>NC_138224.1:3769750-4089750 GCF_964197995.2 Scardinius erythrophthalmus | reverse complement strand
GGAGTCTTTCTTCTAATAATGTTCTCAAAACGCTAGCACAAAAACATTATTTATACATCATTCATGGAATGTTTATTCTAAAACATTTTCTTTGGACCCTTTTTTGGACTTTTTAAATGTAACTCTTTTTAGAATGTTCAGAGAAAGAAACGTTTCCATGTTTGCAAAATGAAAAATGAAAAGTTCCCATAACGTTCGTATAACCAAGAAAAAAGGAAAAACTGGACGTTTTGAATGTTCATAACTAGCAGTATAAGTAGCATCCTGTATAAGTGTGTGTATAAGTGTGTGTACGGATGTTGGGATCAGATTGCTCCGTTCTGACCGCTGGAGCCAGATAATGACCTCTACTCTCTCCTCTCACTTTACACTCGTCTGCGATCGCAGATTAAGCATTCAAAGGTCATCCATCAATACACCATATGCATCTTCCCCATCTTCACTTCAAATTGCGATGAAATTGGGTTTAAAAGACAATTATTAACATTAACTACGATTGTCAGCACTAAAATACATTACTAATTTCTGCATGTATTGTTCGGGACTCTGAAAAAGGAGACACAATTGTGTTTAGCTGCAGTGCGAATGTGAAAAATGTGTCCAATTCATCCCAGATCAATTAAGCACATTTCCATTCCCACATCAGTCTTTTGTGAACGGACTGATTCCCTGTTTAATGACGTCTGAGGGAAGAGTTAACAGCGGACAGAAATCATGTGAGATTTAATAACACAGCCACACTAATCCTCTCAGCTGGATTCTGTCGGGTTTCCGTCACCGGTTACCTGATGTCTACACTAATGGAGTCATGGCTCTTATTTTTCACACCGGTCATGCTGTGATATTGCACATTCATTCACATGAAATCTCCTCAACATCATCTCTCTGGCCATAAGCGCTGTTGCTCACCGCCACACTGGAACAAGGCTTTCAACCTTTTAGATGCCATGGACTGCGTTGGACTGGTTGAAAGCCTTGAATATCATGCGAGCGACAACAATACTAATTTCTCAATCCTAATCCTCCCCATATATACTGATTGGCTTCATCACTGTCTCCTCTCCACCAGTAAGCTGGTGTGTGGTGGGCGTTCTGGCGCAATATGGCTGCCGTCGCATCATCCAGGTGGATGCTGCACATTGGTGGTGGTTGAGGAGATTCCCCCATCTATGTAAAGCGCTTTGAGTGTCGAGAAAAGCGCTATATAAATGTAATGAATTATTATTATTATTATTATTATTATTATTATTAATTTCACATATTATTTATTTGAATCAATTTCTTTAAATCAGTTTTTAAAATTAAATCTATTTATTATTTACTCGAATCAATGTTTATTTATTTATCATTGTAATCAATCAGGGATTTATTTTATTTAATCAAATGCATTTATATTATTATTACAATCAAATTGTATTATTTTAATTAATTGATATAAATCAAATTATTATTATTATTTTATTTCTAATCAAATATATTATTTACATAAATATTTATTTATTTATTTATTTTTAAAAATAAATACTGATTAAATTTATTTATTCTTTAAATAATTTTATTTTATTTTAATCAAGTGTATATATTTATTATTTATTTTAATCAAATAATTGTATCATCTATCTTTATTTTAATCAAATGTATATACTTTTTATTTTTTATTTAAATATTTTTTATTTTAATCAATTATTGGTTTGTTTATTTTAATCAAATGTATGTATGTATGTATGTATGTATGTATGTATGTATGTATGTATGTATGTATGTATGTATGTATGTATATATATATATATATATATATATATATATATATATATATATATATGATTAATTATTTAAAGAAAATGTTATTTATTTACAAATTTAATCACATGTATTTAGTTTAATCTTATTGTTATTATTAATTAATTAAATTTTTTTTTTACCCCATTTGGAAAACCCCTGTTCTAGACGACAGTCTCACCAGCACCAGAAGATCAGTGAAAACCTGAATGATCTGCACAAAAACAAATCAATCTCATTAGAGTTCTAATGTGAAAGAAGAATGGAGGAAAAACAGTGTTTTGGCATACAAACAACATGAGAAGTATTCCTCCGGCTAATGCTATCAATCACCTGAATCTAAGGGATATACAATTGTTTAAGCCTGGATTATTACATTAATTACGTTTCTTTATAAAGACGAGGGCAATTATTTCCTAATCATTTCATCCAGCACGTCATGGCAGCGTTCACTGGAAATGAATTAAAATGTGCCGAGTTTGCCGACTGAAACCAGCATTTCAAATGTGAGCGGATGTAAGACCAGATCCGTTTCAATGACTGTTTGATTACAGTAATTAAAGTGCCCATAAAAGTGTTGCGTTATAAAAGACAGCGAGGCAGCGGCGGTGGCATGAATCAGAGCCTCACACAGGGAGATACGTTTCCATATGCAACACAATATCACGTTTATGATTATAGCTATTCTGTTCTGAATATATGAGAGCTCTGTTATACTGAAAATGCAACATTCTATTTCATAATGATGTAATGTAATGCAATCAAGATATAGCTCTGACTCAATGACTGTGTCTGTGTGTGTGTGTGTGTGTGTGTGTGTGTGTGTGTGTGTGTGTGTGTGTGTGTGTGTGTATGCTGACCTTGAGAACCGAGACACAAACACACACAAACTGGCTTCATCACTATGATGCTTCCTCTAATGAAGCAGCTCGTCTCATAGCAACAGATTCGCATGTACAGTGAATGGATCCAAATGTTGCCGTGGGTGAGAGTTTACGATTTATGACACTATTATGTGTGTTTTATGTCTTCAGAATTTGAGATTTATCCCTGTTAAATTCATTGCAAAAATTCCAATTCAGGGTTAATTCATGCAAAAATCTTATTTTCCCCCATTGTATTGATAGTGAAATTAATATATATATATATATATATATATATATATATATATATATATATATATATATATATATATATATATATATACACATGCATTTTAACTTTGGTTACAATTGTTTATGAAAACTAGCTAACTAGTTTTATTCAAGTCAAAAATATTTAGCCATCTACATTAACCAGACTTCCTGACGTAACCGAGTCAACCCAAATACATTCATTTATACCAATAAAATAATTTTTAGAGGTTAAATCGGGTTGAAATATCCCTTTAAGGTAATAATTGCACAAAAAAGTAACTATATTATCCCCCAGCTCTAATTTTCATAATGCAACTGAAAAAAAAAATGATTCGTTGAATTTAATAAAAAAATGTTATGGTAAGTGGTTGCACACAATTGATTTTAGCTACATTTAAACAAATGCATTAAGTTGAAGTAAAATTGATTAAGTTCAACTTAATGCATTTGTTTAAATGTAGCTAAATCAATTGTGTGCAACCACTTACCATACATTTTTTTTTATTAAATTCAACAAATCATTTTTTTCATATTAAGATGACATACATTAACATCATGATTTTCTGTTAAGCTGCTTTTAAACAATGTGAATTGTGAATTTGTCTTGACTTAACTTAGCAAAAATCCCTGAACATAGTATACGGCTCTGTCATGAATAAGACTAGACAAACAAAATACAGTTACACTTTATTTTAAGGTGTCATTGTTACATTGTAATTATACATTTAAGTACTGAGTAATATTAATTAGCAACATGTACTTACTATAGGGTTAGGGTAGGATTAGGGTTTGGTTGAGGGTTAGTTACATGTAATTATGCATAATTTACAGTTATTAATACGGTAAGTACATGTAACATTTGTAACAAGGACACTGTAAAATAAAGTGTTACCCAAAATACTTTTTGGGAGCATAAAAACTGCCATGACCCTTCGGCTACAGCGAAACATTTAAAGTCTTCATGTCCCGGTAAAATATTAAAGTGTTCTTATAGTTCTATTAAAGTTTCAGATGCGTATTGCCTGTAGGGAATCCGGCTGTACGTCGAGTCAGGTAAGTGTCTGTGCTTCTGAATAACACATCAATTTGACATCCATTGACATATCGCAGACCAATTCACAGTGCTGCTGAAGTATCATTTGAGTCATGCATATCTGATTTCCATTTGTGAGCAATCAGACTGCAATAGTACAACCTCCTACACGAATGCACACACACAGAAAATGCTGCGCTCACTTCAGCCGGCTTTATTTGGAGGGTAATTCAGCTGTTTTTAGTGTGCTGGTTAAACAATACAGACTCACTGACTGTCAGTCAGGCGTGAGTGTTCTTATACACAGCTAAGAGGGTTCTCAGGTTATGTACAAATGTTCTTCCAGTAACGTTAATAGAGCGCTCCTTCAAAGCTATCTAATGTTCCCAAAACATTAAGAACATTTGTATTCATCGTAGATAGAACGTTTTTCTCCTGAAATGTTTTAGCTGGAAACATTGTTTCATGAAACAATGTTTTTCAACATTGAAACATGTTTTAACATTTTTTTTAAATGTTACTACTTGTTTTGGAATGTTCAAAGAACTTTCAAAAAGTAACATTGCAATAATGTTTGCAACATGATCAAATGGAATGTTCCCTTAAAGTAAAAAAAAAAAAAAAATAACACGTTTGGAACGTTCAGAAAACATTGAGAAATATCATTAATTCCTCCTGACATTAAAAATTCAGAAAATGTAAATCAAAAGTATGGCTTTCTGTTCATGTCTTTTAGCATTGAACTCCCCTGTATGCTTAAGTACTCCTAAAAGTTGACAAAAGAAACTTTAATTCATTTAAAAAGTTTTCCTTGATGACAGAAAAATATTCATGATTATACACAATTTTTATTTGTCTACTAAAATACTCAATATGTCAATGGAGGAAAGAAAACGGTTACATCCACACACAGCTGGCGACAAGTGACTGTCATTTAACCATTCATTCAAATGATTTGATTAATTCAGGAAGGAAACATGTTACTGTTTTTAATAAAGGAGTCACTGAATCATTCACTCAACCAATTCGTTTAAAATCCCAGGAAGAAAACGCCTTGGAGATGCGCAGTTGTTTTCAGTTCGACTTCATTTTAAGCTGTTTTGTTGTGGAGCAAAAATGCCTAAAATGTATGTTCCTTAATACCAAATTGTTTATTGAACAACTTAACTATAGTATTATTGAAGTGTTGTATAAAAGCAGTATCACACTCGCGGTTGTACTTGCTGGAACAACAGCATTCTTGCTCATTTTATATTGCTTAATTTATTTTTAATATAATATACGTAGTAGTTAGGCTACTTGTTTTCACATTATATTGTTTCTTATTTTAAAACATTAACATCAAAAACATTATAAATGTATATAAATGTATAAAGAAATGGATAACTGTTTTGCAATATGGGAAGAAAGTAGTGCTGGTATCATCAATTCAGACAAAATAAACAAGAATCCCAAATTCTTCCAATCAAACTCATGTTTTGCATGCAACAGTTGATAAGGCCATCCTTAAAAATATCTTGGTTTGCCGTAACAGCAAAAAAAAAAAAAAAAAAAGGTCGGTTGGTCGGTCTATATATATTTTTTTCGAGAGTCGATGTAAAAAAAAAAAAAGTACAATTTTGGTCATATTTGCATATCGGGACTTCACTGACAGTTTTCCAGAACTTCGTGCTATATATATATATATATATATATATATATATATATATATATATATATATATATATATATTAAATAACAATTAGAAAACCTGTATAAACTGAACACCAAAGAATAATATTATAGCGGTAATATTATAGGCCTATTCATGTAACGGGAGCGCTGCCAATAACGCACCTAAGCTGTCAGAATTGGGAAAAGTGATGATTATTAGTATGTCAAATATATCAAGGAGACATTTCAATTGTTTATTAATAAACAAGTGTTTTCTGTGTCAAAGATGAAGTTGACGATGCTGACGCGATCTTCGCAGTAGCCTAGTGAACGCGCCAGAGAGAAATGCACATTTCATTACATAAGCAGAGAGCAGTCTGTTTTCTTTCGTTTTGAATTGTTTTGTTTAAAAGTGTACATTTCATGCTTTTTTATATATAGGCCTATATATATGTCTCAGGTCTGTGAGGCAAGTAGCTTATACGCTGAGTTTCGGTTCATTTAAGAGACCAGCTCCAGTTCACGCGCCGGCGACTCCGTGTCCTGATTATATTGCCTTATTTAGCCTACCTCTTATTTATTAAATACATGAAAATGGTTGATGAAACATTGATCAAAATTAAGATACAATTAATACAAAACGAAATTCAGTTTAAAGACAGACTTTCTACAAAAACAAACTTAATGAAGTGGTTAAAATCATGTCTGCCTACTCCATTTGTCTTCCGATATTTTCGGGATCATCTTATCTTATTCATGCTATTCACTTTTCATATAATCAACATGAAATTTAAAAAATAAATATTATTTTATTTAAACATGAATATGAAACTAAATCGTTTTTTAATGACTGTGGGCTACAACACAGGCCTATTAGACAGTAGCCTACAGAGAAATTTACTGTCGGAGCGTTGCCGGTGAGCATGTGGGGGGAGAGATACAATTTTCGATCAATCATCGAATTTTATTTTGCTTGATATGCCCATTCTTAATATTTGGTGTTTTAAATGCCTGTTTGAGATCTCTGTGAAGTTTTAATTGCCGCTTTCAGAGCGGTCACGTCCGTAACATTGTTTCTTCCTCATAAATGCGAACACGAAAAATAAAATAAAATGAATAGGCTATAAATTATGTTCTGTGGAGAGCCAATCCCTCTTCATCCGGTGGGTATAATAGCCTACTTTTGGTTTGCGCAGTGTAATTCATAGAATTAGCCTACTAAAACATATTTTTCGTGGATCTGAGTGTCGCGATTTCGCTTTCATTTCGCATAGGCCTACAGCCTACAGCCCTTATAATCATAGATGACGCCACAGGTTTTTATTTAAAAGAAAGAGCGTAGCCTACGTTTGTAGCCTATATGTAGGCCTATTTATTCACATTAAAATATAATTAATATCATTTTATTGCATTTGTATTAGTTGTTTGAAGAGTAAAAAAAAATCGGTCGGTCTTAACGCAAGTTTACAATCGGCAAGTCGGTCGGACTAAAAGGGAAAAAAAATAAATAATTGGGTCGGACCTAAATTGACTGGGTCGGTCGGGTTACGGCAAACAAGAATATTTTTAAGGATGGCCTAATGCAAACACTGCACACTTAGTATGCAAAAGATGGTGATTTCTGAGGGTAAATAAACAAAATTTTATCTTGTCTAGAAGCTGTGCTCACTTTAAACGCGCTTGTGTGCGTGTGTGTGTGTGTGTGTGTGTGTGTGTTGTGGAGCTGTAGATCACACAGTGGTTCATACAGAGAAGAGCAGAGAGACTATGATGCAATATTCATGCTCTTCAGTTCAGTCTTCTCAGAAGCGGGTTTGTGCAGAGATGGAGTTGTTATGGATACGGAAACTCCCTGGTCGTTATGGATACAGTTGCTCATGGGAGGCCCGCGGCCTAAAAAACACAAACTCACCCTCCTGCTGTTTTGTTTCCCCACCATGGCAACGGTGTCCGTAGTGACGGGACAGAAGAAGACCTACATATTGAGACCTACATCAAGGCCGATGGGAGAGATGAGTGTCTGTTCATCTCATCTGATCATCTGAATGTGTACGAGAAAACAGATTTGATCTACCCATGGGGAAAAAGAAAAGAAAACAAATCTAGGTCTATTTCGACAAATCCCAGCTAACAGGGAACGTTCTCAGAACACTCTGGCAAAATTCTCTCAACATTCTGAACAAACATTCTTCCAGTAACGTTAATAGAATGTTTGGTCAAAGTGATCGGGTCTTTAATAATGTTCTCAAAATGTTATAACAAAAGCATTATCCATGCATCGTTCATGGAACATTTTTTTGAATGTTGCCACTTGTTTCGGAATGTTCAGAGAACATTCAAAAGTAACAATTCCGTAATGTTCAAAGAATGATAAAATGTAATGTTTCCTTAAAGCTGCAGTCCGTAGTTTCTCCTCTTTGTC
The DNA here is from genome assembly GCF_964197995.2 of Scardinius erythrophthalmus. NCBI lineage: Eukaryota > Metazoa > Chordata > Actinopteri > Cypriniformes > Leuciscidae > Scardinius > Scardinius erythrophthalmus. The sequence goes on along the minus strand of NC_138224.1, from coordinate 4,081,727 downwards.
GCCATCTCTGTTCGAAATCTGCAACTGCAGTTATTCGCGGAAATGCAAATTATACTTTGTTCTCAAATTGTTAATGTTAACAACATCAGCATTGCGTGACTACATTTAATGCCCTTCCCATATGTGTCCTTGTTTTCGCATGGGCCGGTTGCAGTCTCTTTTTTTTCTCCGAAGTCTTTCGCGTTTTACAACGGGTAAATCTCCAGTTGTCACTGGTGATTGTTGTTTGAACCGGATCCGCCATCAAATTGATAAGTTTAATTATATCAAGTGCTGTGAGAAAAGGCTATACATCTCCACCTAACATCCTCACACTCATAGCCGACTTGCCGAGACTCTTCTTTATGTGGACAGATGTGACGTAATGGCGCAAAGACATGCTCGAATCTCCCGCGGAAATCCACCAGTACCACTGGAGTTAAAAACATTATTACAAGCTTACCGTTTCGAGTCGAGCTAAGGCAAGCAGAGAGTGTTGAACACTGGCTGGTTATGTACTTGATCAAAAATATATTTTGGATCATTTTTAACCCAAAAAAGTTACGGACTGCAGCTTTAACGTCCACATCGGAGAACATTCAGAAATAAAAACATTTATGGCAAAACATAGAACAGATTTTTTGTTAGCTGGGATGCAAAGCAAATCTAGACTTTTGCTGAAAGTCTCTCAGCAAAGTCTCTCCTCGAGAGGTTCAGAAGGTCTCATCTTTACCGAATGTCAAAAGTCATCTTAATTGTGTCTTTTTTTTATTTCTCCTCATGAATTTCAGGAGAAACATCTGATGAAAAAGTGAAAGAAAACTCTGAACTATGAAAGAGCAACATCTGGCATTGTAAATTACAAATATTGCTGGCTCTTTGATAAATTGCTCCTGTTCCTCTTTGGATAAATGCATAGATGTAACTCTGAGCATTGTCCTCTTGTTATAGTCCAGGTGATGCAGCGTGGTTTAAACAGAAAGAAAAGAAAGCTGTTTGTTCGTTTTTTAACAATGTTAATATGTTTATCCGACTGTCTCACATGGCATTGAACTATACATATTCTTCAGACGTAGTCTTTACATTTTGACCATGGGTCTCTGCATGCACTACAAAAGGCTGACAAAAGACTCCACAATACATGTTCAAAAGTCGAATCACTGAAACATGAAAACACTCCAGGTTCACAGTCTGCACAGAGTGGACATACAGATACACACCGCGGGACAATGAGACTCTTCAAGAGACACAAAAATACAAGATCTAAGTTCAAAAATATATACCTTTACATTTTGTAATTTATATTTGAAATGGTGCCCTGACTTCATAAAGCAGCAGATAATATTAACATGAAGAATACTATCCTCTTAAGTTCTGTGGGTGGTGGGAACACACACACACACACACACACACACACACACACACACACACACACACACACACACACACACACACACACACACACACACACACACACACACACATCATCAAGAACATGTCTGGTTCACATTTTAAACCCAGATTCCAAAGAAATAAATTAATGCTTATTTTTATGAACAATAACATTTCTTGTATTTTTTTTTTTGTGACAAATATTTATTTTCACTATGGAAAAAAATAATTCTTCAGCAAGGATGCATTAAATTGATCAAAAGTGACATTTATAATGTTACAAACAATATTTAAAATAAATTATGTTCTTTTTTTATTTTCTATTCCTCAAATAATCCTAAAGAAAGAAGTATCACGGTTTCCACAAAAAATATTAAGCTGTTTCAACACAGATAATAACCAGAAATGTTACTTGAGCACCAAATCAGCATATTAAAAATGATTTCTGAAGGATCATGTGACACTGAAGACTGGAGTAATGATGCTGAAAATTCAGCTTCGATTTTAGGAATAAATTGCATTTTAAAATATATTTCAGTAGAAAACAGTTCTTTCATATTGCAATAATATGTCACAATTTGTACTGTACTATTAATCAGATAAATGCAGCCTGGCTGACTTCTTCTCATCGACCCCAAACTTTTGAATGCTAGTGTATTTATTTTTCATTATAGGCTATATATAATTCATGTTGGAATTAGCACTGCTTTTAATTTATAAATAAAAAATGTGACTCATTTGCCCACAGTTGCCTTGAATATAATACAATCTTACTGGTCTTAAAACATGCTCTTTTTTGTTATGCACAATGTAATTTATTTGATTGTGCAGTGAAATGTGACCTGGACATGTTCTTGACAGATTTCATGACATTCACACACACTTTCTCTCACTCACACACACACACGCTGATGTGACAGCTCTAATCTCTCCATGGCTGAAAGAAATGAAAGGATCTAATTAGAGCGAGTGTGTTCACGGCGCGTGTGTTTCCAGAGGCTCTGTCACGGACTGAACTCAAATCACAGTGTGAATCGGTGCAGCTTTGTTTCACATCATTATTGCACATCACATCTGATTGTTGCACTGGGCAAATTTTCCAGGAAACGGGGATGGGAAAGAGAACTGCGATAAATCAACACACACATTCAAAGACCCCATGACATTCAAATAGAGAGTTTTGTGGCTTCATATATGCAAGTGCACTCTTAAAAGCTGACAAAATCAACTTTTAGAAGACGTATACGTTAAAAATAAAACATTTTAGCTTGATATTCAACTTAACAGGGCATCATCATTGACCAACGGCATGTAAGCTATAAGGTATATTGGTTATTTTAAAAACAAAAGAAAGAAAACTGCTTTCATGAGGTCTTCAAGTGTCCCATTTGAGATGAACATCTCTCTCACACACACACACAGAGAGACAACAATGAATCCACCAGATACTAGAGCAGATAAAAGCATAAATGACTGGAGGTCACATTTATTAAACGGATCATGTTTACTCTCTCTCTACTCTGTAGTTTAGTATAGTCGATACACCAATACTTCATTTTTAAACACTTGTGCCTCTACATATCTTAATACACTTATTGCAACGACAGGCCTTGGAAAGGAGTTCGAGGGGGTTTGGGATTTGCTACCTGACACAGAAGGGAAGCCACGGGTGGATGTGTGTCCTTTATACAGATGCGACATTTAAATGGAGAGCCGACTTGTTTTAAGCAGGAAACGTTTCACTATCCATTTCGTGACTTTTTTTTTTTTTTTTTTTGTGCCAGCTGGCTTTAGTCTTTTTCCACACAGAAAAAACGGGGAATTTCCAACGGTCATGAGGAGTCCGTCCGTTCACAGAGCGTCCGCTTTCAGAACCGTCCAATCACAGGCTTATTCTATTCCAGACTGTCCAATCCAATTCATCAAATCCATCTGAGTCTCTGCTGGCCCCGCCTTCCCCGTCTCTGGCCGATATAAACTGTACGTCAGCCAGAGGTGATACAGTAGCTGCGAACGCAACAACACCCGCTGCATCAGTAATGCGCTTCAATATGAGCAATTTCTTCTTTTTTGAAAAAAAAACAACAACAAAAGAAACATTTGTAGGCAAAATATATTGCATCTTTGAACAAGTGAATCTCATAAATAATGTCAAAAAACATCTGGGTCAAATTTCGCCCTGAAGAAATTATATTTTGCATGAATAAAAAGGGAAATTATACATTTTTTGGGCCGTTAAGATTTGCACTGTGATGCTGTATTTTAACAGTATTCTTTCGTACTGAATTCATAAACTAAAACTGTTAATTGAAATATAATAAACTTGAACTGAAATAAAATAAAATGTTAAAAAAAACTTGACAATGAGAAATGATGACTTGGCCATTAGCTGAAATAAAATAAGCTTAACTTGACGTTCTAAAATAACTAAGACTAAAACTGAAATAAAAATGTATAAAGTAGTATGACAAAAACACACAACCAAATTACTAAAACTGTAACTAAAAATGCAAACTAATTCAAAACATGATATATAATAGTACCTCGAAGCTGAAATAACACTGACTGAATTTATGTAAATAAAACAAATAAAAGTGAGATTTTATGCATTCAATTTCTCCATTAAAGAAATTTGACTTAATTGTCATTGTGCAATGCAAAAATAAATACAGATTTTTTTTTGTTTATTTATGCAAAATATAATTTCTTTGGATTTTGGGATTAAATGTGACCTGATGTTTCTATGTGAGATTCACCCTAACATCATAACATAATAATTCATCTCTGAGTACATCTCTTATATGATCATATATAAATATTACAGCTTTTCAGTGATATACAATCAAACATTCAGGACGTGCAGAGTGAGCAAACAGCATTTCAGGTGTACACTTACAGCGCTCTTTATTGCTTGCGAAAACATTTCAGGTAACACACTGTGCAGGGTGTGACACAAAGTGGCAAATGAAGTTTATGCTGAGGATGCGTGACAGAAAATCTCCCTATGCCAGTTGCTTAGCAACCTTCCCTTCTAGATCCACTCACATGATGCTCAGGATAAATCTTTGAATTATCTCTCGATTAAAATCCAGCATAATTAGCATTGGCTAAAAATACATATGTATCACACAGAGTATAGAGGATGCAGATGAATGACTCGGGTGACGTGAGTTGTTTGTCTGTATTCAATAATGAATGATGAAATATTTTAGATCAGACCATGTATTAAATTACTTGTGACTATGAATGTGTCTGCAAGCATGAATAGAAATACATGACTCATTGATGCATTTACAGTTTACATCAAGAGAGCGAACTGAAGTCAACATGGAATCAGAAACACGTTCCTGTGCAAAAAAACATAAGAGCACGTTTTAATAAAAACATACACTATACCGTTCAAAAGTTTGGGGTTAGAATGATTTATAATGATTTTGAAAGAAGTCTCGTGTCCACGAGGCTGCGATTATTTGATCTAAAATACAGGAAAAAATGTGAAATATTATTACGATCTAAAATGGCTGTTTTCTATGTCAATGTATTTTAAAGTGTAATTTATTCCTGTGATCAAAGCTGGATTTTCAGCATCATTACATCATATGCAGATTTGTTCAATTATTATCAGTTAATTAATAATGGTTCATATATATCTTGAGCAGCAAATCATCATATTAGACTGATTTCTGAAGGATCATGTGACACTGAAGACTGGAGTAATGATGCTGAAAATTCAGCAGGAATAAATGACATCTTACGATACATTCACATAGAAAACAGCTATTTTAGGTGAAAGTCGAAAAATGTGAATATTGTGCAAAAGTTCATGTATTTTAGCAATTCAACTTAAAAGGTGAAACTAATATATAATATAGACTCATTACATGCAAAGTGAGATATTTCAACCTTTAATTTTGATGATTATGGCTCACAGCTTATGCAAACCCTGAATTCAAAATCTCAGAAATTTTGAAAATTTTCATAAGCTGTAAGCCATAATCATCAAAATTATAACAAATAAAGGCTTGAAATATCTCACTTTGCATGTAATGAGTCTATATATTAGTTTCAGCTGTACATCATAACAATATGTCTCAATTTCTCCTGTATTTTTGATCAAATAAATGCAGCCTCGGTGGGCACAAGAGACTTCTTTCAGAAACATTATAAATCATACTGACCCCAAACTTTTGATGGGAAGTGAAATGTTTTACTTGTTCCACCCCTAGTTGGGTAACGCCCACTTTTCACCATTCAATCAATTAAAACAGCATTTCATGTTGACTTTGAATGCTTTCTTTGAATTGAATCAACATCTGACTGCGATCTGAACAAGTTAGGCCAATTAGAGTCATTCTCTCTCCCCAGTGACATCATGATCACACAGCACGAGAGCGTCTGTTACCTGTGAGTCTCGTCTGGGCCGTTCCCTCCCTTTTAAGACAGAACGTTCCCCTCTGTTCGGCTGAACCCCGTGAACACAAGCTCTGAGCAGTTATCTGTGTGTACAACCAGTGTAATGATGCCGGTTCAGTACGTGCCAAGAGAGGGTGGAGACAGAGGTCATGCATGAGACGGTTCACGGACTCTCCACGGCTTCACACACACGTCTCCAGACAGAGCGGTCCATGCACACACCAACTACAAACTGCTAGCTCCAAACATGAACATTTATACAGACAAACAGACAATTAAATCCAAACAGACAGCGAGGTCGTGCTTTTCTAATTATATCTCATTCTGCTCTTGCTTTTGGAAACATCAGTGTCAAATAGATCTGAAGTTAGTTATCTGCTCTCTCCCTCAATTAATGTTTTGCAAGTTAATGCGAGAAGATCAAATAAAATGCGTGAAGCTCACGAAAGCAAATTAAGCCAGTTTAAGATTTTTAAACATTTTCCATTGAGACATGTTCAACAACAAAATTTTTTTTCATTTAAATTTTATCCAAAAAATATATTAATTGTCATATATATATATATATATATATATATATATATATTTAAAAATGTAATTATGCATCATGGTATTAATTTATGAAAAAAAAGATAATTCTCATTACTGTAATACAATATAGATATTTATATTTTAAAGTGTGGTTTTTTATACTATTATACAAGAATGATAATCTCGTCAGAATAATCACTAAGAATAATGGGAATTACAAATAATTTTTTAAAGCATTGATGATTTGAGGGGAAATTGTGTTTAACTGAAATGTCACAATGCAAAAAAAAAAGTCTTAAAATAGGCTTCATTTTTTTTTACTAAGCAATATATATATATATATATATTTTCTGTTATGATTTTGTGAGATTCACCCTAAAATGTCTTCTTGCTTTTTTTTCCACTAAGCAATAGATATATATATTCTATTATGATTTTGTGAGATTCACCCTAAAATGTAATTTTTTCTTTTTTTTTTTTTACTTTCTCATATCACATACAGTTCTATACATAATAATCATTATATTCACAAAGGGTAGAGTATAATGTATAGTGGGCGGAGTCTCTGCAGTGCATGTGTGAGTAGGCGTGGCCTCAGAAGATGGACGGGATAGGGGAGCGGTGAATCGGACAGGGCGAGGTCACTGGAGAGAGACGGAGAGTGCCGGCTATGTTGTTTAAGCTTCGGGATTTCTCAAAGCCTTCAGACGTGAGAGAACGCAACATTAAGAGCACAAAGACACACAAAACAAATACAAAAGTGTCTCGTGACAGACAGGCGTGAGATATATGCGCACACAAATAAGACCACATCACATTTACTGTGTGTCCAGCGATCAGAATGATGCAATTTTCACATTGAATGTCTAGAACATTTATATAATAGAAGCTTTTTGGCTCGTTTTAGTGTTTCATTTTGATCACTGAACATGTTTCGTGTGCAATCATGTGCTCAGTAATTGTGAGAAACCGAATTGCTAAATGATCAATACATAAATAGGGCATTATAATTTCCTAAACAAATTACTATGATAACGATTTTCTCAAGGGACTAAAACACAGTTTAGTTATGATGGTGATGATGGTGATGATGATGATGATGATGATGAGGAGGAGGATGATGATGATGAAATTTAACAAAAACAAACAAAATTCAAAGCCAGTCTGGATGGAAATGCCAACTAAAACTGTACAAAAGTTGCTAAAAAGCTCACAAAGCAAATATACATATTTCAGCCATTCATGGACAGAGTTTCATCCATGATCAGCAGTTCAGTATATAGAGCCGTGTACAGTAACAGTCCTGACCATATACGCAATTCTAGAATGTTGTTTACACATCATGAAACGATGATCAATGCAAGTAAATGATATTGGTTAGTACGTACAGTATCATGTATATCGGATTGTAATAGTATATAATGGAAGACGGTTATTCGGAGCTCTTGTCCTCATAAATAAAACAAAATAAAACAATAATATATATCTATATGTTGGCCCTGTAATATATTACTATTGCTTGTAGAGTGACTTGTCATGCACAGCCATAGAGCAACAATGAGCCTGTTTACATGCAAACCAACATGCTGATAACTCACAAAAATACGCTAATAACATGTTGTCCCGGTTTACATGCAAACCAATAACCCGGCAACGCAAGTAAACCGTCAAAATGTAATCTTTTGTGTATCTGACTGAGTATTTCACATGTAATGTTTGTTGTGATGTTAAATAAAGCATTAAAAAGTGGGAAACTTACAGACTCATATATTATCCTCTCACGCATTTTGACTGAGGCACTCACACACGAGATGAGAACACATTTTTACAATTTCTGGGGTCAAGAAAGAGTCAGAGTTTGCAATATATCTCCTCCTCCCCTACAGCGAAACGCTCGCTCTGTCTGGATGCAGATTCGCAGTAAAGTTGCTTTCCCATCACACATCACACACTTCAATGAGAACGCAGGTTAATGTGTTTACATGCTGGGAGAAATCGTGGTGAGAGGCGAAAATCTAGTTGTGTTGATCGGTTTATGCTTAAGCCGTTTCTCTCCGATAAAGGAAAACGGTTTAAAGTGTTTACATGAGCACATTTACTGTCGGCTTATTAAGTATAACCGGGGTAAGAATGTGCATGTAAATGGGCTCAATAAGTCTGTTTAGCTAGTGCTAACCTTCTACTGCCCTTTAGCACGGGTAGTGTTGAGGGGACGCCAGGCTGGGACAGAGTTTGACCTTACAAACTTGGCCCCTCCGGGTGCCTTTGCCCTTGAGCTGGTCCGCATTTAACCTCCCAGCAGGGTTATTAGCATTTGTGTCTGTCAAACAGTACAGCCATGTGGTCTTGGGTGCCAACTCAACATTTGCCTTATAGGGTCATGCTAGTTAAGTATTCATGCAAAATGCAAAAGCAATGCAAAAATAATGCCAGCCAAATAATGATGCATAGGTAGGACAGCAAAATAAATAGACTTTTAAAGAGGGACCTATTATGACCTTTAGGGCTCTACTATAACAGGTTTTCATGCTTGAATGTTAAAAACATTCACATATTCTCCATTGTTGCAGGACATCTCGTCCCAGTCTGTCAGTAACGCTCTGTTTAGTTCCTGTCTTTATGAAGCCCCTCCTTCTGAAAAGCACACTGTGCTCTGATTGGTCAGCTGGAACAGTGTGTTGTGATTGGTCAAGCGCTTCGAGTGTGTTTGGGAAATGTCCCGCCCCTTACCATAACCAAGAGTTTCAACACACTACCAACAAGCTCAACCAAGCCCCGCCCCTTTATTCAGCGTATAAATTATTTAAATAAGAAATATTGTGACGTGTTTGACTACAATGTTTCAGGGAGTTCAGAAACACTGACATAGAGAATAACTCCCTTTTTCAGGCTTAAACAGCAACATTACACACTAGAGAGAGTTGAACATGTATAAAAAGCATCATAGGACCTCTTTGAAAATGGAGGAGAGCGAGGAAAACAGACTCATATTGAGCAAGGCAAAAACTATAAATGATCTGTATACAATATAAACCTGAACAGTTAAAGTTCTTCATTTCCATCCATGAGTCAATGTTTATGACAATGGATTGACAGATATAAGGGATGAAATGGGTTTAGAGTTTAAGAAATGTGATGGACATTTGTTTGGACATATATGCTAATATGAAGAATGGAAGGCTTTGATTGGACGAGCAGAATATACCTGTTTTTCGAATAGCTGTATCTGCTGTGCAGGTGTAATCGCTGGCGGCCAATAGGAAGCACGTGCCTTCAGTGTGACGGTCCTGTTCACGCATGCTGGAGTGACGCATGGGTATCCGCTCCTCTGGAGACATGGTGATGTCACTTCCTGCGCTGCAGTCCGCAGACAACACTGGTGGGAAATGAAGAGCACGAACAGTGAAAAACAACATCTGCTTATTTGGGACACGTACCAGCTAGAGACAGAGGTGAGAGGTCAATCACAAGACGAAAATAGGACCGAAATTGGGTCGAACGAATGAGTCATCAGAAGCTGTGTGTGGGTCAGGGTTTACCTACATTGTGGGCATCAAATGTCCCGAATAAGGATAGTAAAACCTGAAACTGCCTATATTGTTAAAGAAAAACGGCTTAAAAAAGATCCAAAGTAATGTCTTAATGAAAATGTAACAATGCAGACAGACATCTGTGAGAGAGGAGACAAAATATCATTTACTCGTAATAAAATCAGCAGAAGTCAATGGAAAATTATGCATTTGGAAAATAACTTGTATATGAAAGATCTTTTTAAATGTATTATTCCACAACAAGGTTCATTTTAATTAACTTTTAAGACCTTTTTGTCATTTGATGCAATGATGCATCATTGACTAACTAACATGTAATATCCATCGGTTCATTTCAGTCCATTTTCATTTACCATAAATAAAATATGAATTTAACGTGCATTTTTTAACTCAATTGATCATGAACTACGGAGCCACTAAAGGGATATGATAGTGGGAAAAATATGAGGTGGGAGGAAAAAATGTATTTCAATGTTTTCCCTCTAGAAACTTTGTTTTGTTTTCGCTCATGAAGAACTCAAAAGTTTTGTGAATGAACGCAAAGATTCTTGGGGAACGCAAAACTTTTGCAAGAGAACGCAAAAGCATTGAAATATAACTTTTCCTCCCATCTAATTTTCTATAGCATTTATTAATATATTGAATTAGCTTTATATTTTCAGTTTTCATCTTAATTTCAGTTTAAGTATTAGTAATTTCGTTGTGAGCTTTTGTCATTTTTATTTTCTTGTTATTTCTATTTCAGTTTTAGCTTTAGTCATTTTACTACTTCACCTTAAACCTATTTTATTTCAGCTAGTTGTTCAGCTAGTAGTTGTTTTTTTGCTTTAATTTTTCATCTAATATTTATTTCAGATTTATTTTATTTTATTTAGTTGTATTTTTATTTGATTTGATTTTTTATTTAGTTTAATATTTTATTTTATTTCAATTAACACAAACTCAATTTTAATAGTTTTATTTTAGTTTTTAGTTTTAGTTCATAATAACAAAACTGATCAGGAAAACACAATGATGACTTTTTTCCCCAACTTGAAAACAGGCGAGTAATGTATAGTCTGTATATACTGGAAACCCTGTAAAAAAAAAAAAACCTATTTCGGGTTCACCTGACCCAAGTCAGAAGCGTTACATATGTGTTATTTGCTCAAACACAGTTGGACAGCTAATTTAAGGCTTGACTTTTTCCACTGTTAAATCCCGTGAAAACCATCAAACAGCAAAAAGCACATCACATGTAAATGACCAACATGCACAGCATCCTAAAATCTGACCAGCATCAAACTGCAGTTTAGTCTCTACATTCAGACTGAAATATCGCAGTGAAATCCAGCCCATCTTCAGGCTCCTGATCGCATCTCCGTGGCAACAGGACAGATCTGCACCCTCTCTTATCCTCCGCTCTGCAAGCAATCCTGTCTCTCATACGCCATCAGCTTTAACCCTCCAGGAGGAACACACACCTGACTCAGTGGAATAGAGTCTTACTTTAAGGTATAGTTCAGCAAAAATGAAAACTTCCTCATGTCGTTCAAACTCTCTTTCCCACTTGTTTTCAATTCAAAAACAATGATGTCATTGATGTCTCATGTCATTGGTTATTATGGCCTTGTTTACACCTGGTATTAAGATGCGTTTTGGTTGATCGGATCACTAGACGAGGGAGACATTCCCGTTTACACCTGGTGTTTTAATCCATTTCCTTTGTCCACTTTCATCAACTTCTATCCTGTTTTCTTCGAGGGGAGGGTAAATGTATGGGCTTTTTCAGACCTTTCAATCTAATGGGCAAAATAAGCTTGCGCAATTTACATGTGAACACGACCAGAGACTATGGTAAAACACACAGAGCAGCAGCTTTCGTTTCTCAAGACCAGTCGAACGCTGTGAGTGTGTGTTAGAAATCAGGAATGGTGAGAGAATTGGTACGCTTGGTAAGTTTTCCGTCTTCAAACCAAACTTGGGTCTTCAGCCGTTCAAAGTTTACAAAACTTGGGTCTTCAAAGTTTAAATCCCGTCTGGCTAGAGCTCTTCCCATAATGTTCCCGCATTATGTCAGCAGGCGGAGAGTAGATGGTCTTCTGTGGCTGTTTGAACACATTCGAACACATGAGCGTTTACACTATGGAAGCAATCCGGTCGAATGCGTTTTCGTCTTTCTCTGGAAGTGGTCGAAAGTGGACAAGCTCAAAGCGTTTTTGACCCCGTTTACACCAGTATTTAGCATCGTCCACTTGTGATCTGATCGACCAAAATGCATCTTAATACCAGGTGTTAACAGGGCATTTGTGGCATGTCACACTTAGGGGTGGGCGATATCTCGATATTTAAAATATATCGAGATATTTTTTAAACACGATATGGATTTTGACATATCGTATATCGATATATTGTTTATATTTATAAAAATCGTGTTATTTCAAATGTAGGCACGTTGCGCATGGCAAGCACGCTCATAATGTAAGAGACGCCGGCGCGACCACAACATTGCCCAACATCAAATGGCAAACGTACTGCAAGCAGAACGAAACTGCTCGTTATTGTGTGTTTGAAGGACCGTTAATCAGTTTGGACCAAAGCAGCGCGAGCCGATCGTGATCAAGCGACACTGTTACTACACGGCGCTAATAAGAGATCCAGTAAAGATAGCATTTGAATTCGCCACTGAAGTAATAACATCGCTGCGAGATCTAGTAAGAAACATTCACATTTCTCCGTTATTAACGGATCAAACAGCGCTGACGTGGAAACCAGGAAGAAACATTGTGCCATGAATGAACTATCCAGTGTCCACAGATCAGCAACATTCACCGTGGATTTACTGTAGTACACTAACTGCAACCATGGAAGTTTAGCAGGAATAGTAGGCTCTAATGCCTTCAAGTAACATTACGTCGGTTTTATTTTGACATTATGAATACAATAGCCTCAAATGTTAATCTGAACTAAAATAAACCTTTGTTTATAACTACTACATATTACATTTCATTTTTTCCAAGGAGCTGTTTTGTTTTATATGCTCCTAGAGTCAATTATAGCTCCAGAATTGCTCAAAGTAAACAAATCATACTTTATGATGTTAGTTTTAATTATAAAAAAAGAATAAAAAAATATATTATTTAAAAATGTTGCAGAAGCACTTGTTCCTACATGAACTGCCTACCTCTTTGCACTTCAATAAAAAAGACGTGGTATGATATTTGGCATATTTGTTTTTGCAGTAGTTTTTGGGGGGTTCTTTTTCCTGTAAAGATAGAGATATATATCGTATATCGAGATATAGCAAAATATATCGAGATATATTTTTTGCTCCATATCGCCCTGCCCTAGTCACACTGTCGTGCAACTCCATTTATTTATTTTAGTTTAACATTCAAAAAAGTTAAAAAGAAAAAAGAAAATACCATTTCAGTCTATCTACTTCAAATTTCACATTTAATTCAATGTGCTTTTTCTTTGTAATTATTTGTGAAATTTACTAGCATTTTCAGAGTGAAAATTATTATTTTTTTCACTGTATTAGCTTTTAATCAACTCACAAACCCCCTGCAGTTTCATTGCGGATCCACATTTGAAAACCTTCTTCTACAGAGTACATCCAGAAAGTGACTCCCAAAGTGGCATTCCACCTTTACATGTGTTATAGACCCACTGAAGTGCATTGAAACGAAAAGACAGGGCGGGATATATCGATCAGCTCCTCCCCTTTTTTTAAAATAGCCAGTAGAGTTTAGTTTATATCACAGCTCGGCCAGAGCCGTTGAGCTCGGTAAAGCCGCAGTCTCCTCCAAATCAATGGAAAGCATATTTACACTGTCTGAATCATTTCCTATACCCTATATAGTGCACTATGTGCCATTCACCATACACAAAATAGTAAATGTGTGAACAAGTGACTGATGCAGCTTCAGCGTCTATTTATAATGTAGGGGGCGGAGCTTCAGATTCTAGAGAGCATTTGATTGGACAGAAAATCTGATGAGAAGCTGAACGTTATTTTTAATGTGATGACCAAAACATTACTTGTTCATCCTTCAAAGATTACCCCATTTATAAAACTAAAAGTTTCAAGATGTAGGAAAACTCACACTTATTTAAAAAAATAATATTTTAATAAATAATAAATCGCTTTTTTTCTTTTCGATTTCGGAAACGTACCGAACCGCGACACCACTGTGTCGTACCGAACCGAACCGTGAATTTTGTGAACCATTACACCCCTACTTATTACAGATGTTGATCTACCTCAAAGTTAGCTTTGATTGTTCTACGTTTACACACTACATTGCACACATTTTGTAACATTTTATTTAAGTTCGAGAGTTTCTTTAACACTTACTTTTTTATCTTAATATAAGACATAAAGAAGATATTTTTGTTTACATTTAGTTTTTGACTGCTAAAACTAATATAATTTATTGTTTGCCTAAAAAAAATCTAACTTTTCTACTCGTCTTTAAAAAAAAAAAAATTATTAATAAATGTCAATAATCATCGACACCGAACGATATGAAACATTATATCGTGATAATTTTTCGATAGCCCTAAGCTGAAGTGCAGAATGATAGTGAGAGACTGTGAGTTTTGAATGCTTACTAGGGTGGTCCTTATTTTTAAAGTATCCAATTGTCATGCTCTTAACCCTTCAAATTGTTCCTTTATATAAGAAAATACAGCATGGCAATTTTTATGGCAGTAACATAATAATTACTGGTAGCTCAATAGCTTTAAACTTTCTGAGATTTTGATGATTTTCGTAAAAACAGATAATTTGATTTGGTATTGTACCTGGCTAGTAAAATTCCAATAAAATCTCCATAAAAGCATCTAATGCTCCATATATTCCTAAATATGTAATTTAGATACATATCTCAGTTTACTTATTGTAGAAACTAAATCCAAATTAATCCATCCATGACCCGGTTTAGCAGATTTACCTTTCCTGGTGGAATCAATACATATTTCTATTGATGATCACCTTGGTTATTGTTTGGGTTTAGAGCACATTTTTTGGTTTAAAAAATTACATTACGTTCCTTGAAATTGACCCGGAACTTTGGCCGAATCACACTCTGAAGAACAGTTGCAGTTTCTCCTTCATGTGGTGGAAGATCACCGATGGATCTATTCAGACTGCAAAAAGTCAACACTGACTGCTGAGCATCAGAAATGAGGGATTGTTGAAAACTTGGTGCTTTTTTGAGATTGTTGTCATTGTTGTCATGTCAGTGTTGCACTGATTTCAATAAAATGTAGTTCATTTGCAGCAACTTTTAATATTACTTGCATATCACAATAACGCCGCACAGCTTAACATAGGCAATCTTCCACATGATTGAGCTACCTCTAAATATCATTTTTTTGGTCAACATTTTTGCATATTTCTAATTTTGAAGTTAAAAGGAACAGTTTAAAAGGTTAAGACACTAACATTTTGCAAAAAAAAAAAAAATGGACTTGATAAGGACCACCCTAATGCTTACATCTTCTAAATGCGAATTTCGTCATTGTTTTGGAGCACAATAGCTTATAGATAACAGTAAGACTAACATATTCATACTACAAGACAACAGACTTCATGAGGCCTTTAAATGACGGCATGTGTTGAACAGGCTCTCACCTGAGCGGTGGCGCTCCAGTCCTCTGCTCTGGCCGAGGCACAGCTCTCCCTGCGTGCTGTTGCATGCTGTACTCAGATCAGTTTTGCAGTAAGATGGCGAGCCAGTCTGCACAACCTGAGGGATGTGTTTCTTTCTCTTCCTGGGGAGCTTCTGTTTGGCCATGGCTAGCGAGTAGTACATGCCAAAGTTATTGACGATGACGGGCACCGGCATGGCTATCGTAAGCACGCCGGCGAGGGCACACAGCGCGCCCACAACCATGCCAGACCACGTCTGAGGGTACATGTCTCCATAGCCCAAAGTGGTCATAGTGACCACAGCCCACCAAAAGCCAATGGGGATGTTCTTGAACATAGTGTGCTGGCTGGCCGTAGGGTCGGTCGGACTGGCTCCGATCCGCTCGGCGTAGTAGATCATGGTGGCGAAGATGAGCACGCCCAACGCCAGGAAGATGATGAGGAGCAGGAACTCGTTTGTGCTCGCGCGGAGAGTGTGTCCCAATACGCGAAGGCCCACGAAGTGGCGCGTCAACTTGAAGATCCGCAAGATCCGCACGAAACGCACCACCCGCAAGAAGCCCAAAACATCTTTGGCCGCTTTGGAGGAAAGTCCGCTCAATCCGACCTCCAAGTAAAACGGCAAAATGGCCACGAAGTCTATGATGTTGAGGACGCTCTTGACGAACTCGAGCTTATCCGGACTGAACGTCACGCGCACCAGGAACTCGAAGGTGAACCAGAGAACGCAAACTCCCTCCACGTAGGTGAGCGCCGGATCCGTCTCGATCTCGTACTGCAGACTGTCGTTGCGAGACACGTCCGTCTTGTTGATGACCGTGTTGAAGGCCTCGTGGGTCTCCAGGCAGAAGGTTGTGATGGAAACCAGGATGAAGAACAAGGAGGCGAATGCAATGAACTGGGAAGAGAAAGAGAGAGAGAGACGGAGAAGTGAGTGCGGTTTCAAACAACGCCACTATATTTACGAGGTCAGCTATTGTTTAGCTTGAATGGCGCTGACATCCATTAGCAACTATTGGTAGGACGTGAGCTCTTGGTCTTTATACTGTTATTCAATGTCCAGTTGTCCTTGTTTTTATTTGTTGAGTCTTAAAAATACTGTGTTTTCAAGGACTTTGGAATATTTCTATGAAAGCCTGTGAAAGCTTTGCCAAGCAGTGTTGGGGAAACTGTAGCTATTTGGGATATAATATAACATGACTTATAAAAAGCATAAATTATGCATCAAAGATTTTCTTTAATATTTAACATCATTTAAATATTCCATATTTATCATTTTTATACAAGTATGATGTTATACGTATAAAAATAACACACACACATTACATATACACACACATATATATATATAAAGTATATATATACACACATACACACATACATACACACACACACACACACACACACACACACACACACACACACACACACATACACACACACACACACACACACACACACACACACACACACACACACACACACACACACACATACACACACACACACACACACACACACATAATATACACACATATATACACACACACACACACACACACATACATGTACATACACATATATAATATACACACATATATACACACACATACATACACATATACTGTATATATATATATATATATATATATACACAAAACGGGATTTGGAATCAGAACAGTATTCATTTATCAAAAACAATTAGTGATTTTTTTTTCACAAAATTACTGTAATAAATATGATTTATTTTCTATATTACTATTACAAAAAAATGCCATGCAAATAATCATTTTGGATTGATTCATGAACCACCCAAAGGAACATACTCATTCTTGTGAATCGGTTCATTTGGACGGCCTATTAAAAAGCATTTCCCAAAGTTTCATATGAGGGAGAGGTGCAACTTTTTGGAAAGGCACATTTATTTCCAGTATTGTCTCAGATATATTGCTTGTCTGTGGTACAGCAGCATTCATCGTGACATGAATAGCATTGCACTTTTAGTGAGTTTCTCTCCACCACTGTTGTCACGATAATGTGAGGCACAACAAAGCAAAACACTCTTCTAGTATCTTGGCCGGTCATCAGCGTGTAATATTTAATGTCAATAAAAGCCGTCAAATGAGTGAGTCAGACCTTGTAGCAGCTGCGTTCAGCCCACACAACAGCACTCCCGTCCCGTCTGTCAACACATCACCTTAATGTCCACACAATTATTCAGAAAGCACACATCATAACAGACCCCGTGTGCCGTCACTCAACCACAAACATACACACTCGCATAACTCAATTATGCACTCGTATCTCACCCCTTATATTCACGGCGAGCCTGTGATGTGCAAGTGCTAGAATACCAGATCAGCAGCACAGAACTGAGAAATCTCCAGTCAAAGTGTCGCTAAAGGCAGAAGCCGGCTCTGCCGAATGTGAAAAGACATCAGCGCGGGACAGCCTGTCCCCTCTGGATAGCGTCTCAAAGGGGCCTGTCTCTCGCTTTTACTCTTGCTTTGTTTTAGCGTCCTAATGAGGCTTTAACTCGTCTGGAGGGCTATAATCACTGCAAAGCCAGCAGAAATGATCAGGACCGAAGCATTATGGGATCAGACAATGAAAACAACCTCCAAACGCACTATAATAGGGTCTTTGTTGGTCTACTGCGCGTGCGGTACACTTGTAAGCAGTATCTAATGATCTTGTCATCCACCGCAGGCTTCAGAAGTCTAATGTGGGGTTTGGCAGTGAACGCAGCTGGCAGGGATCTGTGTGGGGTTTCACATCCACACTAACCTCGCTTTATACCCAGTGACTTCATAAGCCAAGCAAGCAGCCTAAAGCTTAGCTATACTTTCACGTGTACACTTTATAGGCTACGTTCAGACTGCAGGAAAATGTGGCCCAAATCTGATTTTTTTTTTTTTCTCATGACACAAACCACATGGAATCTGATCTTTTCAATTATGTCTCACTTATGTCAATTATGATCTTTCCACTTCAATATGTGGTCCTAAATCTGATACAAGACAGATGTTTTGCAATGCAACTGCATATTGGAATTCATGCGACCTTTACGTCACTGTTGATCGACATCCGTCACAATTTTGCGCTCATGGGAGTCACTTCAAAGATTTCACATAGCAGAAATGATTAAGACAGTTGTGAAAGATAGTAAGTGAAAAGACAATTATGTGTCAGAACTTATAAGTGTTACAGTGACAGCTCTATACACACAAGAAAAACATCATAAATGTTTAAAAACTCTTTTTGCATCCCCGTCTTTGTTTGTAATATTGTCTGCGCATAAGTTTGCTGGGTTCTGCGGCAGATCACACTATAAATAAATGCACAATCGCTTACTTGAATGTCATCCTTCCAGTGTTTACTTCCGTATGACAGCGCGCCGCGTGACGTCTTCTTATCGCAGTTTGAACACAGCCTTATAGGGCTTCATTTGCTCTGATTCTAAAACCTGGTGAGCTGCTCAACTATAGGCTGCATTTTTATGCACCTGACAAATAATTTATTAGGAGGCATATTTGTGCCTCAGTCAAAAAAAAGCAAAAGGTATTTGTGACGTAACATTTAAAATATGAAATAGTGACATTATGAGATAAAAAGTCACAAATCATATGCATGCATTTATTACAATAAAGACACACACACAAAAAAAGAACAAAAAAAGATTTATATATATATATATATATATATATATATATATATATATACACACACACATGCAATTATATCTATGCATTAAAATAAAAAACATTACAATAAAAAAATATTTTATGTAAATTAATGTATATATATATATATATATATATATATATATATATATATATATAAATACATGCATATCATTTATTATTAATTTTGTGGTATATATATACATATGCAAGTACAAGTACATGCATGCATTACAACCTTACTTTAAAATAAATATATATCCCTGAATACCAGAAATAAAAAATTTCGAAGCAGATGGTCGATAGAAATCTGATTCAAAAATACTGAAAAGTATTGCTAGAAAACTATTAAAGATGCACAATTATAATGAACAATATCTGTCTAAAACTGAGATGTGCCTGATCATTTACAGAGTTGCTACACCATGAGCAGTATTTTAAATCAGCCACTTATGAGGTTTTATTCAGTTAGGATGTTGCCTTATAAGGCAGAGAAGACAACAGCACAGCTCACTAGGTTTCAAAAATGCAGCTCAGTAAGCAAAAAAAAGCAGTTGCCCAGGAGCAGCAATATTTAGTGTACATTTGACAGTTACAGTGGATGGATTAGAACACCTGGAAAATAAAAATAATAAATTTCAGATAAGTCCCGCATGACAGAAAAATCTATTTGAAGGAGCTGAGCTCCTTTGAAGAGAGGCTGGTATCTGTATTGACGTTGGAGGTGCTTTCTATGCTGATATAGAGGCTTTATACTCCTTTAAGTCCGTGGAAAATGGATCAAACATGCACTCTTCTTGCACTCCCCGAAGTGTGTGTGTGTGTGTCGTGCCATATAGTGCTGTCTATGTGACAGGTTCTGATGCTAATAAAAGAAAGTTCTGCTTTTTATGCAAAGCTGCTTAAAAATGGTGATTGATTCGCGTGTGAAGCTGTAGACGTATCTGAAACTGTGTGTGTGAGTGTGTGTGTTTTTGGCCATGACTGAAGGTCACCTGTGGATGATTCTCTCAGGACCCCCAGCTCTTAACATATGGCAGACACGGCACCGTCTCCCAGGCAACAGTGTCAGGAAAAGCTCCACGGCAACAAGACCCTGGTGTGTCAGACTCCTCTGACCATGATTATCAGAATACACCCCATCTAAATCTCACACACACACACACACACACACTCACACTCACTCACTCACTCACACACACACACACAAGCACACAAACACACACAAACGCATGCACGCACACACATGTTTACACATGTTTACATGTTTGCTATCTAAATGAGTACAATGCATAGAATAATTTTATAACAAGATGATTGACAGGCCGGTTTACAGTGACAGAATGCATGTAACTAAGAGACAATTTCAATCTCCCAAAATCTGCCTACTCTTCTTTTTCTTCACAAAAAGACTACATACTTTTAGGGCATAGTATGAGTAGACGGACTAAGACACAGTATGTACATGATGCTGCACATGACACAATAGTCAAACGTGGAAGGAAGGGAAAAACAGCTTAGTTTCTTAGACAGCAAAATAATAGATATTTGATGTTGGCTTGAGAAAGCCTGCCAAGAAAGTGGTTTAATAAGCTGGAGGTTTGAAGGTTTTTTCAGCTTTTAAAAAAACAATTTAGGTTAGGTTTAGCGCATTGCATTGTGGGATACAGTATTCTGTGTGGTGTGCTTTGTTACATACTGCAAATTTAGTGTTTGCATCCATGCATTCAGAAAATCAGCATACTGAAATTTGCATGAAGTAATTTGACGACAACATGTTTCAAATGTTCACTGTTGCATAATGCATCACATACTACTACCAAACATGTACTGTAGTGCACTAGTGAACATAAAACAGTCTGAAGTAATGAATACAGATGAAGTGTGTCATCGTCATTTTAGACCAGAATCAAGTCTTGTCACGGCTTTATTTGCGACGCTGTGATTCATAGTCACTCAAATATTATCGCTGACAGCCACATGCACACACACACACACTCGCTGACAGCTCTGTTATTATCCGACTAATGTATTGCGAGTAGTTCACGCACTTATCAGGGGTCTGGACGACATCCCTGTGGCAGGAGAACGATGAAGGGTGAAAGCACATCAGAGCCACTAATGGCTTTCAGAGGAAATCTGCTCGGAGGTTCAGTCCTGAGATGTGTGTCTGTGGGTGAGTTATACGTGTGAATCACGTCTACAGGTGTGTCCTATAGTCCCTGTTCAACAGCAGGAGCGGGAAGTCCTTTCACACGAGCGGAGGGACGTTCAACAATCACACTTGCTCCCGGCATGCAACTTCTTATGTAGGTCATGCACAAAAAAAGGTGCCTGTGGATCTGCTCCAAAAACAAGCAAGCTACACCAGCAGCTGCCTTCTAAGGCATCATCCTAACAGGAATAAAAGCTCATAAGTGACTTATTTAGAAGTCTTTACATGGACAGCAACTCTGCATGACACATAAACAGTGCTCCTCATTTGGAGACTTGACTCAGTTTTTAATCAGCATGCTAAACAAACACCACAATATTCTAATAAACAATTTTTATTGTTCTCACCGTTCAGAAGTTTGGGGTCGGTAAGATTTTTTTATGTTTCTGAAAGAAGTTTCTTATGCTCAGCCAGGCTGCATTTATTTGATAAAAAATACAGTAAAAACTTAAATATTATTACAGTTTACAACAGCAACTCTGCATGACACAAACAGTGCCCCTCACATGGAGACTTGACTCAGTTGTTAAAGCGTAATTGAGCCTAGGCTCTTTTTGTGAATCTACCCGAGGCGAACTTTCGTTTAAAAGCATAATTAAAATGGAAACGCCACTTTTAAGTTTGACCGTATTTTCGTTTTAGAGTGATTGGGGCACTTCTATGATAGCATCAAAATCCCTATTTTTAAAACACTAAGAAGGCTCGACACAACATAAAACTTTGCTCGAAGTATCACCAGGGGCTCCACACATGAACTCCAGCATTGAGAACATTGTTTGTGTACACAAAGTTTACTAAAAAGAAAGGTTTTGTACGACTCACTTTATCAGTTAGTGTTCCCGGTGGCTGGAATTGTGTCAGTCAAAAGTAGTCGATCTCCGAATGCAACGTAACATGAGGAGAGTAAAGATGGAAAGCTCCTAAAGCTTGTTTCCATATAAATTCACAGATAATTTTTTTATCTAAGTTATCATGCTTTTCATTGAAATTACAAGTTCATGACATTTCCTCATATGGAGTCAGTTCATTATGTCGCATTCGGAGATCGACTACTTTTGACTGACAAAATTCCAGCCACCGGAAACACTAACTGATAAAGTGAGTCGTACAAAACCTTTCTTTTTAGTAAACTCTGTGTACACAAACAATGTTCTCAATGCTGGAGTTCATGTGTAGAGCCCCTGGTGATACTTCCAGCACAGTTTCATGTTGTGTCGAGCCTTCTTAGTGTTTTAAAAATAGCGATTTTGATGCTATCATAGTCGTGCCCCAAGCACTCCCATTCAAAAGGCAATTTGACCGAAAACAAAAATACGGTCAAACTTAAAAGTGCCGTTTCCATTCTAATTATGCTTTTAAATGAAAGTTTGACTCGGGTAGATTAACAAAAAGAGCCTAGGTTCAATTTTTGCGAGAGTTGCGATTTAATCAGCATGCTATACAAACACCACAATATTCTAATAAACAATTTTTATTGTTCTCAGAAGTTTGGGGTCGGTAAGATTTTTTTATGTTTCTGAAAGAAGTTTCTTATGCTCAGCCAGGCTGCATTTATTTGATCAAAAATACAGTAAAAACTGAAATATCATTACAATTTACAATAGCTGTTTTCTATGTGAATATATTTTAAAATCTATCATTTATTCCTGTGATCAAAGCTGAATTTTCAGCATCAGTCTTCAGTGTCACATGATCCTTCAGAAATCATTCTAATATGCTCAAGTAACATTTCTCTCATTAAACTTTTTTAGGCCCAAGTATAATATTTTTTCTGTGTTCCGCTTCGTCTCGCACTCAGCTTTTAAAGTATACTCCACCGTGGACCTTCGAAACATGCACAGTGCAATGGCTTTTTTCATACTCTACGAGACATGAGAGGGCAGCACTGGGTCGTGTAATTTATACAACATTCGCTCGGAAGGATAGAAGAGGAAAAGTAGCGGATCCGCCATTGCATGCAAACCCAGTAAACAATTACCGTCTTTCAACGTTAAAATATGGTTGAAAATAAGTCGGTCCACCTTGGATCCTATGTTCATTATTATCTAAAATAAATTTAAAGAGTTTTACATATTCCATCAAGACGTTGAAGATCGACCTGTTTTCAACGTTGAAAAGTCGTAATTAGACGTCGAAGATTTACGTAATAGACGACTTTTTGCTAGCTGGGAACTTTAGAACAAGAACCAAAACAAAAACGATGGAGGATATGCTGCTTTGTTTACAGTTTTGTATCACTCTTTACGCACTCTTCTTCAACTACTGCACCATACATTTTCTGTCTCAAGAGTCCACTAGGTGGCAATACGCACAGCTGGGATTCACCTTGCGCTTGCACTGTTGTGCGCGTAACATCCGCACGGTGA
This sequence comes from Scardinius erythrophthalmus, assembly GCF_964197995.2. Taxonomy (NCBI): domain Eukaryota; kingdom Metazoa; phylum Chordata; class Actinopteri; order Cypriniformes; family Leuciscidae; genus Scardinius; species Scardinius erythrophthalmus. The sequence goes on along the minus strand of NC_138224.1, from coordinate 4,057,959 downwards.
CAAAAAATTGGGTGTGTACCAAAGTAAACTTTAGGCTTAAGTCGCAGCATGTTTTCAATGATAAAAACATTACTACACACATTCACTTGTATATAAAATATATGCAATTGATTCACTTTATTCCACATCTTGCTTTTTTCCACTGACTCTGTTGCAGTGCATTGTGGGATTGCAGGTCACCTGCCAAACAAAGCATGTTGCAAATCTAACAAGAAGTTACTTTAATAAGCATAAAAATGAGTAACGCACAAAATGTTGGGGGGAAACGGTGCATATCCAGCTATTATTTATATTATATTAGTTTTTTTTATTATATTAATCACCATTTATCTCACTTTGTTTGCTATCTAAAATAGACTTAAGCTGTGATCGAATTGAAGCGGTCTCGTGTGTGACATCAAAGTAACGCGAGAGCGATTAGAGAGCAGACGGACGCATCACCGCTTCAACTTCAACACAGCTACTTTCACTGATCCCGTAGAAATGCATTATGGGACAAAAAAAAGAGTGTCTGTGGCTTTTTTCCAATCCATGATGAGCTGTCAACTTTATTCATAGGCAGAATCTTAACTCAAAAGGAACCTCATAATTGTGTAATCATGAAAAATGCAGTTTTTGTAGGCAGCTCATTGTGTTTCTGAACAGAGCCTATGTGTATGTGTGTGTGTGTGTGTCTGTTCATATATAAGCATGCAATCTGGTGTTCTTCTGTTTTGTGCATTATAAATGGCCATCTCCTCTTCTTTCCACAGCAGTTGCTGTTTAATTCATTTCATGCTCTTTCAGTAAAGCTTGATGGGCTTTTGACAGTCAGACCGGAGAGATCAGCCCATGCCCATCTAAACTCCATTAAAGTCACATCACAACGTCATATCAAGTTTTCAGGGCTCTCAGTAAAACACGAGTTCATCAATATGCTGAGATCATGATTGTGTGCTTGGGCCAATGGGCAAAAGTGCAAGCGGAGGCACTTCGTATGTTGAGAATGGCATAACACACGACTTCAATAGCTGATTAAATCAAGCAGATCATGTAATGAAATTACATTAATATCATACTACTCTTACTAGTATGGTAAGTATGATTATTATGGCTAATACTCTATTATTTCTGCCATATAAAAATATGTAAGAGTAGTCTACTGTTCAATTCAAAATAAGTCATTTTAAATATATTGCAGTGAAATAATTTCTTCAAACTATTACATAAACATAACTCTATAAACGCAATTTCTTTTTTAAATAAAACCATTACAATAAATTACGTGATTTAAACTTCCAGTCAACGTTAATGAATCAGTCAAAATAATTTGCCAGTGATTCATTAAAAGAATCGACTCATAAGAGTCAACTGCTCATGAATCAGATTATAGTGTTTATTTTTGCACACAGCCAGGAAAAAAAACCCAAGAGAAACGTATGCTGTCATTATATCATTCCTTTTTTGACACCAAATAGCGGCGCAGCAAACACTGATCCAGAGAATCTACTGACAGATTCTGTCGTGTCTCTCTCTTAAACGCCCGAGACGTGTCTTTCAGCGAGTCTGATATGATCTGTGCTCACAGTCGTATTAGCCATCTGTTCATCACTCCTACTCCTAAACGGCGTGTCAGTGACGTCACCGGCCTGGTGGTTCCTACTGTACTGTCAGAAGCTCCCGTACAAACACACACACCGTCCCGCTGGCGTCCCTGCAGGTAGTGGCAGATGTCCTGATCATGTGTGTGATCTCACGGCAGGATTCCCGCTCTAATGACAGACACGCGGGCCGTGAAAAACCTTATAAACAATGAACACACAAACCCCATTAACACTAGAATATAGAATTATATATTCTATTTTGAATATGGTATATTCTAATTTGAATATAGTCAAATTTTGAAACTTTTTCTTTTTACTTAAATGCACATTTATGGAAGCTGTTTTCTGCCACTGAATAAAAAAATAAAAAACATAATTGGGACTTATGACTTTTTTCTTTGCAATAGCGAGTTTATATCTCACATTTCTGAGAAAAAAATCCAAATTGTGAGATATGAAGACGTAGTTCTGAGAGATAGTCACAATTCTAATGCTCACAACTGCAAGATATAAAGTTGTAATTCTACTGTAATTCTTAGTTAATATCTCGCAATTCTGACTTTTCTCAGAAATGTAATAAACTTGCAATTGTGAGTTATAAAGTCAGAATTGCGAGTTTATATCTCAGAATTATGACTTTATAACTCACTGATTCTGAGTAAAAATGTCAGAATTGCAAGATGTAAACTCGAAATTACAAGGAAAAAGTCAGAACTGTGAGATAAAAAGGTCACAGTTACCTTTTTTATTCTGTAGCGGAAACAAGCTTCCATAGGCATTTCATTGGCTATCTCAAAATGACTGAGATGGCCAATCACATCAAACAAGGCGGGGCTTCAAGTTTTAACGCTGAAAAAGTGTGAGGTCAGTAGCTAAATATTTTATATTTGACATTAGGATGTTAAACAATGAGCAAATTTTGAAAGGATGAATTATTTACGTGATTCATGCAATTCATAACTGAATGTTACGAAATATTTTGGACACGTGCTCAAATTCACTCTTATTTGTATGCCTATTTTTTCAATGATCAATCCAGTCAGTGGTGCATGTAACTTCAAATAATAATACGGAAACTATGAAAAAGTGCACGGATTTGGTAACAAAAACATTTTAACTGCATCCTTGCATTTCATTATGAAATCCAGACCCAAATCTGAAAGATTAATGGTCTGGCATTGACTAATGAAAATTGGCCAGCTCGAGGGGCGGCACCAAGCATGCGTTTGAAAATCTCACTGCACGCAATTGGACAACACTACGACCAATCACAACAAGCTACCAGCGGAGCTAACTGGTAGATTAGACTGCTGGTAGAACAGCACAAACGCCCTTCTTGCAAAGGAAGGATTCGAGCGCCATCTTCTGTTCCTGTTTTAGATAAAAAGCCAAGTCTAACTCACTAACTTCATTGTAGCGGCCAAAGCCGTTTCAAACAACTGGTGTTCATCCATAGCCATCTTGCATTGTTTACTAATGACTTTGAAGTCACAGTGCTGTCGTCATCCCGCCTATATCAGATAACCTGATGTGATTGGTGCAGCTCGGATACAAGGGCATATTTAATGAGCATCATTACTCGACGCCACATTAAAGGTCCCGTTCTATGCCCCTTTTCACAAGATGTAAAATAAGTCTCTGATGTCCCCAGAGTGTGTATGTGAAGTTTGAGCTCAAAATACCCAACAGATCATTTTTTACAGCATGTTTAAATTGACATTTTTTGGGGCTCAGAAAAACGAGCCGTTTCAGTGTGTCCCCTTTAAATGCAAATGAGGTGCTGCTGGACGACACAGGGGGCGGAGCTTCATGAGCTCGTGCTCAGTCTGTCAGGAAAAATTCATCTCACGGAATGATGATAATATCAGAAACTCTCAGTAACGGCGTTCATTTCGAGTCGGACAATAATGCCTACAGAGTCAGAGTGCTGTATAGAGATGAAACAGGTATGGTTTAGTAGTTTAATTACGGTTATTATAACGTATTTGTCATCTGCTTGTAGGCTATGTATCCATTATTTATTAATAGCCTACAAGTCTGCTGTCTGAATGATGATCAAACATGTACTGATGAGTTTAATAAAGTTTATTGTACATCACAAAAAAGATGAAGCGTCAGTTTTACTTCAGAAAATCACCGTAAGAGCTGAGTAAACACAGTAGGCTAAGTTATAAGAAGTGCGCAAGTAGCCAGTAGAGTTGAGGGAGCATTCCTGTGGGCGGAGGTTAGTCAAGAAACGGTTCTGGTGATGTCACTAATGCAGGATGTAGAGGGGTGTAGTCCAATCGAGCCGTTTTTTGTAGTCAACTTCTGTTAAATAAAATATCTAGCTTGGCATTGAACTTTGAGCTTTATTATTTTACAGATATTATTTATGCTCAAACAGCAACATTACACACTAACTAAAGTTTGAAACATGGAATCGCATGCAACGGGACCTTTAACTCGCTGAGCAAATTCAATTTGTGAAGAACTCGCGAGTAGCATTTCATGAGAACTCGCGAGTAGCATTTTAATGTCATCAGACGGGACGTGGCTACTTCCCTTCTAATTAATCTAACATTTGCACGGGTCCAGGAGGAGATCCTGTATAAACGTTCAGAGAGCCCAGAGGACACTTGATTGGCTGATTTAAACCCGCTGTGATCAGGGAGTAATTAACATCTCACTAATTCATTTGCATCACTGTGGTTTGTTGCATGTTGCTCTTCAGAGAAACAAGCGAGAGAGCGGTCACGTGTGCAAAACACGAATGCACAAAGACCAGATGTTTAAACTCATTACAAACATTTATTTATTAAGCGTGTGTGAAATAGGACGGCACTTATCCAATTGATTCCAGTGGCTCATGCACAGCATCTATTGCAGATATAACCTTCATTACAACCTTCATTGCAACATTAAATTACTGCAATTGGCAAGAATTTACAAAAGCTGCATTGCCTAGCAGTCAAAAACAACGACTAAACAGTTATTTTGCTGTTGATTGACATTATGTTCTACGTGCATTGACCAGTCATCCAAAAATAAGCCCAGGATTGTGTATTAAGAGATTCAAATGGTTTCAAATGTTCATGTTCACTTTATTAAAGACACAGTGCACACAATGCATGCTGGAATAACCAAGAGTAAATGTTGTAGAATTGGGCTAAAACAAGAAATGTGCTTCCTGAAATGTTTCTGGCACCTCCCTAGGATTCACACACAGCAGAGCTTCTCCTTGGCTTCCCTCTGTGTTTTTGTAGGTTATAAAAAGGTGCAGCAGCCGATCGTGTGTCTCCACAAAGACTGTCATTGTGTTTTCTTCTCATATCAGGGGTACCATGGTAACCGCACCCCTCTCTCTCCGCCGTAACGAGGACGAGGGGTGAGCGAGAAGACAAGCGGAACGGGAAAGTTGGGGAGGATGGCAGGGAGAAAACAACAGTGCATTTGGCACAGAACGCAGGGATTTCCCTCACAGATGCGCTCACACACACACACACACACACACACAGCGCCGGATCTCACAGACGCACATCTAAACAATGAAAGGTCATCCTGTGTGTCCGTGGGATGAGAGCAGAAAGGATGGAAATAACAACAGATGGAGACGAACTGAAACTGAATGCAAATGACACACAAACCCTCAGCACATGACAGAGAGAGAGAGAGAGAGAGAGAGAGAGAGAGAGAGAGAGAGAGAGAGAGAGAGAGAGAGAGAGAGAGAGAGTAAATCTCTCTCGCTCGCTCTGACAGGCTGTCCGGCTCGCTCGGGGAAGCCGGTTAAACTTGTGCGCTCGGCACGCTGCCAGCAACCCACGTAAAGTAGAATATCAAACACTTCCAAGCCTTCACTTCTCATCTTAATAATTCAGCGTAACTTCAGCACTCGTGAGACAGTCTTCATGTGAAAATGCTTTAAATGCACTGACATCAAACTCTCACACAATACAGCCCTCGTGAAAGTGTGTATGTGTGTGTGTATGTCAGTGATTTGTGTGTGCCAAGTCAAAATTAATTATTTGTTCAACTATTTAAGCAGTCAGCAACATTTATGGTAATTTATGGGGGGGTGACGGCTGCGGCTCTTAAACTCATTATGCCCTTTTTCTGTCCCATATCCCATATTCTCCATTGTTGCGGCTCCTCTCTTCCCAGTCTGTCAGTAACGCTCTGTTTAGTTCCTGTCTCTATGAAGCCCCTCCTTCTGAAAAGCACACTGTGCTCTGATTGGTCGGCTGGATCAGTGTGTTGTGATTGGCCAAGCGCTTCGAGTGTGTTTGGGAAATGTCCCGCCTCTTACAATAATCACTAGTTTCAACACACATTTATTCTGCATATTCATTATTTAAATGAGGAATATTGTGACGTGTTCGTTCCCAGAAGAATTTCAGGAGTTTCAGGGAGTTCAGAAACAGAGATCTTTGCAGATCTTTTCCAGACTTAAACAGCAACATTAAATGTCCTACTATTCTTTTTTTGTACATGTATAATCGACTGATATCTATCATAATAATACAGGCTGTAAAAAAACGAGGAATGAAACAGTCTTTCCACAAGCTGGCTCAAATACTAGGCTAATATACAGAGGGTGCACACAGTGCACCCAAATGTACATAACTAATTTAAAACATAGGGTAAACGTACCTATTAAGCTCAAGTACCCATTAAGCACACTACCATCTTGGAACTCAGATTATAAAAAGAAACAGCAATGTATTATCCTATTTGATGTATTAACCAATTGATGTGTTTGTTACTATATACCTCCTGTAATTTTAAACCAATCAGACCATTGCACACTGAGATATGTGTGTCCATGTGTTCACACTGTCTGGCGGCTATTTTCAAAGCTGTCTGAAAACTTTCACCAGAAGAGGAGCCCCTCAGATGTGCATTTTTTATATGTTTAAGCCTTTATTTTGAAGAAGTACATCTTCTTATTGCAAAATTAAGAGATTAATGTTTAGACTGTTGAATATTATAACCTGGAACCTGGATGTGGGAAATAATTACAGTTAGATCTAAAAGATAGTTTTAGCAACATAGCCCAGATGCTACGAACATAGCTAGCTTACTAGCTGTATAAGATTGTGTGCTACATTAATATATTACTTCACAGGAATTAATGGCTTGTACTTTTAAATCCATAATATTATAATTTTACATTTTATTGATAGTCTGTGGTTTTAAACTGCTGTAATTTTTAAAGAATTCATATTATTGTTAGGTGAGCTTAAAGGGTGCACTACTATGACAATCACACAGCTTCAGTGTGACATCAATTAGAAAAAGCATAATTTCATAGATATTGTCTATAATAGTTGTTCATATTAAAATTGGTATAAACTTAATACATTACCTAGATTATTAATTTAGCTTAATATTTTCCTTTAAATTTTAATTTAATATTTATTAATTAAAAAATGTTTTTGCTCCAATTAAGCACAGTGTGTGCTCCCTTTAAGCTCACCCACATTAAACGTCTATGTAAATACTTAATAATCAGAATTTAAATATTAACTGATGGTTGTCACTATGTTAATCTTCAAAAAAATGATTAATAAACTTATTTTCACAGTCTTAAGATGACAAAAGCTAGACGAAACTATAGTGTATGCCCAAAGATGAAAGAGGCATGTCATACAAAGAAGGAGCCATCAGAAACCTGTCGTATCTGTCCAAGAAGTTTGGAGTAGACAGGAAAGCTCTGACCCAGAGAGTTAAAGGGATACTCCACTTTTTTTGGAAATAAGCTCATTTTACAACTCCCCCAGAGATAAACAGTTTTACCGTTTTCTAATCCATTCAGCCGATCTCCGGGTCTGGCGGTACCACTTTTAGCATAGCTTAGCATAATGAATTGAACCGGACAAGACCATTAGCATCTCTCTCAAAAAAATTACCAAAGAGTTTCGATATTTTTCCTATTTAAAACTTGACTCTTCTGTAGTTACCTCGTGTACTAAGACCGACTGAAAATGAAAAGGTGCGATTTTGAGAGTATAGTTCCTAGCCATATCAGCCTAGAAAATTTAAACTTTACATTTTCCGTCGGTCTTATTACACGATGTAACTACAGAAGAGTCGAGTTTTAAATAGGAAAAATATCGAAACTCTTTGGTCATTTTTTTGAGAGAGATGCTAATGGTCTTGTCCGGTTCAATTCATTATGCTAAGCTATGCTAAAAGTGGTACCGCCAGACCCGGAGATCGGCTGAATGGATTCGAAAACGGTAAAACTCAACTGTTTAACTCTGGGGGAGTTGTAAAATGAGCCTATTTCCAAAAAAAGTGGAGTATCCCTTTAAGGAGCACATTGGTTTGTTTTGTTATTTGATTTTTCAATATAGGTTACCAGAACGTGGACTAGTCTAGATGTTGCAATGAGTTTGAATGACACGTCACTATGAATAGGATAGGCTACCTGATCAAATTGAATGCCTTGTTGCTTGATTTTAGTGTTCTGTTTTTTTGTGATTGACTCTGTACCTTCAAATAAAACTTTTTTCAATTATTCCTTAAAAAGGTTGTTTAAAATAAACAAGAATTTTTAATAAAACTTGTTGTGAGCTTATTGGGAACAGGGGTGTGCTTAAAGGGTACAAAACGTACCCATTAAGCACAGCCAGACTTTTTATATTTAATAATGTACATCTTAATTGAAATACTTTTGTCATTTAAAATAAAATGAAATATTATAGTGTGAGAGATTAATATTTTATTTTAAAATAACTTCTTGTACTAAAACCAATATCTTGTGCACTAAAAATGTCTCAATGTAGATTTTGGTGAGCTTAATAGGTACGTTTACCCTAATTGTTTAAATAAAATATCATCAAATGTGAAGTCTCTCACAGGAAGAAGTGTTGGAATATCAGCTTACAGTTTTTCCTCTGTAAAGTAGAAGATAACGGTTCATTTTTGCCTCGAAGTCTGTAAATTTTACAGTATTTTACTGTAAAATTGCTTAAAATGTCCTATTAGATCTATTACAGTTTTCCACAGTGTCTTTTACTGTTAAAATTAAAAATTCTAGTGAACGCAGAAAAAAAAACACACACAATAGCATGATCTCTTTCAAGCAGTATTTCCAGATAAGAAATTGCGTTCTTGCAAAGAGTGTGTTTTTGCACTAATACAGCATAAGCAATAGTAACAGTGATACTAGTCTCAGTAACATTCACTATTAAACAAAGCTCATGGTTTCGAATAAATCATCAGAGCTGCTTTGGGCCAGAAAACGTCCATTTTCTGTCTGATTTATTTTTGAAAGACTTGCATTGAAAGCATGAAGCGAGCGCTTATGAGTAGCATCCATTTCTGCTGGAAAACAACAGACGACGGGTGTTTAAAGATAATTAGGCTGGGCATATGGAAGATGAATGAATTCACGTTTCTGCCGGATGCGATAATGAAAGGAGGCGCTGTCGGATCTCTCCGACACTCCAGAAAGAGTTCTAGCACAAATGTGTCATTCCTTTCCTAAAGGGGAATAAATGCATGCAAGAACACATAAAATACATCCTGAAATAGTAACAGTCGCCTCTGCTCGGCTATTAATACTTCTCTGAAACAAAAGGTGCGATCTCGCTTTCAGAGATTTCGACTTGCGATGCGATCTGCACGCTACTTTGGCGTATGAATTTTTCAGCTGTTTTCAGACGGCTTTTGACGTCAGTTCTTATCTGGGTGCGTTGTCATCTTCTTTCTCTTTGGTTTTGGTCCTCACAAGGAGCCAAGGCTAGGGATTCAGCTGTTGCTATGGTGACCGCATTACGTAAGTTGTCATAGAGATATGCCGGGTAGACGAGGACAGGTGTGACAGCGTGGTGCCGTTGTTGCCAAAGCCGAATCGCGCAGATTTGACCTTCTGATGTGTGTAAGCGCACACACACACGTGACTTTCACACACTATTACTGACCTGATGGTGTACGCGAAAGTTAAGCTCTAGCGTTTTGGCCATCAGACAGACACATGGCGAGCTTAAGGCAACTTTCTCACACACACAGACACACACGCACGTAGCATTTACTTAGTATTTGCTGACTGACAACTGGAGGGTCATTGGTTGATTTAGTCGGTCATATGCATGTTTCTAACATCATAAACATCACATATCCGGTCAAAATTCATCCGATTTCTTGCAGACGCTCCATCAAAATCCATTAAAGCGCGGATCCCAACCTTTTTCCTTGGGAACCCCTTATTTTACATTGTTTCACAACCACAGATATAAAATGTATTATTATTTTAATAAATGAAAAACATAAAATATAAATATTTAAGTATTAACATTTTAGAATTATATAGCCTATACATAACAAATGTATGCATATATTATATACTTTAAGTATCAATAGTATTACTATTATAATTATCTTAGAATATATTTCATAGTAATAATATACATATATATAATAATTATTATAGACTAGTAAAAAAAGACTAGTAAAAACTAGTTTTTTATATATTCAAAACGTAGCCTATACTTTTTTTTAAATATTTAAAATATATTATAATTTAATAATTATATATTAATACATATTACATGAATATATTATATATTTACATACAGTATATGTGATATAATATGTAAGATAGAAACCCTTAAATCTGTCCCTTTAAAATTGCCTGTTTGAATGACCAAAAGTAAGACATGGACGTTTTTTGAGAGCAGTTTGAACAAAAGAAATTACAAACGTCAAGATGAGTAAAGAGTTGGCTAAATCAGTTATGAACCATATTTAGTGTGAAAAACGGCTGCATCCCTCCAGTCATCTGCTCTAAAAAACGATCAAGGCACAAAGAACGCATGAGTAATAATGTATTGCGGTGGCACAATCTCTACAACCAGAAACCTGTTGTCTCCGCCCAGTCCTCACGGGCCACTACATCATGTGTGTGGCGTCACGGTTCCCGGGGCTCTGGAGACCTGATGAATCATGAATGGTGGTGTTTTAGTCTGGGATTGGGGGTAATTTGGCTAAATGGATATAGATGGTACGGCCGCTCGGTCTCTGCTCCATTATTAAGAGAGTTCGGAGAGATGGATGGTGGGATGAGCGAGATGCCCGAGTGAAAATCTACCATCATTTTTTTCCCAGTCCGCTCCAGACGGGGTTCCTAATGGATGGGAGTGAGTGTGTGTGTGTGTCCCAGGTGAGCGCAGTGGCGCGTGAAGGGGAAAATGTGCTGAAGAAACATTATAGGGTGAATACAAATTGTTGGGTCATAGTGAAGCTAATAAGTGATGTAATAGAGAATACATAATATCTATTTTTTGAAACTTGAACTGAATTGAGCTGGATGATGACACTATTGTATTTTATAGAGCTGCTTACAGATGAACAATCTTGCTATATATATAACTTGGCCACTAAAGTCACAAAGCAATAGTCATATGTTAAAAAAGTCTTATAATTCATAAAAGATCTATGTTTTTTCCAACACAATGGAAGTCAATGGGGTCCAAAGTTCCAAGCGATCTTCTTTAATGGGTTATTTCAGTTTTTCTAATGATAAAGTATGTGTTTAACTCATAAAATTTCATTAAAATAAAAAAAAATTATTAAAACTAATTAAAATTGAATCCATAAAATGATCTCATGATTGGAACCCCTAAAAGGTTCTAAATATGAAGCGCCTGACGGAACTCTTTAAGGTTCCATATAGAACCTTTACTTCTTAAAGTGTTCAGAAGATAAGTGTCCTGTTCCTTTAAATGAGATCAGATTCATCTGTGGAACAACAAGGCAGACAGAAACACAGAAACACAGATCCGTCTGACAGAATGAGGAGAAGCGTGAAAGAACAGCAGGCCTTCTGATCAGACAGACAGATTCCCGGAGGCTTCGCTCGCTCAAGTTCTGAATCACCGATGCCCTTGCCCTGGCCTTCTGAATTTCACCCCCGTAATCAAACCACACGCACGCGCTCAAATCCCTCATGAGCGCAGGAGAGACTCCCAGAATAACACAGAGGAAATGAATCCACCCGAAGAGCCTTGCGAACCCTTTCATTGTTCCAAACCCACTCGCGGTCAGGGAGGAGTGCAAGACTATCTGTCTGCGAGGAGCAGATGAAAAATGTTCACTTCACGATGCTTTCAGAGAGCGTGTTCATTAAAGAAATAACATTTCTGCCATCATTTATTCACCCTCATAATGCTGCAAACTCGTAAGACATTCTTCAACACAAAGGCAGAATAAAATGGACTAAAAGGATCACAAATGTGACCCTGGACCACAAAACCAGTCACATGGGTTTTAAATTGAGATTTATACATCATATGAAATCTGAATAAATAAGCTTTCCATTGATGTATGGTTTGTTAGGATAGGACAATATTTGGTCAAGATGCAACTATTTGAACATGCATCGTGAATCTGAGAATGCAAAAAAAAATCGAAACATTGAGAAAAATCGCCTTTAAAGTTGTCCATTTATGTAGGCGATTGTGCTGCATTCACTCACAAACATAAATGTTTTATATATTTACGGTAGCAAAATATCTTCATAGAACATGATCTTTACTTAATATCCTAATGATTTTTTGGTATAAAAGAAAAATGTATAATTTTGACCCATACAATGTATTGTTGGCTATTGCCACAGATATACCCGTGCAACTCGTGACTGGTTTTTGTGATCCAGGGTCACAAATGTGGTCCATATGAGTAATGCACTATATTCTACTGTACGTCTTCTCAAGTTGAAAATTAAGACAATGTTTTGCATTTTAACAGACTGACCTTGAGTCAGTAAACGAACATTTTTGGGTGAACTATTCATTAAAAAGTCTACAATATACTGTATGTCTAACATCCTTAAAGCATCAAAACATTTCAACATCCATCTTGGAAATCGCAAGAACAAGCGCTGCCATGAAACAGATCACATCAACAACTGCTCTCTGACAACGAGATTAGCTTGTCAGATCACAGTTTAACAACACATTTCATAAACTACTGTACATCAATAATATACAGTACATCAATGTACCAGGCATAATATATTTATCATACATAACTGAGATTTCCCACATTAACAATGCATGGCTGTTTGGGTATAAATAAATTAGACTGATTGGATACATTTACTGCTGTCAAATCGATTATTCACATCCAACATAAAAGTTTGTGTTTATATAATAGTGTGCATTACATTAATCAATGTGATTAATCGATGTGACAGCACTAGATACAATATAATATAATGTCAAATTATCTCCTCTAAATATATATTAGATATAAAATATGAACACATGCCAGAACCAACGAAATAGGACATATAGATATAAAAAAAAAGATATATAACAAATATATTTTAGACAGATTGGGCAGCTTTAACATATACATTTGTATAGCACTAAGTAACACACAATATCCAACCCATCATAGTTTTCTTCTAAACTTCACTGGTCCCCCAGTTTGTGTGTAATTTCACATCACACGTGAAAGTGGCAGAAAACAGGCAGCGCTGAGCAGCAGCAGGTGTGTGTAACATGCTGAGAAAGAGCGAGTGGCCGTATGTTCGCGTGTGTGTGTGTGTGTGTGTGTGTGTGTTAGAGAAAGAGAGAGACGGCAGCTATTTCTGTCTGCAAAATGACTCTCCAACCCAGCCCGCTGACAGCCCTCCGTCAACACATTCATATCGGCACTCAAGAGGTCAGGAGAGCAGATCCATGAAACACCTTCACAGGTGGAGCGGAGTCAAACGAATGGCCTTTAGAAACCTGATCACGTCATTTACAGTATGTGTGTGTGTGTGTGTGTGTGTGTGTGTGTGTGTGTGTGTGTGTGTGTGTGTGTGTGTGTGTGTGTGTGTGTGTGTGTGTGTGTGTGTGTGTGTGTACAGGAGGATGAAGGAAGCGTGCCAGCGGGAGAGAGAGAAAGATAAATGATAAATCAATGTGCTCTCATTCTGTCACTTAAAGCAAAGTTATCTGGGAAAAAAGAAATCATTTATTTCACCCTAACAAAATAATCTTTGAGTCTTTAATTCAAACAGCACACATACAGAAGAAGATATAGCACCAGTGTCAGCTTTTACATGCTATTCAAGATTCAATATATATTTATGCATTCGCTGTGAAGTTTTTTTTAAAGGGACCATCATTTCAACCAAACAGTAAAAAAAAAAAAAAACAGTATTTAATTTAAGCAAAATGTCGAAAAACAATTTAAATAAACAAAATGAATAATATTAATGAATTATTTACATACATATGATTTTGCAAAGTTGTAAATGAAATATTGTTTTACAAGAAAATATCTGAGTCTTTCTACTTCAAAACTTCACATTTAATGTTATTTGCCTTTTCTTTGTAATTATTTGTGAAATTTACTAGATATTTCGGAGTGAAGATTGTTTCAAAGGACAGACAGACAGACAGATAGAAAGACAGAGACAGACAGACAGACAGACAGACAGACAGATAGATAGATAGTTAGACAGAGACAGACAGACAGACAGACAGACAGACAGACAGACAGATAGAAAGACAGAGACAGACAGACAGACAGACAGATAGAAAGACAGAGACAGACAGACAGACACACAGACAGACAGATAGACAGACAGACAGACAGACAGACAGACAGACAGACAGACAGAAAGACAGAGACAGACAGACAGACAGACAGATAGAAAGACAGAGACAGACAGACAGACACACAGACAGACAGATAGACAGACAGACAGACAGACAGACAGACAGACAGACAGACAGACAGACAGACAGATAGAAAGACAGAGACAGACAGACAGACAGATAGAAAGACAGAGACAGACAGACAGACAGACAGACAGATAGACAGACAGACAGACAGACAGACAGACAGACAGATAGAAAGACAGAGACAGACAGACAGACAGATAGAAAGACAGAGACAGACAGACAGACAGACAGACAGACAGACAGACAAACAGACAGACAGATAGACAGACAGACAGACAGATAAACAGATAGATAGACAGACAGATTGAGACAGACAGATTGAGACAGACAGACAGACAGACAGATAGACAGACAGATTGAGACAGACAGATTGAGAGAGACAGATTGAGACAGACAGACAGACAGACAGACAGACAGATAAACAGATAGATAGACACAGACAGACAGACAGACAGACAGACAGACAGACAGACAGACAGATAAACAGATAGACAGACAGACAGATAAACAGATAGATAGACACAGACAGACAGACAGACAGACAGACAGACAGACAGACAGACAGACAGACAGACAGATAAACAGATAGATAGACACAGACAGACAGACAGACAGACAGACAGATAAACAGATAGACAGACAGACAGATAAACAGACAGACAGATAAACAGATAGACAGACAGACAGACAGACAGACAGACAGACAGACAGACAGACAGATAAACAGATAGATAGACAGACAGACAGACAGACAGACAGACAGACAGACAGATAAACAGATAGATAGACAGACAGATTGAGACAGACAGACAGACAGACAGACAGACAGATAAACAGATAGACAGACAGACAGACAGACAGACAGACAGACAGACAGATAAACAGATAGATAGACAGACAGACAGACAGACAGACAGACAGACAGACAGACAGATAAACAGACAGACAGACAGACAGACAGACAGACAGACAGACAGACAGATAAACAGACAGACAGACAGACAGACAGACAGACAGACAGACAGACAGACAGATAAACAGACAGATAAACAGACAGACAGACAGAAAGACAGACAGACAGATAAACAGATAGATAGACAGACAGATTGAGACAGACAGACAGACAGACAGACAGACAGACAGATAAACAGATAGACAGACAGACAGATAAACAGACAGACAGATAAACAGATAGACAGACAGACAGACAGACAGACAGACAGACAGACAGACAGATAAACAGATAGATAGACAGACAGACAGACAGACAGACAGACAGACAGACAGACAGACAGACAGACAGACAGACAGATAAACAGATAGATAGACAGACAGATTGAGACAGACAGACAGACAGACAGACAGACAGACAGACAGACAGACAGACAGACAGATAGATAGATAGATAGATAGATAGATAGATAGATAGATAGATAGATAGATAGATAGATAGATAGATAGATAGATAGATAGATAGATAGATAGATAGATAGATAGATAGATAGATAGATAGATAGATAGATAGATAGATAGATAGATATTTTGAATTTTGAAATTTTCAATTTATTGAATAGAACAATTTGATTCACAGAAATGAATCAACCTTACAAACAAACTGTAATTCCTGCATAACGCTCTCATCCACAAGTTGAAATAGAATCATGGAACTATTCAGTCTTTAGGAAACTTACTGGCCAAATAAATCCTCATTATATTTACGATGCTTTAGTTCGCCAGCAAACTCATCACAAACATATGCAATATCTCACCCAGGCCTCATTAGAAGGAGCTATAAAGTCACAGTGCTAGACAAAAATATGATATTTACACTGTGTCTATTATTAGTCTGTTATTAGTTTAGAGGCGAGACGCAGTGTCAGAGTAATGCAGTGAGGTTAGCAGGTTTATAAGGGGAAATGAGAACAGTATTTTAGAAACACTTAAGACGTGTTAATGTTTCCCAGGATTATAGCAGCTCTCAGTTATTATTACTGCGTACAGAAACTGGCGGACGGCCTCCATGCTGACCTCAAATGATGGGAGAAACTTATAAACAAATCTTCATGATATATTCACAATGATTTTTGTGTTGATTTGAAAATTAAGCAACATTGTGAATGATTTTAATGCACTTTATTTTTGGCTATTAATCTCCCTGATAAGTGTGTAATTAGATTATATTGGTCCATATAAATGAGAATGATTAAATATTCTCGCTTGGGTTAATTTGAGTGCAAATCATAATTTGAATTTTTTAATTACATTTATACTCTAATTTAAATCTGTATAGTTGAAATGATGGATCTGTAAAAAAAAAAAAAAAAAAAAAGTGCTGTGGTAAAGAACCTAATTTGGTGTCCCGGGTCAAAAATGATTGCTGGTAAATCTCTCGTTATGCTATATTATCATTGAATATTAGATTTAATCTTTGAGTCATTTTGTTTTCTTTCAGTTAGCACAGGTTTTGAGTTTGTTTTTTGGAGGGGATTAATCGTAGGCCTCATTGATCTGAGCTCATCCACCTCAGAGATTGAGTAAAAAAAGATTGAATAAAAAGATTGAATCCAATATTTGTCATAGCATAATGTGAGATTTGTTCGATATTTTTTGTAGGCCTGTCATTTTTGACTGAGAACACCACTAGTGCAATAAGTTTTTATATATCCCATCATTATACCCTGTGAGAGCAAAGTCAGTAAGTTTTAGTCCAATGTGATAACATTAACTTGCGTTTTTGGGAAAAAGAAAATCCTCTCCAGGTCAAAATGATCGGAACACAACATGAGAGTTAAAGTCAGTTCAGATCAAATACAGAAATACCAAAATACATATCAAATATCAAGACCTAACAAACATGAAACCAGCTTTAGCATCAAAGCTCTCCTAGTAAACAGAAATGTAAACTGATCTTACTGGATTACATAGAGTAAATAAACATCGATAAAGTGATACTGAATCTCTGTAATAAACCCAGCAAGCGTCTGAAATGAAACACTCAAATTGAGTTTGACATTAGCATTAAAAATACATTTACTGTATATAAGTATAGGTACACACACACACACACACACACACACACACACACACACACACACACACACGGCCAAAAGTGATATCTGGATGGGATATTTCTTTTTAATGACCCAACAAGTTTGATTAAACCATCTAATTATGAGGAAAAATATTTATATATATATATATATATATATATATATATATATATATATATATATATATATATAATATGAGGGAAGTACAAAATCACTAGTTAACTTGGTTAAGGCATTTACCTGAAAAAAAAAATTAGATAAAAAAAGGCAAAACTACAGCAACAGGTTTTATTTTACTATGCAAAAAAAATGCATAGAAAAACAAAAAGCTCACCAGGAAAAAGCATAACATAATCCTATTTCGTTGGTTCTGGCATGTGTTCATAATTTCTTTCTGAAAGCCTGGCAAAAAAATGATGTCCATACAATTTGGCATGTTTAATTGCGTTATCATCACAAATAGAACAATTGACTCCAAGCACAACTACGCAATCTTCTTACAAAATCTAACAAATGTTTAATATTTAAATAAAGGACACATATTCTCATTACTTTTGGCCACTACAATACATAGTATTTTTCATTTGTATTTAAGTGCATTGTATAGACAATGCATTCTCTGTGAAGGATAAACATTTTTACCAAAAACAAGCAACATAATCACAAGACAAATCAATGTTGTACTCATGCTGTGTATGTAGGTTTCAGAACAGAGCTTGAATGTGAATAAGTCAGTCAGTTCCACGCATAAAAACTACAATGACCCAGATCTCGAATGTATTATTTGAGGTATCAGTGGACAAACTGAATCTACAGGACTTGTATGGTCTATGAGAGTGTGACGGAGAGGTGCAACGACAAATCTCACTGTCATACAGATGGAAACAGAGCAGGCCAACACACCCACAGCGAGCGAGCGAGCGAGCGAGCGAGCGAGAGAGAGAGAGAGAGAGAGAGAGAGAGAGAGAGAGAGAGAGACTCATTATTACTCAACTGCACTTATGCATGCAGCTCTACTATACGTTCATTTCCTCTGTAAATGACTGTAATTATTATTATTACTCAACAGCAGCGAGTTGAAAATGTCATCTGACATGCAGCGATGAAAAGCTTCACGTTAAACCATATAGAAAAGATCATCATAATCATACTGTTGACTGTAAAGGTCTCTTGTTGTTTATAAAAAGTTGCATAATATAAGATTTAAAGGGGATAATGTGACGAGACTAACGTTTACAAAGCTTCCTCAACGGTTTACTGAATCATCTTGTTTCCTAAACCATCTTGGTAATGAGCTCATTAATATATATGACCACCCTCATTTGCATATCCACAGTCAACCTGGCCAGTTCAGCCAATCACAACAGAGCTCATTTACATAAAGTTTCAGTAGTTATTTCTCTAAATTGTAAATGAATTTGTATGTTTTACAAGAAAAATAAAATTTTAGTTTTTCTACTGAATTTAATGTTTAATTCAATGTGTTACTTGCTATTTCTTTGCAAATATTGCAAATTTCGGAGTGAAAATTGTTTCAAAGTAAATCCTAAACCATTTATTTTTTAATGAACTTCGGAAACAACTTTCCTTTTCAGCTGAAGTCGCCAATCTCTTTTCAGCCGCTCAACTCAAACCATTTACATGAAGAGACATTTTTCATTATCCGATCAATTCCACAAAGTATGTAGTTTCGAGAAAAAATTCAATAAAATTCACTCTGAAATTGCAAGTACATTTTTACAAATTACAAAGAAACAAGTAACATTGAATTAAACATGAAATTCTGAAATAGAAAAACTATTGTTTTCTTGTCAAACGTATGCCAATAATCTTCGTTTTATTTGAGAAATCGTTTTTTTTTTACAGTGCGTTTAACTCACTGGTTGCAAATTCCATTTGCGACAACACCAAGTGCTCAGATTTATCTTGATTTCACAAACTCAATCTAGTTCAACTGTGTGTTTTAATTTAGTCTGACAGTAATAGATGCACTAGAGAGCGAGACGGGCTTCCTCTCGTGGCTTTCGAGAGCCATTCAGACGAGGAGATCGCTCCCGCTCGGCTGAAGTGACTCCTAATAGTTAAACCTGGACTAGCAGCCCGGCTCAACTCAACTCAACTCAACTCAACTCAACAGGATAATTGCGGCTGCCGGCGTACAGTAGCACAGTGAAGAGGCCTTCACTTAATGGAGTGTATTTACACACCAACAGAGAGTGAAGAGCCTTAAATGTCAGCGCTTAACACCGCCGCTACATGTAAACTGAACCGTATGAGTTAGAGGTGTGACAGCTTGAGCGTATAAACCATTTAACCTTGCCCTACACAAGCTAATATTTTCCAATTACGCTCTCCGAGTGACACCAAGTAAAGTTTCACGTTCATAAAGGAGCAGGACACTGGAGACGGTCTGATCAACGTCTTGAAGGTGAATGTTTTGTGGAGGAATGTGAAATAGAAATCCGATTGCTGTGGTTTCACAGCTTTCTGGGAGAAAGACGAGCCGTTTACAGGCAAAGCTGCATCGATTCTGCATCTGATGGAAAAGGACACGCGGGTCAATCGGATAAGACGTCGAGCTCCCGGTGATTGGATCGGTTTTGTCCAAGTTTGGAGATTCAAGACGCCGAGGAAGAAACGTTATGATCCAGAAGCCAGCAGAGAGGACACACACAGTCCGAAAACATGAGAAAGAAATGGAAAAAAGGAGAAACAGAACGGGACAGAAGAGGAAACAAGGGAGAAAAGATGAAAGGTAACCTCTGCAACACTTTATAATACTGTTCCGTCATTAATGAATAAGAACACAGGAACAAACGAGTAACGCAATATTAACACTCTAGTAACATCTATTAACTAACAAGAAATGAATTAGTAAGTAACAGCACTTGTTGAATGAGGTAGTTACTACTATATACAGGTTCAAAATTAACAATGTGAAGAGTTCAGATGCAAAAGCCTCATTTTAATCAATATCACTTAAATGACCATTCATAGGTAATTTGCATTGCCATTTAAGTGAAATTAGTGAACTTAAATATACAAGCTTCATAAAAATGATCATTCTAGAAGAAAATTTCAGATGGCACTTAGAGGCTTTTGCATCTGAACTCTTCATGTATAATAAGTAAAAAATAATTAAATACGGTAATGGCAACCCACTAGTAATAACTCAAGTATTACCAAAGGAATAACTAATTATTTGGATCGGTATTTGTAAAGTGAACATCATGATAACTACCTAATATTGTAAGTCATTGGAAGCTTTTGAGGTTAAGGTGTTACTTCCGAAGGATTTGGTAACACTTGAGTCATCATTAGTGTGTTCCCATGATCTTCACTTATGAATAATTAGTAGTTCCTTTAGAAGGATGTAGTAACACTTGAGTCATTACTATCCAAAACCTTACAAAAACCTCAAAAGCTTACTGACAATCAGAGCAACCAGAGAAAAACAGAAGAGATTGACAATAATCCATATTTAAAAAAAGAATGACGAGAAAAGGCCAAAGAGAGACACACTAAACGTGGAGACACTGGAGTGTGAGTTTCACATCCCTATTGAGTTTTGAGTCGGGCACACACTGCCCTTGAACTCAACACAGTGTGTGTGTGTGTGTGTGTGTGTGTGTGTGTGTGTGTGTGTGTGTGTGTGTGTGCGTGCGTTTGATGAAGACAGCATCCTATTTTAGCTTCAAACTAACTATTTGTACACCTGAAGTAAAGCACACGCTCTTTCCTGCTCGAAGTCTTTCTTGTACCCATTATTGCTGCAAAGGTATGAGAATGACCTCTCTATAACCTCCCATGAGCATGATGTAGTGCTCTATTTTTACTCCTTATTTGAAGAATAAACTAAAGCAAAAGTTACATGCATGTGTGAGAAGAGTTGACAATGACAACAGGCAAAGAGGACATGTTTAAAGATGAAAGATGTCGGGATGAGAAAAGTTTGTACAGTATTCGATCTCATCCGAACGGATGGAAATGTAGACATAAAAAAAAATGTCTCTTGATCCCCCAAAAAATAGAAAAGTTGACAGCATGTGGTCCGTACAGGGATATCTGGCAAGAGAATGCATCCATTGAAAATGGCTAAATGATTCATTATTTATGAAGTGTGATAGTGGTATATAAAGGTGCGAGAGTAGAAATGTCAATGTAGAGTTTTTGCCACACCATATTTGCATGGATTGTGGAGGGTTTACTAATGTATACACAAAGACACATGGAGTAGGTTAATGCAAAAATGCTGTATAGTGCATGCAAAAAATCATTATAGTTATTTCAGCTGAATGCCAACAAAATTGCTCGAACCGTGATAATATTTTGCACTCGTTCCTACCTCATTCTTTCAAAACATTAAACACTATTAAACACTCGCGCGCTGAAATGCTGTCAAAGCACGTCTTGAAAGTTTTCCTCCATTAGTTAAAGATCAGAAGAGCGGCTTCGTTTTCAGTGTCATCTAAAGAGAAACGTAGGCGAAGTGTGTCTTGATGCTTTTTGCGACAGGTTGGAGTGTGTCTGTGTACATCTGTACAAAAGTTTGATTTGCTATTTAATCAGCGATTAGTGAAAGCAGCGCGTGCGTGTGTGTGTGTGTGTGTGTGTGTGTGTGTGTGTGTCTCGGTGGTCTGAATGGCTTCATTAAGCCTGTGTTACTCTCTCCAGCGGGGCGTTTGAAGCCGTGGACCGGCTCAGCGGAGGACTTGAAAGCAGTTTGTGCAGATACGGGAAAAAGCCTATGCAATTATCACAGCACAAAAGACAGTCCTGGCCGAAATGAGCACACTAATGCATGTGTGTGAGATTCAAACGAGCTGAACATGAAAGCCAAACCCACTCTCGTCCACAGTACACAAAACCAAAACATCGGCGTCGAGCGACAGCTTGTTTAACATGGCACCCTGCATTCGGGTTAATTTCTCCACACATCCTTCTCTCTCGCATTTTACACCAACAGTGGCTCGCAGTGTCCTCCCGTCAGCAGCGAGAAAGACAGATCTGTAATTACTGTCTCGCACTAAAATGACACACAGAGCCATTAAACGGTGCACTTCAAGGAAGACGCTAATGTTGGACTTTGGACTAAAAACACTGGTCAATATGTTGCACGGCACATGCATGTTTGTCTCAGTGCATGAACACAAGCACTATGCAATCAGAAAGCAGCCACAGGCAACTGATACTAGTTTAAATGCAACAAGTGTGACAGCAATGATAGTAAAGAAAAATGAAACAAAAGCACGCACATCAGTCTCAAAAAGGGTGCTCGACTAAAAAACAACAAGTGAAAAGATAAAGTATAAAGTCGGCAACACCTAAGCTCCAAAATTATCAAAAATATTTATTTTTAAGACAATTATCGCATAGCGTATGTGACGTTTCGAGCACGCAGGCTCTTCATCAGACCAGTCTGATGACGAGCTTGCGTGCTCGAAACGTCACATACGCTATGCGATAATTGTCTTAAAAATAAATATCAGCAATGATAGTAAACAATGAAAAAGCAACACTTATTTGAGATACTTGGAGATGTTTTGGAGGGTGAACATGATTGAAATGCCTCTAAGTCCAATTTTGTCATTTACTCTCATGTCATTCCTTTCTTCTGTTGAATACAAAAGAGGATATTGTCAGTGTTTTGTCAAAATCAATGGGATTCAGTGATGTTTGGACACCAAAGATCCTCAAAATATTTTCTTTTGTGTTGATCTTCATCATTTTTGGCGAACTGTTCCTTTAAGACTCACACTACATTCATTCTTGTTAGTTATTCAGACGTGCATCATATTAGGGTCAAATTTAGAGACATATTTTAGATTACACAATAACTTCATCATCATCATTATTATCAACTCCAAAACATCTTAAATTTTGGAACCTTATTTTTGGGTGAACTGTTCCTTTAAAACTCACACTACATTTTATCATTAATTATTATGTTTAACTCAGACATGCATCACATTATGGCACAAAAATGGGGTAGCAAATGCTGTTCATGCTTAAAAAAAATCTGATTTACAGACATATTTTAGATGCACAATGACAATCATCATCAACAACAACTACTCAAGGCTTGTTCTTAATGTCATCATTGTTCTTCAAAATAAGTTTTGGAGCCTTATTTGTGGGTGAAATGTTCCTTAAAAGATCCATGTTTCATTACTGTAATCGAACAACACGGACACTAACATCCCACGAAAAAACGCCCACTGCCTCAGCACACACTAAACTCAACGAGATAATCAGCACTCAGCGAGTGATCTAAAGAAAATGACTGACAACAAAGTTTAAGCTGCCGGCATCAGCATTCGGCTCATCTGTGCCCACATAAACACACATAATCTGTATGACCGTGTTATTTTTCCCAGTGCATGAATCATCCACACAAACAATATGTCACACACGCACTCATTTCAAACAGTGCCAGAGGATACGAGCAGACGCACACTGTGTTTAAAGGCAGGTTTGTGCTTGACTGAATTCCTGAAATCAATCGCTGCTCTGAATGAACATGGGCGGCCGATGAGCGATAAGGTCACCATGGAAACGGTCTCGGCGCAGCATCTTCAGACGTGCGCCAGTGTTAACCTCTTAAGTGGCAACGGCACGCTCGGCATCAAAACACACACACGTCAACATGATCACAGCCTCCGCTACATTAACAGATGGATTAAAAGAGGCAGAAGACATCATGGGAGCACAATGATGCAAACTAGAAACTGCGAGGTGATTTCTGGGAAATGTGTCCTGCTAATAACAGGTCTCTGTTAGAAGAAATTTGCACATATTTAAACGCTCATTGAGAACAAAGCACAAGAATCTTAAAGGGATAGTTCACCCAAAAATGAAAATTCTGTCATTAATTACTCATGTCGTTCCAAACCCGTAAGACTTTCGTTCATCTTCGGAACACAAATCTTTTTTGATGAAATCTGAGAGCTTTCTGTCCCTCCATTGACAGCGACGCAACCACCACTTTGACGCTTCAAAACGTACATAAAGAGATTGTAAAACTAATCCCTATGAATTGAGCGTTTTAGTCAAAATTTTCTGAAGAGACGCGATTGCTTTATATGATGAACAGATTTAATTTAGGCTTTTATTCACATATAAACATTAATCAGCGAACATGAACAAAAGCTCACTCAAAACTGCTTGACGCGCGAGAACAAACCTCTCGCTGAAGCTCAAACGTGTTGCGTAACACGAGAATGAACCTCATTGGTTCTCGCTGAAGCTCAAATGTGTTGCGTAACACGAGAATGAACCTCATTGGTTCTCGCAGAAGCTCAAACGTGCTGCGTAACACGAGAATGAACCTCATTGGTTCTCGCAGAAGCTCAAACGTGCTGCGTAACACGAGAATGAACCTCATTGGTTCTCGCTGAAGCTCAAACGTGCTGCGTAACACGAGAATGAACCTCATTGGTTCTCGCTGAAGCTCAAACGTGCTGCGTAACACAAGAATGAACCTCATTGGTTCTCCCTGAAGCTCAAACGTGTTGCGTAACACAAGAATGAACCTCATTGGTTCTCCCTGAAGCTCAAACGTGCTGCGTAACACGAGAATGAACCTCATTGGTTCTCGCAGAAGCTCAAACACGCTGCGTAACACGAGAATGAGTAGTTTAAGTATTTTAAATTTTGGATGAAGAATCCCTTTATTCTTAGTCAGTTTGTCAAGGTCACGGTTACTTCTCATTAAAAATGAGATGTCTACAGAAACAATTAATTATTGATTTGATCAACAGCTCTGATGAGCACCTCGCCTCCTTGTTTGGTCCATCTCTGCAAAATTCAATCGTAACCAATTTACCCATTTCCACAGACCAACTCAAGTTAAACTCCCAGTTTACAACCAAAATTCCAATTTAACAGCCAATAATAATATCATGAAAATGCCATAATATGGGTTAGGTTGACCATTAATGTGAACATCAGTCTAAAACGATTTCTCTCATTGCGATCATTTGAAGTAAATTGACCTTGTTTCTCTAAATAAAGAAAACTTTCAATGAAACTGATTTAAGGTAAAAACTGGAAGAAAAAAATGTATCCTTATAGTTGAGTAACAAAAATCTGAGGATTTTAAACTAAAACAATAGTAGATGCATTACCATGCATATAATCAAGAGCAAAATAAGTTAAGACATTTACTCAGAAAACAAAGCAGGAAAGGAAAAGATCTTTAAAACTGTATCTGTCTGATCTCTGCAGTGCATCTGAATTTGCCTGCAATAATCTCAATAATTAATATTTTTCTTTCCCACTGACGTTACCAGCCTCCTCCAACTCATCGTTTAATTAAGACCATTTCAAATGCCGACTAACGAAAACGAAGCTCCGTTATGGTTCTGGGTTGTGTCACGTAAGTGTGGGAGGGCTGTGATTATTTTCTCTCCCTTAATCAGGCCAAATTTAACCAAGAGTGTTTTAACAGAGGAGAAAATGCCTGCACTTGAGAAGTTTTACGTCCTGGACAATCTAATGCTGAGATTTAAAGGACGCGCTTTCATCACAGATATGTGACTGACACCTGTTACCAATGTAAATCTGAAGATTACGCGCGTTCAAATGTATAGGCACGGGCGCTTAAAAACACAAATCTCCACGCATGCATGCATGGTCTGTGATTTGTTTGCTTTGTCTAGATTTGAGAGTTATTAATAGTGACACCTGCCTCTCCAATACGTGTATCTGACCATTACGCACACCATTACGATTCATGCACGAGCGCGTACGAGCACGAGTTGTGATGTCTTTACTAAGTTTGTTGGAATTGTAACAGGTTTTAAACAGTTTTAGGTGACCAGCACACGCTCTCGTCCCTATCCTGACACGTTTCCAGCACACATTACGCACATGTTTAGAAGCATGCATGAGAACTTAAACGCAAAACAGACTTATCTTCACGCAGGCCTGAGTTTAGACGTTGTTTGGATGTTCTATTTAAGCACTGGAAGAGAGTCGCGCGCGCGCGAAACCGTTTGGAGACTCCGCGCTGCATGCGCTCTTACCCGGGCGGCTCTAGAGGAGTACGGGTCCTCGAACAGGTTCCAGATGACCGGCTGCCACTTCCTCCACCTGCTGACGGTGCCGTCTGCGGACACCACATCCTCGATGCCCAGTCGCTTGCCGTACTCGTCGTCCTCGTCGTTGTCCACGTTCATCTCGAACACATCCAGCGCCTCTTCAGCATCCCGGTGCTGTCGGTAGGTCATCCAGCAGCACGGCTCCACGTCCGTCTCATCGATGCCCCAGAAGGACAGCTCCTCCTCGAACAGCGGTCCGCACACGTCCGCCGGGCAGTGCAGCTTCCCGGTCCGGTAGTAGTTGAGCACGTAGGCGAAGACACCCGGGTGCCGGTCGAAGAAGTACTCGTTGCTGCGCGCGTTGTACTCGATGAACCCCGGGACTTGTTGCAGCTGGTCCAAAACCGACTCGAGGTCCGACTCGGAGGCGAGCAGGGCCAGACGCGTGCCCGGCAGGGTCTTCAACGTGGTCCGGTAAGTTTCGTGCCTCGTGCCCCCGACGTTGAGGATTACCCTCTCGTGCTCGTCGAACTTGCCCATCTCTCAGAGTGAGACATGACGCGAGGGGAGTAACGTTACTCTACGATGCTGTGGCGATGCTTGAGTACTCCAATAGTTCACGAACAGCCTCATTGAACTGAAGTGTCGAACCGAAGGCTTCGCTTTATTCCTGGCGCGCGAGAGGAGAACTCACTCACGCTCCCGAGCGCGTCTCTGAGGGGAATGAGCGCGCGCCTCCGACCAGCCCTGAGCGCGCAGACAGGTGAAAGACACGGCGCGAGAGCTCTTCCTTCTATCGACCTATCATCACCTGAGAGCAACAATCGCTCTCTCTCTCTCTCTCTCTCTCTCTCTCTCTCTCTCTCTCTCTCAAGGACACACCCTTTCTCTTCAGTGGCATTCGGCATAAATATAGCCTATTCATATAAATATGATGTCATATGATGGTTGTCACACCAGCTCGAGATGTTCAAATTAGATTCTGGATATTTTTAACACTTTACAAGCTTGAATGAGTTCATCTTACTTTACCGCATTTATTGTCACATACAAATGTATTCAATTAAAGTTTACATGTACTTCTACTGACGGAATATTTTAATAAAATACATTTTCTTCATGTAAGCAACAAAGTAACCTTAACTATTTGTTTACCATAAAAATCGGTGAACGCGTGTCGTGAACATTAGGGGCATTGAATATACTATTAAAAAAATAGATGTACTCTAAGTGAGTAATACTGTAAAGTAGAAGCATCCATTTAACAATTTAAAGGTGGATGGTGTTTTCTAAAGTGTGCAAAACAGAGTTTCCGTTCTCTAGGGCAGAGAGCGAATCACCGCTGGACTGAGCCTAATGGAGTGATTCATCATCTCTGACTCACATGCACTCATTACAGTATCCACTGGTCTTTCCCACAAACAGAAAATAGCCACTGATTCTCTCACAAGCGGGAGCTGTGTCCTACCGGTTGAAGATCTGAAAGTTTGTACATTCAAACCCCAAAATTATTTAATGGCGGATAGATGGATGGATGGATAGATGGATGGTTGGGTGGATGGATGGATGGATGGATGGATGGATGGTCGGGTGGATGGATGGATGGATGGATGGATGGATGGATGGATGGATGGTCGGGTGGATGGATGGATGGATGGATGGATGGATGGATGGTCGGGTGGATGGATGGATGGATGGATGGATGGATGGATGGATGGATGGATGGTCGGGTGGATGGGTGGATGGATGGATGGACGGATGGTCGGGTGGATGGATGGTCGGGTGGATGGATGGATGGTCGGGTGGATGGATGGATGGATGGTCGTATGGATGGATGGTCGGGTGGATGGATAGATAGGCAGGTGGAAGGATGGGCGGATGAATGGAAGGATGGATGGTCGGGTGGATGGATGGATGGATGGATGGTCGGGTGGAAGAATGGATGGAAGGTTGGGCGGATGGAAGGATGGGAGAATGGATGGGAGACTGGATGGGTGGGCAAGACAGACGAATGGACGGACGGACGGACGAAGGGATGGATGGGCTTTAAAAAGTTAAATGGATTTAACTTTTCTTTACTATTTATTCTTTCATTTATTTTTATATTTATTTATGCATTCATTTATTTTTATATTTATTTCTCACATGCATTTATTTCCATATTTATTTATTACTTTTCCATGTGCAACATGGAAATAAGAGAGACTCTAATTTATTTATTTATTTATTTATTTATCATTCATTTCCGCAGGTTTTGGGCCTCCATATACTGCTGGTTTTTGGCCTTAGTTTCAAAACTGCTTCTCATCTTTCAATTTCTACGAAAACATTCACACTGTGTGTAAAAACAGACCGGCTTCAGCTGTGCCACAAACCCCAGAGCAAAGAAAGCAGCAGTCACACTGAGAAGAACATGTTTGCATGTCTAAAGACACATGCATTCCCACACACCAGCGTCTTAATCCTGTTTGCAAATACAGAATTAAAAATAGTATCAAGACTGGTTTGACATTGATAATTCATAAAGCCACAGGGAGGCTGAAATCTTAAAACTACCTTAATCCCACATTTCTTTGCAACTTCAGAAGTCATATACAACACTGCTTCATTTTTTTTCCCTCTAATGCATAACAGAGCTAAAATTAACGTGTCGTGAGCTGGTTTGGCAACACAAACAAATGTGGAAGCTTCCTCTGAGAATAAAACTGAACTGAACACTTTCCCTATGGACATTTTATATTTTGTGCATAGTTTATATAGGTCTTGGAACTGGGTACTGAACCTGAAATAAACAGGAAAGAAAGTGTTGCTCGGCTTATAAAACACTACAAATAATGAGTAGTTTCACTGTACAGTCCACAGCAAAATGATACCAAGGTGCATAAGCTTTTCTTTTCAGACGTCCACAAACGCATCATATTTTGGTCACTGATGCACCACTCGGTTTTAGCACAGAGCTCACATATCCCAAACTGACCTTGATTTAGCTGTAGGTTAGTCATGCGATACATCCTCCTACTACTGTCTGTGGCTATTTTAGACTAAGGTCTAGATCTCGATGATCGCGGGTCTGTTCTGATGGCTTCTGGATAAAAGGAAAAAACAATGATGCACAATTTTGTTCATTTTAGACCGAAGAATTTTTAAATGTTTCATTTCATCGGAATTATACGAAACTTGCTATTTAAAACCACACAAAACAATATGAACATGATTGGAAAAGGTCAAACTCATTATCTTCAGGTCAAAAACGACCAGCATAGGAAATGAATGAGAAATCTGAAGATATAGAGCATTTTTGGGGGGTACAATAAAAATAAATAAAAAATCAGCGCAGATGAAGTACCTAATAAAAGAAATGATGTCTGAAAATACTATTATAAACAATATAGACGCACTCCCTGGCCATTTCAGAACTGCCGCTCACTGGATATTTTCTCTTTTTCGGATCATCCTCTGTAATCCCTAAAGATGATTGTGTGTGAAAATCCCAGTAGATCAGCAGTTTCTGAAATACTCAGACCAGCCCGTTTGTCACCAACAACCATGCCATGTTCAGTCACTTAAATCAGCTTTCTTCCTCATTCTGATGCTCAGTTTGAACTTTAGCAGAACGTCTTGACCGTGTCTATACCTACATGCATTAAGTTGCTGCCATGTGATTGGCTGATTAGATATATTTGCATTAACAAGCAGCTGAAAGGTGGCCAATGTATATATATACTGTATATATGTGTGTGTGTGTGTGTGTGTGTGTGTGTACTACGCATGTCCCTTCATCCCACCAGATGGCAATACCTAAATATTAAAAAATAAAACATTAAAGAATAAATATTATTGGAACAAAACACATTAGTCTACATTTATTTTATTGATTTAAAAAATATGTTGTTCTCTGGTGTTTATTATTGCACTTTGCATTACATTTCTGGGTTTATTAGTCTCTAAATTAACAGCTTGTGTTCTTTTATTTTTCTGCAGAAACAGTTTTAGGTCTTCTTTCATATTCACTCCATGTTTTTAGACACACCTGTTCATCTGCTGGTTAATGCAAGTATCTAATCCATTGTTGACTTTTATACAATAAAGAACGTTGATACAAAGTTTGCTCACCATTCTGTCTCCTGAAGCAAACCCAGCTGAGAAATTAATAATTCTAGCAACAATCACATATCAGGAGAGATCTTCTAATGAAAAACCGTCTCGGGTCTCATTAAACTCCCCATATTAATTAAAAGTCTATTCCCAGAAAGAGACAGGACCAGGTACGAGGGCAAATGTGGTTAGCACATCCCATTAGGTGTGTAAACGCATTGATTAAGGTCAGAGGTGGACGAAGTACACAACTTCCTTACTTGAGTGAAAGTATAGATACTACTGGTCAAATATTACTCTGTTACAAGTAAAAGTTGTAAAGAACTATTTTTACTTAAGTAAAAGTACAGAAGTACTCGTTTTTAAAAGTACTTAAGTATCAGAAGTAAAAAGTAAATGTCAATGCATTGTTTTATTATTGTTGCATTGTTGTATGTAATACTTAAAGCACCGTATGCCTCTGAATCTATGCCTGCATACCTACCCTCATATCAATATCAAATTTATTTCTAGAACACAGTTCCAGTAGTGGGATTGAATGTGAGATTGAATAAGTGCACTCAATAACGTCCACAATGGTTTCGGACACCCAAATGGCTGTTCCCTCAAATATTGCCCTATTTAAACTTTTTGGGCTTTTAGAATATGTTAGCCTTACTGTTATCTATAAGCTAGTGTGCTCCAAAAAAGTGACAAAATTCGCATTTAGAAAACCACACCCAACATTGAAAATGAAAATCAGGTTTATGTCAGAATCCAATCAGATTGACGTTGATCTCCAACGTTGGACAGACGTTGTATTGTGGTTGAAAATGAAAATCGGGTTGACGTCAGAAACCAACATCAGTCGGGTTCTGACGTCAACCCGACTTTTATTTTCAATCAACATCCAACGTCAATCTGACGTCGGGTTTTGATGTCAATCAGATGCAGGGTTCTGACGTCAACCTGACTTTCATTTCCAACCAAAATGCAACCCCTGCAACCAAAATCATCCACTGACTGATGTTACTTTCTACTCAAGGACCTTGACAGAATTGTAGTGGAGTAAAAAGTACGATATTTGTCTTTCAAATGTAGTGAAGTTAAAGTAAAAAGTTTCCAGAAAAAATTATACTCAAGTAAAGTACAGATACTCAAAAAGTGTACTTAAGTACAGGACTCAAGTAAATGTACTTTGTTACTGTCCACCTCTGATTAAGGTTGATGGGAGAGAAGCGGCTCTAATTGATGAAAGCAGATTATTCTGGGACGTCCATCAGCCCCTGTGGACTCAGTCTGGAAGGTGAAATCTCACAGCATTTATCCCTCTCTCTGTCTTTAATTCTCATGAATTCAACATGTCATGTTTGAGCTGCCAGCCAGACTTAAATGAAAACACAACATTAAACAAGTTATAAATTACTAGTGTTTAGGGGTTAGATTCGCTGGGTCTGGAAAGAGAGGGAAATGATTTGATGTATTACACTGTAGTGTCCTCTGTTGCTCGCACGAGGAACTGCATTCTTCAGGAGTAGTTCGTGGTTTGATGTTATGCACACACACTACAGAAAGATATTTGTTCTTACAGTAACTAAGAAGTTTAGATGCCTTTAAAGCTCATTTTATGCTAATGCTATTCCTAGTTAGCACCTAGACTAGTTGGCTATCACTTTTTATCATACAAGTTCAAGTCTGGTTCACTTTGCAACGTATTCTGGACAAGACCCGCCCACTTAGACAGGAAGAGACCGTCTTAATGACACATGAAGCGGCCAATCACAGTTCAGTACACAGACTGGGTTGCAGTCTATTGTTAAAAAAACAACAACAAAAAATAAAACCTGGAATCAAAGCAAGTGGTTTTCATCTAATATCCAAGCATTTGATGAAGAAAACCTTTAGAAATATATTCTTAAATGAGACTTCCTTAATAGTGCTCATTGTAAACATGCCAGATATTGCATAAAAACTATTGTGTGCAAAATGCATCACAGGATCAATGAATGGCTGAATAATATGGATTGATGTTGTTTATGCCAAAGTCTGACCCATACCATCTACATGTAAAAACAGATATTGAGTTACATCAGACCAGGTGACAAGACAGTTTGCTGGTCTTACCTGACATTAATGAGAAGATCTCAGCTGCTGAACTCCATCCCTGTTACACCTCGCTGTTTTCTCACACCATCGGCTATGAACTCTAGAGACCGCGGTGTGAGAAGATCCCAGAAGATCAGTGGTTCAAACTCAGAGCACAGAGCCATATTTTTTAACAACTGAACATCTTACTTTCATGCATCAACCTGATTGGCTGATTTGATACTCGCATTAATGAGCAGATAAACAGGTGTGTCTAAACACATGGAGTGCATATGGAAGAAGACAAAACTGTTACTACATAAAAAATAAAAGGATAAAAGCTGATCAGACTAATAAACCCCCCCCCAAAAAAAATATAAAGTGCCATAATAAACACCAGCACAACACATGTTATATTTGGAGTTTATTTAAGGCTTTCAACAGTTGCTTATATCAATCAGCATAACACATACACAGCAAAAACAATAATGAGCACAGGGAGTGCGGTGTCTTATTGCATGCCATTCACATCCGATGATCTCCAGATGCTAAATCACATCATTCAAAGTCCATGCAACAAAATTATGAAAATAATTTTCTAAAAGGACCAGTTGCATGTTTTGTAAACGTTCAGCACTACTTTGGAACTTTCATATTTTTTCCCTAAGAAAGATTATTCGTTATCCTCAACAACAGCAAAAAAGAGTGGCAAAATTATGAAAACATTATAAAAAGGGAAATCTGTAACTAAGATATATGTAACTTAACCACGTATGAAACATCTAATCTAGTAGTGTATGATCACATTTAGTGTTTGGTATTTGATTCAAGCTTTAAAAAAGAAAGCTCAAAGCTGTAAAGTTGCTCAGCAAAAAAAATAACAGCTCAGATTTAATAACTCTTTTAGAAAACGTCTCGTTTGCAGTCCTCACGCCTGAAAGCTTCAGAACACATGATTGTCATACCAAAAACATGCAGCTGTGTAAAACCTCCACAGGCCATGGAAAACATGCAAATGAAACAGGAACACATCACTGGCTGCCTTGGATACGCCGCAGTGGTTTGACCTGACCTCACCCAATCACAGAGGGAGATGAAGCGAATGCAGGTGCGTACTGACATATACATGACTGAAGATACAGCAAACACTTGCCAACAAGTTAAAAGGAAACATTCATATTCACACTGTAAAAAATATTTTCATGATTTGTTATCACAACTTTTAATCTTTTGTCAAATCAACTTAGATAATTAATGTGGTTCAGATAACATATATTTTGAAGTTCTAATTTTCTAAACTTAAAAATGTAAGTTACCTGGTTGCCTTAAAATTTTGAGTTCATTGAAATTAAAAAATTGAGTTAATGCAACAAAGAGATTGGTTTAATAAATAGAAACTCAAAATATATGTTATCTTAACAACATTATCTAAGTTGATTTGACAAAAGATTATGGTTTAATAAATAGAACTTCAAAATATATGTTATCTGAACCACATTAATTATCTAAGTTGTTTTGACAAAAGATTAAAAGTTAAGATAACAAATCATGAAAATATTTTTTTACAGTGCACACACCTTCATTACATTAGCCTGCATTAAATTACTGCTAACTATTGTAATGATTTTAGAAATGCTGACTATAGATTCCTATATAGTTTTTTGGCTATTGGCTGACATTTTTTGCCCCGCCCACACGGCCTTGATGATGTCAGCTAAAGGAAAGTCACTTCAGAGGCTGAGCAGATTATGAAGACAAACATCTGGAATAACATTTATGAATCATTTACAGACTAAAAACATGTACACTAATGTTCAAAAGTGTTTTTTTTTAAATGTGAAATATTATTACAATATAAAATAACTGTTTTCTGTGTGAATATATTTTAAAATGAAATAAATTTTTCAATATGATGATTTGATGCTCAAGAAACATTTATTATTATTAGTGTTGAAAACAGTTGAGCTGCTTTATATTTTTGTGAAAACCGTTATGCACTACTAGTCATAAGTTTAGGGTAATTATTTTAAAATATTAGTTAAACTTTTTTTTCTTTTTTTTTTTACAAATTTAAAAAATACTTTTATTCAGCAAGGACACATTAAATCGACAGTAAATGCCTTTATATTGTTACAAAATATTTACATTTAAAATAAATGCTGTTCTTTAGAACTTTCTAGCCATCAAAAGAATCCTGAAGAAAATGTATCACAGTTTCCACAAAAATATGAAGCAGCACAACGGTTTTCAACATTGATAATAATCAGAAATGTTTCCTGAGCATCCAATCATCATATTAGAATGATTTCTGAAGGATCATGTGACACTGAAGACTGGAGTAATGATGCTGAAAATTCAGCTTTGATCACAGGAATAAATTACATTTAACAACATATTCAGATAGAAAACAGCTGTTATAAATTGTAACAATAATTCACAACATTACTGTTTTTACTGTAACAAATAAAACCAGCCTTGGCTTTAAAATGGTAGTGTATTAAGAAAGTAAACAGGGTGCATTTTGATTCATGTCGAGGATAAATGCAGTGAAATATGTAGATGTAGACGTCGAACCAATGAGTAGCGTTCGCTTCATCATGAGGAATTCAATAAATAAATATATAAATAGATTTCTGTTTGATTATCGTCACAGTTACTCGAGCCTGTTGCGTCTTCGCAATCCTCCAGTCAGATCTTCTGGAAGTTTCTGAGTGACGTTGACGTCGTCTAGGCTGATGTCGCCCGAGTCCTCGAGGGAGGGCGTACTAGAGTCACTCTCACTACCCACGTCTTCCTCTCCCGCTGCGCGTTTGCTCTCCTCATCCTCATCCTCATCTTCCTCTACTTCAGGATCAGGTCTGAGCGCTCGGTGATCGAGAGGCTGCGCTTCATCGTGTGTTTGTGATTCCAGACGAGTTTCTGGAAGAGCTTCGGCTGAAGTCAAAGTCTCGATGAGTCTGTCTAGATTGCGTTCACATGTCGGCTCTAAAAGAAATAAAGTGCTTTGCATCACAACCATCATATAATGAAATCCATCCAGTGGTCTTTTATTAATCTCCTTATATGTTTCCCCCCGTCTCAAATCAAGCCGTTCGATCGTGTGACGTCACAAAATCGACGCCCCTCCCACAATTGTTGATTGACAGCAGCGTTTCAACACAGACCCGCCCTGAGCGAGCTGTCATCATCATAGTGCGCGCGGACATTGTTGATACGCTGGAGCAGAATGGCGTCTAAGCGATTGTGGTGTTCTGTTCTTGGGTGTAATAAGGAACACAGCAGTCATGTTGATGTTCCTAAATCCGTACAGCTGAAGACGCAGTGGCTGAGTTTGTTTTCGAAGGGAATATTCCCCACGATCAACGTCAATGCTTTCATGTTTGCACGAATTATTTCACCAAACTGCTTTACAAACGAGGTCAGTGCTGGTTTTGCTAAGAAGCTGCTCCTGAAAAAAGGATCAGTACCAACTATTCGTGTTCCTGCTGCACCTCCAGAAGAAGTGAGTGAGTGTAACGTTTTATTAAGCTTTATATTAATCTTTATATTAATCTTTACAAATCGCTAGCACGCTTCACGATGAATGCAGCTATTTTTACACTCAGGTACATTACGGCATGTTTTCTATGTACAACGTTCTCAATATAATTTATAATCCCACGTTTATAATGAACGACGCGTTATAGTTATTGTGTTACAAACGGTGTACGCACAGAAAAGAGGGGCGGGGTGAGCAAAGCTCATTATCATTTAAAGACACATGCACTGAAACGGCGTGCTGAAAACAGAGCTGTTTTTGACCAGGTAAAATGAGTGTTTTCTTACAATACTAATGAGAATTTTTAATTAAAGTGTATTACAAACTTTTAATTTAGACCCAAAAGAATCATAATAACTTGTACAAAAATGGCATTATATGACCCTTTAAATGTGTATATTTAGATGTCTTGTACAGCACTTTGGTCAGTCTCGTGGCAGTGTTTAAATGTGCTTTATAAATTAACTAAACTTGAAACTTAAGATTGCAACATGCACATAATCACATATTTAACATGATTTAAATACACATCATGATCTTCACTGCTCAACTCGGCTGACAGGAATGGCAGCATAACCTACAGTTGGGCGTTTATTTGTTTATCCCAATAATTTGCTTACGGTATATATTATTTTCAAAGACCTGCTTCATTGATTACGGTCGTCTGCATTAGTTATGCATAACTAGAATTTGCATTTGCACTATACATTGAGATATAGTAGCACTTACTAACTGACATGAATGTAAACCTACATGTAAAAGATTTACACATGCGTCCAATTAAGACTTTTTTTTAAATGGTGCAAAATGCCAGAACAATTTGATTTATAAATTTTATAAATAATGTATAAATACAGATCAATAGAATCCCATTCCCAGTACTGTAATGCAAAAACAGATTTACTAATTAAAATTAAGATAAAAATGTATAAACAATAGATACATTTATTGCATAAGAATTTGAGTAGCTGATTTAAACAAAAAAATATTTAAATAAAACATAACATTACAAAAAGCAAAACATTTTGAACTCAAATTGTCATTTTTTTAATCAGATGCATTATGTTATCGAGTTTAAGTGTTAAATAATTCCTTCATTAATTTATCAGCTCATTTGGTCCTGTGAATTTTTAATACATTTAACTGTATGTGACACTTGCTGTGTTACATGCAATATTGTTGACCAGTAGTGAGACATTTAACATGTTGGCGTTGTCCTGTGAAACGCACGTGTGTGTGTGTATGTTAATTGTATGGGTTTGTACACGGGAGCAGACGTGTTTACCTTCTATCCTGATGTTTGGAAACTCCATGCCTCTCTTCTTCATTAGCTGGCGAATGCACTGCAGCTGCGACATTATCTCGTTCTTCTGCTCCATGGCAACAGACTTCACACTGCAGCACAACAGAACGAATAAACAGCAGGTGGAAAAACAGGCCCACACGGATGAAACCGAACGACCAACCGGTCGCTATGAGCGTGCAAGCACGTTTGCATTTGAATGCCGCAAACCCCGCTCTGTTTGTTTTTACATAACCAAAAACAAATGTCTGCGAATGTGGTTTAACCAAGTACATTCTTCCAGGACTCCATATATCACATTTATTTAAAACGAAGGGGTTTTAACATGGGTTAGCTAGAGCTGCGCGATTACCGATACATTGAGAATAACCATTTTTCTGCTTAAGTTAGAGATCACGTTTCTTCCAAAATTCTGAATTGAAAACTAAACAAAATAACATGTAATTTACTAGAGGTTCTGTGAAAATGTTCATTGCTGAAGTCTATTTAAACATATTTTAAATGAAAAATTTGAAACTGATTCAATGACTCACTCATAGACTTGTTTCATTACTGGATAAATCAGTGTTTTTGAACAAATCTCTTGAATGAATAATTCAATGACAAATACATTATTTAAGGGGTGGTTGATTATGATTTCAATTTTCTAACTTTAGTTAGTGTGTAATGTTGCTGTTTGAGCATAAACAACATCTGCAAAGTTACAACGCTCAAAGTTCAGAGCAAAGGGAGATATTTGCTTTTAAAGAAATCGCTTTTTAAGGACTACAACAAACGGCTGGTAGAGACTACACCACATTCCTCCCGGGTTAGTGACATCACTAACACTAAAATTTACATAAACCCCGCCCCCTGAACACAATTTATAGATTATCAAGACAGAATATGCTAATCAATGACTAGAAAATAACCACATAAGCTACATAAATTCATCAACTAAACATTCAGAAATGTCCTGTTGCTTCTACATGTTGTCACTTCTTCTAAAAGTTGAAATTTGCATGTCTGTGTGAGTACAAGATGTTGAAGCTCCGCCTCCTGTGCCGGGAGCAGCAGCTCATTTGCATTTAAAAGAACAGACACAAAACGGTGCGTTTTTGCTCACCCTCAAAAAGTGACCATTTTAACATGTTATATAAAAATATCTGTGGGGTATTTTGAGCTAAAACTTCACACACACACCATGGCAATATCAGAGACTTATTTTACATCATGTAAAAAGGGCATCATACCACCCCTTTAAGTCACTTGTCGCCACCTACTGGTGTAACGATGTAATTGATACAATCTTTATTTGAAGTTTCAAGCTACTTTCAAAAGGCGATTTACTCAATTTTGCTCGCTTTTGTAGACAGTGTTTATATCAGAACTATAAACTTTTATCCCAGCACTTCTGTGACAATTTGAATTATTGTAACACAGAAATAATGATACTGCGTGGTTGAAAAGACTGCAACTGCTCTCTCCGCCAACACAGATCTGAATCAGTGTGATCATGTTCACTTTCACAATAAATAACTCTCACCAGTTTGTAAGCGGGTCCAGCTGGGTCAGTATGGAGTTGAGCATCTTCTCGGTCTGAGCCAACCTCTGCTCCAGCTCATTCAGCTGATTCTCTGGAAATAAATGGTATATATGAGTACATGAAATAAATGGTGAGATATTAGAAACGCAAAATTCAGCATTTTCATTCATGCACACAGACCCGTCTCCTCTGACTTCTTCACTCCTCGAGCCGCTTTGGCTTTTTGTGCTTCAGAATCACTCGCAGACTTTATCTGCAAACACAAAAACACAAACCCATGTTGCTTTGGCCTCTATAACGAAGCCTATTTTTAGGACCATTCATTTTTTATGCATTGTGCCATCATTTCCTTGACCTTTCATGAATGCAGAAGAAACATTACTGTATTCTGCATAACAACAACAGAAAAGTCATCACCTTTAGAAACTTATAAGCGGCAAAGAGCCCGACTCCGATGGCGTAGATGGGCATGAGAGTGAAGACGTAGCCCTTATTGTTGCTGTTGGATTTGTATTTGTCGCTTTTCATCTCCTGCTCCATGAGTTTCTTCATCTGATGCATGTTCTCCACACTCTGGGACATCTGAGGCGCTGCGTTCTTGTGGAACTGCTGCTGACTTTTCACGCTACCAGGACCCACACCGGAACCAGGACCTGCAGAACAACACACAGACCCACAATCCCCAAAATATACATCAGATTCTCCAGGGAGACAATCTACAAACTACTGTGAACATGAAAATGATATCTAAATGATTGCTTGGTGCACAACACCAAAATATAAATGATAAAATAAGTTTCTCAAGTGCATGTTATGTTTCCAGAATGAATGCAAACATGTAATATTTGCATATAATTTTAGCATCTTTAAAAGCAAATATGCATAAAAGCAAATTAAACTTTTAATTAAAACAAATTTGAACTTGAAAATGATTTTAAACATTAGGATTTGATAACTGGGACAAAATATAAATATCTAAAAATAAAATATAAGTCACTCAAATGTATTTTGTGGTTTTAAAGTACATTTAGATATTAGTTTAGCACGTTTCAAAGTAAATACGGATAAATGCAAATGGCAGCTTCCTCTGCACTTTTACTAAAATAATTTTGAACATGAAAATGACATTAAACATTAGGATTTTTGAGAACTGGAACGAAACATAAATATCTAAAAATGAAACTCAAATGTGTTTTAAGGCACAGGATGCATGTAAACATGCTTAATTCACATATAAATATGTAAAATATCAATGAAAGCAGATATGGATAAAAGCAAAATGATAGCTTGCTCTGCACTTTTCACTAAAAATTATTTTGAATTTAATAATGATAATAAACATTGTGATTTGTTTGCTGGGTGCACGAGACAAAATATAAATACCTAAAAATAAAAGTTAAACAAATGTATTTTATCGTTCTCGAGTACAGAATGTACGTAAACATTTATAACATATTTAGATACAATTTTAAGCATGTATGAATGCAAATATGGACAAATGACCGCTTCATCTGCACTTAATTTTTAACATGAAAATGATATTAGATATCGACTAAATGAAATAAAATATAGATACAATAACAAGAAACATTTTTTTTTTGGAGTAAACTAAGGGTGTTAATACAAACTTCACAAACCAGAGACGTAGTAAAAATTTGCAGCAAATCAGCAAAGACCGTCAAAAGGCCACAATAAAGAGAGTAAACAAACACAGGTGTGCTCGTGCGCGCACCTCTCCTGCTGATCCGCGGGTCGAAGGACTGAGCGTCTCTGGCGCTGCCGCTGAACATGCGAGGAAACAACACGAACACCAGCAGCACTGCGGTGAACGCCATAACGAGCTGCTGCGAGGACGACAACACCATCTCTGAATGGGAACTACTGATCAATTACGTACACGAGAATACTGATCCACCAATCCCCACACTGTTGACAGATCTCTTCTTCTGTTTGTGTGTGAGTGTGTAACGAGAGAAAAAGCGCCAGAGTGCCACCACTGACCTCTACGGGACTGGCGTGAAATTACAGCTTTACTCGGCGTTAGAATCTGATTACCACCTCCATAAAACTTGCTCTGATATTCCAAGTATCCCGTGTCTCTCTGATATCATGTGAAGAGAATGAAACACACACACACTCATACACACACTGTGTTTTCATGTTTTATGGGGACTCTCCATAGACATGATGATTTTTATACTGTACAAACTGTATATTCTCTAAATATTATAGTATATTCCTAAACCTATCTTATTAATAATTCACGCAAAAAACTTGATTCACACATGCGTAGACAATTTCACATCCATGAAACCAAATACACATGCACAAAAATACTTTATAAAGATTTATATTTTAGGGCTGTCAAACGATTAATCGTATCCAAAATAAAAGTTTGTTTTTACATAATACATGTGTGTGTACGGTGTATAATTATATTCTATATATAAATACACACACATGCATGTATATATTTAAGAAATATTTGCATGTATATACTGTGTATATATATATTTATATTATATATAATTTATATTATATATAAATAACACATTTTCTTAAATATATATATATGCATGTGTGTGTATTTATATATAGAATATAATTATACACCGTACACACACATGTATTATGTAAAAACAAACTTTTATTTTGGATGCGATTAATCGCGATTAATTGTTTGACAGCCCTAATTTTAAGATATTGTTTTATTTTTATTGTAATGTATTGTATTATTGTATTTATTTTTGGTGAGCTTGTGCAAATTGTAGCCTCTTTTTCCTATTTGTAGTGGAGATGAGTGGTACCCGGTGGGGTCTTCTGCTGTTGTAGCCTATCCGCCTCAAGGTTGTGCGTGTTGTGGCTTCACAAATGCTTTGCTGCATTCCTCAGTTGTAACGAGTGGTTATTTCAGTCAAAGTTGCTCTTCTATCAGCTTGAATCAGTCGGCCCATTCTCCTCTGACCTCTAGCATCAACAAGGCATTTTCGCCCACAGGACTGCCGCATACTGGATGTTTTTCCCTTTTCACACCATTCTTTGTAAACCCTAGAAATGGTTGTGCATGAAAATCCCAGTAACTGAGCAGATTGTGAAATACTCAGACCGGCCCGTCTGGCACCAACAACCATGCCACGCTCAGAATTGCTTAAATCACCTTTCTTTCCCATTCTGACATTCAGTTTGGAGTTCAGGAGATTGTCTTGACCAGGACCACACCCCTAAATGCATTGAAGCAACTGCCATGTGATTGGTTGATTAGATAATTGCATTAATGAGAAATTGAACATGTGTTCCTAATAATCCTTTAGGTGAGTGTATTTTCAAACACTTCTAGACAGCTTTATAAAAATAAAAATCAATTAGCATTTAATCATAGCTGCAAACATCATTACAACATTATAATCACCTTTTTGTTCATTTTTTTTTTCTTTCTGCTAACATATATTGCCATTTTTGCCTTGCCTATAATAAAATTGATCAATATGCATTAATATTGTCTTCTTCTGGTATATTTAAAACCAAAAATGAAAACTGGTACAGTACATTTTTCATCAAAACAGACGAAAATATTCTTCAACAAATCAAATAAAGGCTTAAGTCTTGAGCCAGGGGCGGACTGGGACCAAAAAGTGGCCCTGGACTTTCTGGCCCACAGCAGCCCACCACATCCCACATCGTAACACACTGGCTCATTAATGTGCGGAATAATATTTAAGCATAAAAATATAACACAATACAAAATAAATGCTATTTAAACATTTATTTTAAGTAACACAACATATATTATGTCATATTAGTAAAACAAAGGGAAACAAACAGAAAAACATTAAGACATACAACATTATTAATATAAAACTATCAAGACAGCAAATTGGCTAGTCAGGGGGTGTCATCTTGGTGCAGTGTAAGATACACTACTCAGCAGAGTAGGCTGCACCACTCAGCTGTAACTCCTGAATCCAGATTGAAACTATTTTGCATTAACATGAATCCTCATGGCATACTATTAGGCTATCATGTGACATTAAACTGATGCTTTTTTTTTAAAGCATAACTTTTCAGCTCCACCTTTTCTTTTTTTCCACCTTTTCATCCATGGACAATTATTTGTAATTATCTGCTCAGAGAAATTCGCTGTAACGGATCAATCTCTCTCTCTCTCTCTCTGTAAATGAGACATGAAAGGGGGCGTATTTCAAGATACGCAATGGAGTTGACCAAACTAATTAACAGGGAGGGAGGACAATACACTCACATGCACACAAAAGGGATGCGGCCGACAAGGAGTGTGTTTTGTGTGCATGTGAGTGTATTGTCCTCCCTCCCTGTTAATTAGTTTGGTCAACTCCATTGCGTATCTTGAAATACCCCCGATTCATCTCATCCATTTGCGTAGAAAAATATTTGTGTACTGGGTGGCCCGGCCCACATTGGCCAGTGGCCCACCAGGAAAAGTCCCTGTGCTCCAGATGGCCAGTCCGCCCCTGTCTTGAGCAGTACACAAACACATGAAAAACAGTTTCTCTTTGAGAACAAAAAGGGCACTTTTGACTTTTTTAAAATAGAAATAAAAGATTCTTCACTGTAAATCTCCAATTCGTTTTGTTAATGGTGGCTTGTAAAGTGCCCTCCACTCTGGTTTTACATCTTCATCAACTTCAAAAATGGTGCGCCAAGGCGAATCAACTCTTTCATGTAAACCTTTTTTGTTGAAAACTTTTACACAAGCATTGTACATTTCCCCCCCCCCCAACTTCATATAAATCCATATCTGATACATTTTCCAAAAAAACTCCCGAATATTCCCCTACATTTGGGGACAAAAAACACTTTGGAAAAGCATCTTTATCATTAGGCACAAGTTTCTCAGCAAAACAATTTTCAAGCATGTTCAACTCCTTTACTATTCGAACTGATTTAATACCTAATGAGGCACATTTTTAAAACAGGGACCAGTCACATTAATTAAACGCCCCAGTGTTACGATCTTGGATTTAATAAAAGCACCATGTATCTGAAATATCCAGACGAACACCGTAAATCATGGGTTCTTCTAGTAACCAAAAAAGGGAATCTGTACTCTCAGTTCTTTTCACTTTAAAAAGGTCCTATATTTTAAACAGATTTCTATAAAAAACAGGAAGCTTCGATGTGTTGATTCTTTTTGGACCCATCAAAAATAAATGTTTACTTAAACATCAACGGATTTAAGTATAGCACGGGCCACTGATTTCCAAGCCAAGTTCTCTGAACTGGTAAGCAATCGTTGTATGAATTGTAGCCGAAAGGCCGCAGTCCTGCTTTGCACATGTATAAGTCCTTGACCCCCTTCTTCTTTTTTTAAATACAGAATGTTGTGTGGTATCCAGTGTAACTTGTCCCCAAAAAAAGTCCAATAAAACAGACTGGATTTTTCCAAGTAAATAAGCGGGTGGATCAATGCAAGCCATCCGGTGCCACCAAATTATTAATAACCAAAGTACATCCTCTGTATTATAAATTTGGTACAAGCCATTTCCATTTTTCAAGTCGGCTCTAAAGCTTTTCAACAGTTCCCATCCAATTTATTTTTAGCTACTGTTTCATTATCTAAATATACTCCCAGATATCTCAAACCATCTCTTGTCCAACATAAACCCTCCGGAAGATTTGGTGGTGCTCTAATTTTCCACTCTCCCGTCAAAACTGCCCCATTTTTATTCCAATTAATTCTTGCAGAAGAAATTAAACCAAAATCCTTTAATGTCTTTAGTAATGACTCTACATCATTTTGTTTATTAATCATTATAATTACATCATCTGCATACGCAGACAGACACAAAGAAGTCTTAGAGAGGCGAAGGCAAAACCAAAACTACAAACAAAAACTACCCCGTGGGGGAAACAAGAGAGATCTCAGGCGGGAACAGGGAACAGGGAACAGGGAACAGGGAACAGGGAACAGGGAACAGGGAACAGGGAACAGGGAACAGGGAACAGGGAACAGGGAACAGGGAACAGGGAACACGAGGGAAACATGGACAACAAACCAGCACAGGACTGCAAACACAGGGAGACTAAATAGGGAGCAAACAAAAGAG
This sequence comes from Scardinius erythrophthalmus, assembly GCF_964197995.2. Classification (NCBI taxonomy): domain Eukaryota; kingdom Metazoa; phylum Chordata; class Actinopteri; order Cypriniformes; family Leuciscidae; genus Scardinius; species Scardinius erythrophthalmus. The sequence goes on along the minus strand of NC_138224.1, from coordinate 4,013,012 downwards.
GGTAATGAACAAAGCAGGTGGGGAAGATAAATCAATTATCAGGTAACGAGATGGGAGGGGCTAGACAATTGACAGACGAGCACATGGCACAAGGAATACAAGACAAGCCATGTGCTCACAATAAACCAAACTAAACAAACACAGGACAAACTGGGAATGTCAGAGCTCTGTCACCAACCAGAATATAACCCAGACAGAAGTGCCAGAACCCTGACAGTATGTCCTTGTATATTACCTGACAAAAGTTAATGTGATTGATGTATGACCGAGACTGAGAGTCTCCATTTGAGGGTCTAATATGATTAAATAAGATAGGCAAATCTAAACAATGTGTTAGTTATGGCTAAGATGTATCTTAATTTAGCCTCGGGAAAACAACTTTGGTGTAGGAACAACTATAAAGAATGAAAGATTCCCCCCACTTGCTGTCACATTCTGCAGGCACTTTGTAATGACTGTATGACTGCTGACCTTTCCTTACAAGGGAATAAATAATCTTTAAAGACAATTGATGTTTGTCTCTTATTCAGTATTAGAAAATTGTTTGCCACCACAAGTTACATGGAGATTAGGGTTAGGATAGTTGACAGAAAATTTCCTCTGATATAAAATTAGTTTGATCCTTGCTATAAAAAAAACAATGTGACAGAAGAAAATTAACAATAAAACTATGAATAAGATAAAGAAAAGCTTCTAAAGCTTCAGGCGAGCACATGACTGTTTATGGTTTGGGTTACAGTGGATTAAATGCAATGAATATCTGGAAGACACTGAACAAAGTAACTTGCTGGTATATACTGTATGGAAGTAGGCATTGAATTAGGGCCATGGACCTTTGGTGATTTAGCAAGTAAAGGCACAATTAAAGGAACAAAGGTGAACAAAGGTGAACAAAGAAAGTAGAATTGGAAACAGCTGGGTATTTCTAGTATCGTATATATGGTCATAACGTAGTGAAATAAATACGAATGACACAAAGCAAGTGGTTGAGACATGGGAGAAAGCTAGAGACAGAAATCTTGCTTTGAAGATGACAAAATGTTCAAACCAGAGTGAGAACTGGTTACAGTTGCTAAAAGCTATTTATAGTATAGCAAAAGAATGCACATCACAATAAGTTATCTAAAAAAAGGGGGGGGGGAGAATGTGGTTAAATATGTAGTATTATGAGCTGTTTCCTGAAGGGGGAGACAAAAGGAGTAATTATTTAACAGCAGGAGTATACCGTAATTGATGCGTCATTAAACCCCCAACACCTAGAAGCCCAGAGCTGACTACACCTCTGACTCAAAGCATGATTATTGTATTTTATACTTTTAATAATGAAGTTTTTTTACCTTTACATTTGTGTTTATTATAAAAAGAAAAGTAACCAATTCAAAGAAATTAAAACTGATTACAAAAACTGCCTACTGAGGGTGCAAAATAATCGAAACATTGAGAAAATCGCCTTTAAAGTTGTGCATTTATGTTCGCGATTGTGCTGCATTCACTAAAAAGAAAAATCGATTATTTTTGACTGTCAAAATGCCGGCGGACACAGCTTCAGTGAGTTGTTCAAAATCTTTTTTTTTAGTAAACTCTGTGCACATAAACAATGTTCTCAATGCTGGAGTTCATGTGTAGAGCCCCTGGTGATACTTCCAACACAGTTCATGACGTGTTGAACCTTAAGTATAAATAGAGTATTTTAAAAATGCCATCATGATGCTATCATAGACGTGCACCAAGCGCATTCAAAAGGCAATCTGCAACTTGACTCCAAGAATGGTTTGAATCTGCCTATGCGAGTATAACAGGTCCCCCAGGCCAGTTGATCCACAAAGAATTTGGGTTAGTGCTCCTGTTATCTCATCATCGCTGTTATCTCAGTTGAGCGTTGATGTAGTCTGCGATTTCAGAATAATTTGCTGGCTGCAATGGAAGAGGGCAGAACAGGTTTAATTGCGGTCAGATCAGTTGGTTTGATTACAAAATCTCCACCAGTACGCACGAAAGGGAAAACAGCATTCTCAATAGGAAATAACTTCTGAATAATTTTGAGACTGCAGAACTATTTCAATTTCTTTTGTTTAATTTGTTCATTGCAAACAGCTGACATTAAATTTTGCCAATAAACTGGGAGTTGCATAGCCTAATTTTTATTACAACTTTACTCACAACGCAACTAGATAATTTTTGGTTCAATTATCTACAGTGTTCTGCAATGACCTACCAAGTACTGGGAGAACCAAGTACCAGATTGCTGCTCAGTTGATTCTGTTCCATACAGGAAAACAGAGGATATATAATATTGTTACAAAAATACAGGATGTCCTCATTTGACTCTGTTATAGCTCTGACTCCTCGTTCATAGTTTAAGTGCCTAAACTCACTTAAAACAATTGCTGGAAATAAGCCCGGTCTCACACAGAAACGAAACTAAAAATCACAAGCAGGGGGAACAGTCCAGGCATAGTCCAGGCATAGGTCAAATATCAAACGTGCAATCCAAAAAACACAAAACAAGAGCAGACAAGAACAGAACACTGAAGTGGCATGATAAATACAAGGACTCCGTGACACATACTAAAACAGAAAGGGTTATATACACAGGGAAATGACAATGCTAATGGGGAATTGGCTGATGTGCAATTGTGCAATGATTAATGACAAGGGACAGCTGAGTGCAATGATGAGACAAGGATCGTGGGGAATGTAGTTCAAAATGTGACAGACACCGTGAGGAAGGAGGACATCTAGTGGTGACCCAGGGAACACAAACCAGACACTGTGACACATTTATATTCATTTTAAACAAAACAAAGCACTTTTATGATTTATTTTCTCACAAAATCTGTTGCTCCCATCAATGTTCAATTAAAAAAAAAAACATTTCTGCAGTCATACACTATTGTGAAAAGCACATTTTCTTAAGGTGTGCCTTTAGCCTCGTTGTACCCTATACTGGCATGTGAAACAACAAATTTACTGACACAGAAAGCTAGAAAGAATTGTTATCAGTGGAAAATTGCAGAGACAGTAAGTTGAGCTGTATGAGGCCATTTTATCTCTCAATGCACACTTCATTAAAGGTTTCAGAGAGAAATACTGTTATTTTACATTTGAATTAATATATTTTACTATCATTTCATGGTTTTTGTTTGACAGCCATTTTACAATTTTAATTTATTTTTTTACAGTGTACAACACTTAATTTATGGATTTTTCCTAGATTATTACTATCCATCACCTTCAATAAAGTGACCGCATTAAAAGTTCTACAGAGAAACACTGTTACTTTACAAATTTTTTCGAGTTTATTACCATCAAACACCTTCAATAAAGTGTTAACACATGCTCAAGATTGTAAATTAACCATTTACTTTGGAAGACAACGTGAAAAGTCTGTAAAAATACTGTATAAAACTGAAATTTTAATAATTCATTTTTTGAAGAAATACAGTACAAATTTTAAATTAAATACACTTAAAGGAACACGCTGACTTTTTGGAACTTTAACTTATTCGCCATATCCCCCAGAGTTAGATGAGTCAAGTCAAGTTATCTTCATTTATATAGCGCTTTTAACAATGTAGATTGTTTCAAAGCAGCTTTACAGAGATGAACGTATAATTTATGGTAACAGAGATTGTTTTGACTTTATAGCGGTTCTTTAGTAAAGTTATTTTCCAGCTAAGGTTAGTTATGATTAAATCGTTTCCATCGCAACAATCATTTGTTATTAAATTAGGGGCCGCTTAGACGACACAATTCTCTCTACATAGACTTTAAACGCGAACCTGTGAGAAACGCTGATGGCGTTCACATGCGCATTAAGAATTGGTTATATAGTTATGTGCGTTTGAATATATGTACGCAGGTTTGTAATTCCCTACAAACCAAGCCTAAACAAAGTACTGGTGTTTCCTTATAATTTTTGATACAGAATTTTATTTTATTTTATCATTTCGGGGTAGATACGAGAATTGAGTTTCCCGACAACGCTTTATCTGTAGAGTGGTAAAGGGATCCTCCATAGGGAGAGACTAGTTGGCACTTCAGCACTGCGTTGTCATCGTGTCCAGGCGAAGGTCCTTCATCAGATCTGGATACGGCCTGGATCCGGCAGGCTGTGGGAAAACCTCGGGATAAACAAAGACACTAAAATTAGCGTAGATGCCATTCTTCTTATGATGTAACGAGTACATCAGGATTTAGGGGAAGTGTTCCCGGTTCCAGCTGACCTAATCTATGCAGCCTATCATTGAATTATAGAAGTCTATAATGTATTATGTGAACGCTAGGTCAAAGAGATGTGTTTTTAGTCTAGCTTTGAACTGACAGAGTGTGTCTGCTTCCCGGACAATGGTAGGAAAGCTGTTCCAAAGTTTTGGTGCTAAATAGGAGAAGGATCTACCGCCAGCAGTCGATTTTGATATTCTAGGTATTATCAACTGGCCGGAATTTTGAGATTGCAATAGACGTGAAGGACTATAATGCGTTAAGAGCTCGCTCAAGTACTGCGGAGCTAAACCATTTAGTGCTTTGTACGTGATCAGCAATATTTTAAAATTGATGCGATGTTTAATAGGGAGCCAGTGCAGTTTTGACAGAACCGGGCTAATATGGTCATACTTCCTGGTTCTGGTAAGAACTCGAGCTGCTGCGTTTTGGACCAGCTGTAGTTTGTTTATTAAGCGTGCAGGGCAACCACCTAGTAGAGCATTACAATAATCTAGCCTTGAGGTCATGAACGCATGAACTAATTGTTCTGCATTTGTCAATGAGAGCATATGACGTAATTTAGATATATTTTTAAGATGGAAAAATGCAGTTTTACAGATACTGTACACGTGACTTTCAAATGAAAGATTGGTATCAAAGAGCACACCCAGGTTCATAACCGACGACGAAGACTTAACAGAGCAGCCATTAAGTGTTAGACAGTATTCTAGATAATTACGTGAGGAAGTTTTTTGTCCAATAATTAGAAACTCTGTTTTTTCAGAATTTAGAAGTAGGAAATTACGAGTCATCCAATTTTTTATATCCGCTATGCATTCCGTTAATTTTGTGAATTGGTAAGTTTCGTTAGGTTTTGAAGAAATATAGAGCTGAGTATCGTCGGCATAACAGTGAAAGCTAATGCCATGTTTCCTAATGACATCTCCTAATGGTAGCATGTACAGAGTGAACAGCAGCGGTCCTAGTACTGAGCCTTGTGGTACACCATACTGAACTTGTGATCGATGAGACATCTCTTCATTTACTGCTACAAACTGATAACGGTCAGATAAGTATGATTTAAACCATGCTAGTGCAATTCCACTAATGCCAACATAATTTTGAGTCCATTTAAAAGAACGTTGTGGTCGATGGTGTCAAATGCAGCACTAAGATCGAGTAACACTAATAGAGAGATACAACCACGATCGGATGATAAGAGCAAATCATTTGTGACTCTAAAGAGAGCAGTCTCAGTTCTATGGTACGGTCTAAATCCTGACTGGAAATCCTCGCATATCATTTCTTTCAAGAAAGGAACACAGTTGTGAAGATACTGCTTTGTCTAATATCTTTGACATAAAAGGTAGATTCGAGATCGGCCTGTAATTGACTACTTCTGTAGGATCAAGTTGCGGTTTTTTAACAAGCGGTTTAATCATAGCCAGCTTAAAGGTTTGTGGTACGGATCCTAAAGACAAAGACGAATTAATGATATTAAGAAGAGGATCTATGACCTCTGGAAGTATTTCTTTCAGTAACTTAGTCGGTATAGGTTCTAACATACATGTTGTAGATTTAGATGATTTAACGAGTTTAGTAAATTCTTCCTCTTCTATAGCAACGAACGAAATCAAATTTTTCCTCCGGGAGACTACAATGCACTGCCTGATGCGATACTGTAGTAGACGGTTGCATGGTTATAATTTTCTCCCTGATATTATCAATCTTATAAGTGAAGAAGTTCATAAAGTCATTACTGCTGTGCTGCTTGGAAACTTCGGTGCTTGAAGCTTTCTTTTTCGTTAGTTTAGCCACCGTTTCAACTAAATACCTAGGATTATGTTTATTTTCTTCTAATAGGTTTGAAAAATAAGCAGATCTAGCAGCTTTTAAGGCCTCTCTGTATGCAATCGAGCTCTCTTTCCATGAAATGCGAAATACCTCTAGTTTAGTTTTCTTCCAGTTGCGCTCCATTTTTCTGGCTGCTCTCTTAAGGGCCCGAGTGTGCTCGTTGTACCACGGCGTTGGACTATTTTCTTTAATCTTCTTTAAGCGCAACGGAGCAACTGTGTCTAAAGTGCTGGAAATGAGAGAGTTAAAAGTTTCTGTTGCAATATCGAGTTCTTCTAAGCTATCTGGGATGCTGAGATGGTGAAACTGATTAGGAAGATTCTCTCTAGAAGAGGGAACGAGTACTGCGTAAGTTGCTTACGCTATGGGTAAAGTCATCTTTTCTCGAGATCTGAAGCCAAAAATTATCCTTAATTTTGTATTTATTGTCATTATATATATATATATATATATATATATATATATATATATATATATATATATATATAGTACTATATAAATTACAAAGGTTTAATTTCAAATGACCTGACTGACCGACCCGAATATCATTTTATTAATTATAAATATTTATAAATTATAAATTAAATTTATCATAAATATTTTTGGATGACTCGTAACCGCGGGTGACTGCAGGCACCTGCTCATTTTGGATCAACCTGCGCATCACTGATGGGGACGCATCCATGTCTCGGTTTGAGGATAACTTTAGAGTCATTTGGTCTAAACTCGAGACATGCGGGGCTAACAGATAGTGCGTGTAGATCCCCCACACGTTTTACTGATGACAGAGCTATCAGAAATATGGTTTTGAGCGAGAGGTACTTTAGGTCCACGGATTCTAACGGTTCAAAGGGATACACTTTCAGGACCTCTAGGACCACAGAAGACCACACTCAGACCACACGAGAAGGCGTTCTGCCAGTTTGCAGAGATTCCTGGATCTGACACCGCCCTGGTGGTTCACGTAGGACACCACGGACATGTTGTCCGAACGGACGAGAACATGGTTGCCCCGTATGTGTGAAAGGAAACGCTTCAGCGCGTTCTCGACCGCTATCATCTCCAGACAGTTTATATGAAGGCATTTCTTCTGGTCTGACCACAGGCCAAAGACCGGTGAGGCACTCGAGCATTCAACCAGCGTTGCAGCGGGCGCATACGCAGTAGACCCAGCTGAAGCACTGCTGCAGCTGATGCCATACAACCCAGCATCCTCTGAAATGCGACACGCGCGCTGTGTCGACAGCCGGGCCGTCATTGCCACAGAGTCCAGTTCTATACCCAGAAACAAGACTGACTGACTGGGCAGTAATGAGCTCTTGGTCCAGTTGACCGTGGGACCCAGGCTTTCCAGGTGGCTGAGAAGCACTGTTCTGTGAGAAATAAGTTCTTTCTCTGACTGTGCTACTGTGCCTTTGCACAGAAGTTTCGCTATTTCTACACAAAGTAGGTGTGCTACTTCCCCATTCACCCTCGGTTCCTGCTCGAAAGCGATTCAATTATCTATAGTGTTCTGCAATGACCTCGTGAAGCCCTACAGTGCACAGGGAGAACCAAGTACAGAAACCAGATTGCTGCTCAGCTGATTCTGTTCCATACAGGAAAACAGAGGATATTTAATATTGTTACAAATACAGGATACCCTCATTTGACTCTGTTATAGTTCATTTTTCATAGTTGAAGTGCCTATACTCACTTAAAACAATTGCTGTAAATAAGCCGGGTCTCACACAGAAACGAAACTAAAAATCACAAGCAGGGGGAACAGAGAGCAAAAAAACCTAGAAAAATGCATTTCCAGAGGAACTGCGAAGTGTGCTTGGGTGCGGTTCACTAACATTAGCAGGTAGTGGATAAGGGTAGTGGACAATAATGTTGAAGTTTGCGTAATCTGAGAATTTCAACAATAGTACTTTTTTCAAGATTGTGCAAAAAGGTGAAAAGTTATGTGCATTAAGAGACATGTCTGCAATGTAGACTAGTGCCAATGGCATTGTTTATGTGGCTTGGTTGTTGGTTTTGAAATATTTGGTTATGAATATACAGCAGAGAGTGGGAGTGTTTTGGGTGATGAAATAGTATTGAAAAGAAGTTGACAGTCTTCATTTACTGTATCCAATAAACCAATACAAAACTCACCCAGCTGTTCTGTGGTTGAGTGTTCCCTTTGATTAGGAACAAATTTACTATCTCAACTTTGTAAGCTCTTCAGTCTTGCCCTTGAACTTGGATTTTGCATTGTCACAGAAAATGCACTGATTGGGAAACAAGAAGGAACACCTTCTTGGAGCTCCTTCAGATTGAATTGACAGAGATTTGATATGGCGCAGAGAGTCCTTTTTCAATGATGATGATTCACCAGATGTAGAAGTCTTTGACACTTGTAAACAATCTATTTTCCTTGTAAAGCTTTTATAGCAGTATTGGTGATGGCCAATTGTATCCAAAGGCAAGTCCTCTAATGTTAATGGAATCTGTTCACAAATATCCATCATGCGGTATGGTGAACTGGCTGCTTCACAGAGTCTCATATCTCGGATACTGTGCAGATATGATAGCTTCTCGCTTTCCGAAAGCCTGTGATTATAGTAAAAACTGTTGAAAAATTACTTATGACTTAGTTATGACTACAAAGGTATATCTTAATTATAGTTTCAAATACTTACTGAAATTGTTCCAAAAGAGAGAGCAGTGGAAGATGGCGATCTGCAGCTACCAACCAACGGCCACCAACTGCCAACTGCAAAGCCCCAACATTCCCAAACTGGCAGTTAGGCAACTTTTTGGACCTTTTTGGATTTTTTTCTGTATTTTTTTTTTTAAGTTAATTTGCTTTGTTTTGTTTACTTCAAAAGTAAAGCTATTTTCAATTTCTTCAGGTTCGGGATAGGTGCAGTAAAAGGTTAAAATAAACCCCATTTCAGGCTGCTATTAGTATAATAAAAACGTTGTCAAATTAGCTTTTTTTTTTTTTTTTTTTTTTGCTGTTTTTGACCATAGATGGTCAAGATGTTGTAAAATATAACAAATAACAATTTCCCTGGGTCAGAATTGTATGGAAAAATGTGTCCATTTGTCTCTGTGAGTTGTTTACATCAGAAGTTATGGCACTTTATATCACATTAGATTTTTCGGGTTTGGTGCAAAGGGTTAAAAATAAAGCATTTTGGACATTATTTCAGCTTGGTACCCAATTTAATCTTAAAATAGACACTTGAATGATAAAGAAATAACAGGTTGTGAAAAAAAAAATCACCCTATGCGCTTGAGAAAACGAAAATATAGTTGATCCTCTACACATCTTTAGCCATTTTTTGCTATTTTTGACCAGAAATAGGGTCAATATGTTGTCAAATGTCAAAAATAACCATTCCATTAATTTCCTGGGGTCAGAATTGTATGGGAAAATGTGTTCATTTGTCTCTGTATGTTGTTTACTTCAAATGTTATGCCACTTTCTATATCATTTTTTGATTTTTCGGGTTCCGGTCGGGTGCAGCAAAGGGTTAAAAATGAAGCCTTTGGGACATTATTTCAGCTTGGTACCTGGCAGATTCTGAAAATAGACACTTTAAAAATTTTTAAAAATCAGGTGGCATAAAAAAAGCCGGGGGGTGCGCGTGGACCCCTATTTCCATCTAGACTATTACCCCATGTAAGGCCGTGCGGACCTTCGATTCGATCTCCCAAGTTAGCATTGAAACCACACATCTCTGTGGAACGATGGACTCGGGAGAAACCGGGAGTTCTGATTGGTCAAAAATACGGGATAATGCGTCAGGTTTGACGTTTTTGGAACCTGGACGGTAGGAAATGGAAAGATCGAATCAAACGAAAAAAAGTGACCACCGAGCCTGCCTAGAGTTAAGTCGTTTAGCGGATCTGATGTATTCAAGATTCTTGTGGTCGGTCCAAACAATGAAAGGTACCCTCGAGCCCTCCAACCAATGACGCCATTCCTCCAAGGCTAACTTGACTGCCAACAATTCTCTATTACCAATGTCATAATTGCGTTCGGCGGGTGACAAACGATGAGAAAAATAAGCGCATGGATGTACCTTGCCGTCCGCGGGGGAGCGTTGGGAGAGAACCGCACCTCCACCGTCAACCTCCACCATAAAACTGACGGGAGGAATCAGGGGCGACAAGAATGGGGGCTGAAACAAAGCAGTCCTTGAGTTTGGTAAATGCAGTCTCAGCTGCACTAGACCACCTGAAGGATGTCATGGTAGAGGTCAAGGCAGTCAGAGGCGCGGCTAGTTGGCTGTAGTTGCAAATAAAACGCCGGTAAAAATTGGCAAAACCCAGAAATCTCTGCAGGGCCTTGCGGGAATCTGGAGTTCGCCAATCCACCACTGCCTGAATCTTGTCGGGATCCATGCGCACCCCCTCAGACGACACGATATATCCTAAAAATGTGACAGACTGTGCATGAAAAACGCATTTCTCCGCCTTGACAAAAAGCCCATACTCTAACAGCCTCTGAAGCACTCATCTGACGTGCTGAACGTGTTCCTGGAGAGACGAAGAAAAAATCAATATGTCATCCAGGTAAACATATATGAATTGATCGACCATGTCTCTCAGCACGTCATTGACGAGTGCCTGGAAAACCGCGGGGGAGTTGGACAGGCCGAAGGGCATGACCAAGTATTCAAAATGCCCCCTGGGGGTGTTAAAGGCTAATTACACTCTAAAGGCTAAGGCTACGTCAATACAAGGATGCAGGAAACCGTCTTTCTTACCCACAAAGAAGAATCCCGCCCCTGCAGGAGGGGAGGAAGGGCGGATGAGTTTGGCTGCTAGAGAATCAGAAATATATTTCTCCATGGCCTCCCTCTCCGGAGCGGAAAGTGAGTATAATCTGCCCTTAGATGGAGACGTACCTGGCAATAAATCTATAGCACAGTCATAGGGACGATGTGGAGGAAGAGAAGCAGCCCAAGACTTACTGAACACTTCCTTCAGGTCGAAGTACTCCCCGGGCACGTTAGACATGTCCGCCTGTTCATCCTGCAATACAGAACAAGACACAGAAGAACAAGCAGACACCAAACAAGACGCATGACAACTCTCACTCCAAGACATGACTGTGTTCTGACGCCAGTTTATGTGAGGGTTATGTAGGGTGAGCCAGGGGTGCCCCAAAACCACAGGAGCAAAAGCAGAGTCAATGAGGAGGAACCGAATCTCCTCACACCGATGATGTGATGCAGCCCACTGCAGTCTGACCGGGAGGAGCATAGATTCTCGGGAGGATTCATCCAAGGAAATGCCACCCGTCAGTAACCTCCTCACTACTGACGGGCCTACTCCACAATACAAACAGAGTCCCTGTGCTCTTCTCCGTTCTTTCTCCTCCCGGGAGAGGCGAGCTCTGCCCACCTACAGGCTTCTCTGCATCTGAAGGTCTCGACACTCAAAGGTCAATCAAACCATCCAACGTTGAGGGTAAGTCCAGAGTATAAATCTCGTTCAGGATACGGACGGCCAACCCATGAAGAAACATGTCCCACTGCGCCTCACTGTTCCACTTACACTACGCGGCCAGTGTCCGAAACTTGATGGAATAGTCTGCCACCGACCTGTTGTGCTGCCGTAGATCCGCCAACACTCTGGCCGCCTCTCTGCCAGACACAGCACGATCGAAATCCTTTTGCTGAGTTCATTACTGAAGGTCTGGAACGACTCAAGACACTGATGTCCCTGCTCCCATACTGCTGTTCCCCACAGCGCAGCTCGTCCTCACAGCAGCGTAATTACAAACGCCACCTTGGACTCCTCAGTGGGGAATGATGAATGCTGCAGAGCAAAGAACAGTGAACATTTCGTCAGAAATGCACGACAGAGTTGGGGCTCGCCCGAATAAGCAGCAGGAGGTGGCAGACGAGGTTCCGTGCTGTTGGTAGGTCGGTCAGTGGGTGGAACATCTTGACGATCAAAACGAGCGTTGTTGTTATTCAAAATGTCTCTCAGTTCAGTAACATTAGCTGGATCCATAACGGGTCAGATCATTATTTCAGGTACGAAAACACTGGATCCAATTGCGAATGAGAATAAGGTATATTTAGAAATCTCAAGAGAACAGACAGTATATTATAATACACTCCAGTATAATACACTCCAGTATAATACACTCCAGTATAATCAGCAAGTATATATTTTTTTAATATATATTATATTTTACTCTGTTTATTAATGTTTTTACTCCACATTTGTGCAGTTTTTTGAGGATTTATGAAATATTTTAAATTTATATAAATAAATTAAATATATATATATATATATATATATATATATATATATATATATATATATATATATATATATATATATATATATATATAGGCCTGTATATAGGTTTTTATACAAAAACAGCTTTTTATGGAAAATTCACTTTATAAAAGACCTTAATTTCTCAATTTCATTTATGGGGATAACATGGTTTAGTGTAAAATTGTTGCCCATATTTTGGAAAATGTAGTTTAAAAGTAAAAAAATTATCATTTTAGCCACTAGATGGCTATAGAGCTCCACTATGGGCCCTATCTTGCACACCGACGCATGTATCATTCCTATTTTGCACCCGCGCAAAGCGCGCTTTTCCCTCCACAGAAGCACGTCGCTAAACTAGGGAATGAACTTGCGCTCATTGGGCGGTTCAGCGCAAAAAAGGAGGTGTGTTCCGGCGCAAACGTTCCTTCATGCTATTTTGCAGGTTTAGAAAACAATTGCGCCACTAACCAGGAAAAAATAGTTTAAAGTCAGTGGTGCGTTGCGCATGTTATTCATATGCTATTTTAAGGGCGCATGCTTGGCCATAATCAATGTAGCGTGTGCACAACGCCAACTTTGATCCTCTCATCTACACAGAAGCAGCAGTTTTCATTTTTGCAAATCATACATTATTACGATAGATAGATAGATAGATAGATAGATAGATAGATAGATAGATAGATAGATAGATAGATAGATAGATAGATAGACAGACAATTTATTATAAAATCATACATCTAGCTTACACATTTACCCAAATTATCATACGTCTTTTTAATGTTAATTTGGGTGTGTTTCTCCATCCCAACGTCCCTGGCGAGAGCGTTGCTCTCCTTGGCTGTGAACCGCGCCTGGCAAATCCGCCGTTATAATAGGAATCCGCTTTAGAACAAAGCGCGCTTATAAAGGGAATGTGAGATGTCGCTCTGATTGGATTATTTCACGTTACGCCCAAACCACACCTATGAATAATGAAGCTACTTCAGACCAACCCATTTTAGATTTGCGCCCGCAAGAGTCATTTATCCCACCGGGAAAATAGCAACAGCGCCAAGATCCGCCCACAAAGTTACTTGCCCTTTGACACTTGCGTTTCAGATCGTTAAAATAGGACCCTGTATGTTATTTGCTATTTGACTATATCTGAAAGATATCTAACAATAAAAATGTTTTTTTTTTTTTTTTTGTCAAAGTATAGCATTTTTTGTAGTGAATTTTTTTCCAATAATGTTACTTTATGATTAGAATCAAACCTGAAAAAGATAAAAGTTGAGTTTTTAGAGTTTATCAGTTATTTCGATCTTTTTTTTATATAATTGTACAAATGTAATATACACTTCGTTTACTAACTGTAACAGAACAGATATGAACAGTTATATAATATACAGAGTAAAAATACATGACATGAACATCAAAATGCAATGAACTGACAGCATAACAAATGAGCAAATAAAGCAGTAACTTTTGTCTCTCTCTCTCTCTCTGTTTATGTGTGTGTATGTGCGTTTATTTTTGTGGTGGTTACGCATTTTTGGACTATTTTATGTGACAAATTATAAGAGAGCAGATTTTATAGTCTCACAAATGTATTCCTGTGTGTGTGTGTGTGTGTGTGTGTGTGTGTGTGTGTGTGTGTGTGTGTGTGTGTGTGTGTGTGCATGCGTGTGTGTGTGTGTGCATGCGTGTGAGCATGATAATTTTGCATTGTGAATGTTTTTAGCACTGTTAGAAGAGTGCCACTTCATTTCTGTCTATGTGTGTTCTGCGTTGTTTCTGATTTTGATGATGAATTTTGTCCATATTCTATGCGGGGTCTCCAGGGACCCCGAAGACCACAAGTGTGACTATTTTTTACATAAAAACAGATATCACTACAATAGAAAAAAAAATAAAAAGAAATGTAGATCTAGAAAAGTTTGAGAGCCATACAAAGTTTCATGCCATTTGGACAAAGAGAATTTTTTTTTTAAATTTCAGCAAAAGTCATTTGTGTGTGAAAAAGACCCCGAAGAACACCCCAAAGGGTTAAAAGAAGGCACAGTGGGGACAGAGCGGATGGCAAGCGGGAAGTTATTCCATAACCCAGGACCGGCTATTGAAAAGGCGCGATCACCTTTTCGCTTGAGTTGGGACCGCGGTGCCTGCAGCAATAATTTATCTGCCGATCTCAGACTCTTTACTGGCTGGTGTGGAATAATAAGATCTGACAGACAGGAGATAGGATATTTACTGAAACAAACCACCCTACTTCTACATGGCAGCTATTATGTAATTAATGGTAACTGATAAACTATCAGTGGAAAATTACAGACAGGGACAGTAGAGTATGAGGCCATTATATCTCTCTCTCACTCAGCATCTTCTACTTTCAGCATAGTGACAAATGTTTAATACTTGAATTTGTTTTAAAGTGTGTATTTAATGTTGCTTGATTTTTTTTTAAAAAATTGACAAGAAACTGTACAGTATTAATGTAGCCTACAGTATGTTGCTTAACTTGCTATATTCAATGAGCAATTTCTGTGCTCATGTCAGTACAGTGACAAGAAATGCCATACTTGTCTTTTCAGTCTTTTTGATGTTCAGGTTTGATGTTTTTTTTTTTTTGTTGTTGCATATACTCAAATTAAAAAAAGTCTCAAATGTGACGTGATGGTTGCGCCCTGTTCCTGAAACGCCCTGATAAAGACCTCGAACGTTCATGGACTGCTGCACAAAGTCTCTCTAACCTGATAGAAACCACTCACTCACATTTACAGCAGAATTCAAGACACTACAAAGGTAATGTTCCACCATACATAACTGTGTATATATATATAAAAAAAATCTTTGATTTGTTATAATTCGAAGAGTATTTGAAAACTTTAGGCAAGAAATAACCAGCAAAACCATTGTTTTATTCATGCACTGCATGGTCAATTTTGAGATTTTGCATCCAAACTTTCTTCTTTCAGACTAGTGCAAAGAAATCACCTAAAATACACTTTTAAGTGTTTATTTTATCACACTTTATGTATTTGCATCTGTAGATTTCAATTTCAATACCTTTAAAAGTCAGAAATCTCCACTTTAGCAGCTTTACATTCACCAAACTTACAGTTGTATTCCGTATTCGGAAGGGTTTTAAAAAGGGATTTGTATATATATTATTTGCCATACATTTTAAGTTTATTCCTTAAAATATGGTGAAAATATATTTATTTTTCTGGCTGTTGACAGTATTTTCTTATTTATGGAATGATAAAAACAGATATTTAAAATCGCCTCTGTAAAAATATTTAGGCCTGTCTTTTTTTTTTTTTTTAACCTAGCTTTATCCAATGTTCAGATGTCTGTCTTGGAATTGTATGCAAATTATTTCGCTCAAATGTGGTTGTATTCTAATTTTAATACATTATAATTACTACATTATAATAATTATTTTCACCGAGGCTTAAAGACGGAGGTGGGTTGAATATCCAAAAACTGTACTAGAGTAAAAGTAGGCTACTTGAAATATTTACTCAAGTAAAAGTTATCATCTCAATTAGACAATATTAATAATTAGACAATGTCAAAATAAAGAGAACCTGCGAGTTTTGCGTTCAGGCATGTAAACGGATGCACTGACACCCGAAGGAGAAAGTGAGAACGGTTCACATCATAGACAGCAGGGCCGTGCACAGACTTTTTGAGGGGCATGTGCTGAAACTAAAAAAAGGGCACCCCCCTCCCATTTTCAATAACACAAAATAATAGTCTCAAAAGCTTTAGATTTATTCACGATTAATAACAATCATAATAATAATAATATAGATAATATAGATAAACATGGTTTTAAGGGCTTCTTTAAACCTAACAGCAACCTTCTGTGAGCCAGGGATGTTGGTCTCTTGAAGGTCTCTTACACTACACTACACTACACTTTCCCTAAAATAAGCCAGCAATGAAAAAAAAATAAAAAAAAAATAAATAAATAGTGTGAAAAGTACATTTGCAGTGAAAAGCATTTCTGAAGGATCACGTAACACTGAAGAGTACTGAACTGGAGTAATGATGCTGAAAGTTATTTTAAATTGTAAAAATATTTCACAATATTACTGTTTTTGCTGTATTTTGGATCAAATAAATGAAGCCTTGGAATGAATTAAATCATGAATTACATTCTGCATGATAAAATATAAAGATTTCAGTTATCTTCTGTAAAAAAAAAATGCAAGTCACTACTACAATATTACTGTAGTAAAACCATGTGAGGACGAGCGGAGAGTATAGAATACTATAGATTAAAAAAATAGCTAGATAATATGTGCATATTAACAGCCTTGAATTAACCATAACATGATTAGTCTAAATGTTAATAAATTAGGTGTATATCAGCAATCATAAATCAAAGAAGAAATGTCTTACTTCTTAGAAATATATGTTACCTAGGTGACGAGGATCACTCGTCGCTTTGTGTAAGTTCCAGTACGAAACAGCGCGGGGGCGCACCTGTTATTTTTCCGATGGTAAAAACAAATTATATGTTGTTGTATTACTTATCAGTATCTAGTTTTTGACCAGCGAATGTGTGAAAATTTGCATTTTTTGTCCGTCATTAAAACGGCGCCGGCGGCATCACATTACATTTTCATCAACAGGTTATAACTAACTAGTTTGTTGTACCTATATGGGCGCTCAGTTTTTCCTTCTGTAAAATACATTTGGCCAAAATCGCATTTTATAAAAGATGAAAGGCTACTGTATGCACAGGCTATTTAAGTGTCTATGTATTGGCTATGACTAGATGGCAAATGCTAGCCATACCTCTCAGTCTCAGGCGACGTCCCACATGTCTCAGTGAGTCAGACATCAAATAAATAAAATATTAGCCTTTATAGACATAGTGTTTAGTAGTAGCCTATTTATTCAAACAACAAGTTATTTATTTACCCTTCGCAAAACTTCGTTCAGCTGCGGTCTACTGTGCGGCTGCTGTGGAACTTCAGTTGATTCCGTGAATATAGAGGGGGCGGAGTTATCAGCTTACTGACAGCTTGAGGATCGAATGCGATTTACACAAGTTCATTTTAAGAACTTTCATTGGCTAAATATTTGTAAAACAGACAGACAGACGTAAATGGTGACCAATAGCATTAATAAAAAAAAAAAAAAAAAAAACACCCAAAAAAGGGCACTTCGGAGTGTAAGGGCAAAAAGGGCATGTGCTCTGCACAGGTTGAGCCCTACCTGTGCACGTGCCTGATAGACAGTATAAGAAGGTTCACATTCACAAGTTCACAACACATTCACAAGTGCGAGCCTCGCCCTCTTGACCGCTGCTATCTCAACTCAAACCACGATCAACTGCACTTGATCGCATATGCTCTCCAAAATGTTATCAAATGTATATTTCTACAGGCGCATTTACTGCTGGTTGTCTTATTTAATGTATAAATTAAGCTATATGTCCAAAAACTGGTAATATCATACTTTATAGTAGTGATGTATCGTGTACTTTGCGTAGGCTAATGATCTGTTTGTAAAATGTATTGCCTGTATGAAATGAAATCGCATAGCTGTAGGCTACCTACCTGTGGAATCTTTCACATGAATGATGATGACATGCATACGGAGATGTTCAACTGATGAAGAGATGAGCTGCAAATACGCTGCAGATTTGCGTTCGCTTGACTGCATGTCTTCCACTTCATCTAACGCTCATGATGTTCTTTAATTCCCGCTCAAGGCGATTCAGTGTGTGCAGGGAACTGAACAAATCATTCAAACTGATTCGCGAACCAATGTACAGTTTTGCAAAATAGTCTTTGAACGGAATCGACTCTAAAGAGTGATTCATTTGTGAATGGGGAATCGCTCCAAAAGAGACAGCGCGCGCTTGGAATTAACTACACATTTATTAACATGTATGTATTGCATTAAAATAAAGTAACGAGAGTGTCTTTTTTTCCCATTAGAAATGTAGGCTACTCGATCGAGTTCATATAAAGTACCCACATTTAATCTACTCTTAAAAGTACAAATGTTACCAAAATGACTCGTGTAGTTCGTTATACCCACATCTGCTTAATAAAGATTGAAATGATAGGAATTCATCCACCCTGGAATCTCACGCGGGAACTTTTTACTAATTCATTCCCCCCAAGGACAACACCGATTCGCGAACTGGAAATGATTTAAAAATTGATGCAAGACAACACCTAGAAACCAGTCATTACCTGCAAACAAATTATAAATATGCGAGCCCAAAAAAGGTTCAGCAGGTAGACACACAATGGCATGAACAAAATTAGCAAGTCAACCAGAAAGTCACCTTAGCGTTCACCTGTGCACGCGCGCGCGCACACACACACACACACACACACACACACACACACACACACACACACACACACACACACACACACATTTTAATCCCATGGAGGGGATACCACTACATAAAATGAGCAATGACAAAAGGGAGCATTGCATTTTTTCAACAACAACAAAGAAAAAATAATGTTTAAAAAAATGATATTATAAATACATATGCAATTATGTCAAAATGTCCATCATGTGGAGTATTCAGGTAAACACAGCCGGTTATGTCTCAAGTGAAAGTAAACATTCAAACGGCATGAGGGGGGGGGGGGGGGGGGGTTACTGTCATAAGTGTATTGTGATTTATTTATTTTTTTGCTTGACACAAATTTCACGATTTCAATTCAATTAAATTCTTGTGATTTTATTTAATATTGACTCATTTGGATAAATATTAGGTACACAAGATATAAATATAATGTGTTTTTTTATTATAATAACAACTTTATTTAATGATATAAGTAAAAATATAATAAATATGTAATATAGTACACATATTTAGCAAAATACTCTCTATATAGCTCTTCTTTTCTAGCCAACGTGCCAATATTATGGTATTTAAATGGCTTTCCTGAGGTAAAACACACACACATTTTAATCCCATGGAGGGGATACCACTACATAAAATGAGCAATGAAAAAAAGGAGCATTGCATTTTTTCAAAAAAAAAAAAAATGCATTGTTTAAAAAAAATGATATTATAAATATTTTAAATAACACAAAACAACTAAATGGTGGTAGGTAAGACATCTGATTTCATATACTGCTTTAGTAAAAAAATAAAAAACAGATAAACAGATGATTCAACAGATATGCAAACAGACACTGCTGTGAAATTGGAGGGAACACAACAAAATGCGAAATATAACTTGTTTTTTAATCGCTCTCATTGCCACAATGTGTTTTGAAAAAAGGAAAGAAAACCTTTACAAATCTTTTCATTTTGGTTGAAGATAATATTTTAACAGTGCAAAAGTGGTCCACATTTCAATGATCCTAATTGTGTCCGAACGAAGATGCGATGCGAAGTCAAGTGGCTGTTTATGCGAAGTTCTACAAATATGATTGTATTGTTGTACAGTTTTTTCTTGGGTTAAAAATAAATACCTGTATGTGTTTATTTAGCATGTTTGTTTTGTCCATATATGTGCTAGTGCTGAGTTCCCCAATTGATAGGCCATGCAGGTCCCAGCTGCTACAATGATTTATTTTTTATTTGCACCCCTCACTCCACAACCAATACTTTAAATTTAGCAGGCCTATTCGGAACAGAACAAGAAAGTCTAGTTGATAATACTTAATTTATGGCAGCAACTGAACATAAGTTTGAAACTGAATCTGAACTTGTAATACTTCTTAAGACCTTATTGTAAAAGATCTGCCAATGAACTGATGAACCGCTCATCTCTAGCTGGAGCACGATGACATCTCAGGTCTCAAAGACGGTCCTGCGACTGCAGGCTGAGGACGTCCAGACACTGAATGAGGGAATTAACTTCAAGAAAAACCCAGAGGATGGCAAATGTTACATCATTTACAAAGTCAAGGACAAACTACGAGCGTGTAGAAACCAGTGCAAACACCAGGGTGGACTCTTCATTAAAGACATGGAGGACATGGACGGCAGGTGAGTGAATCTAAACTCATTTAAACACAAATAATAAGAGATAATGAGGAGAAGAAGAAGAAGAAGAACACATAAGAAGGAATTTGCCGGGAAAAAAGTGTGAAATAATTGTTTAATTGTGCAATAATTGTTTATGAAAGGAACATGTGACACTGAAGACTGCAGTAATGATGCTGAAAATCACAGGAATAAATTACATTTGAAAATATACTAAAATAGAAAGCAATTCTTTAAATTGTAATAATAATTCACAATTTTACTGTTATTTTTTGATCAAAAAATGCATTATTGTTATTATTTAGCAGACACACTGTCACGTGTTGAGTTTGTGCATTCATGAGAGTTTATTTTGAACCTGTTTTTCTGTTCACGTCTGAATTTCTTTGATAATCTTAGTTCAGTTCGCCTCCGTTTCTGTTGTGTTCAGTTCTGTTCAGGTGTGTAATTAGCCCTCTCTTGTTTTCTGTCTATGTAAACCCTGTGTTTCTTTCAGTTCACTGTCAGCTCTACGTCATGTTAAGTTGGTTGTTCTGTTCCTGTGATTCTTTTTTTGTGTGTGTGTGAAGATTTGAGTTGATTTCTAAATAAAGATGCAGCACTTAGATCCTGTTTCATCTCTTCTGCAACCAACACTGACACACAAACATAGTGCAGGAAGATTTACAGTTCAATACTGTAGAAGTATATAAAAGGAATCATTAGACTGTGCTTGTGTATTTGTGTAACAGCACAGTGCGCTGCACTAAACACTACTGGAAACTTAACGTGGCCACCATGGAGTACGTCAACCCTCCAGACAGCTTCATGCAAGATGAACTCGGTAAAATCATTATTATTTAAAACTGCTACTGGAGAAATGGAATCTTTCCATTCCACAAAAGGGTCTTTATAGTGGAAAAGGTCTTTTCGATTTTTAGGAAAAGGTTCTTTTTAGAACTGTTCACTGAATGGTTCTTTAATGACATCGCTGTGAAAACCCCCTTTTGGAACCTTTTTTTTTTTAAGAGTTTATAAACATTTGATATCATTTTAATCCCCACTAATCATTTTTAAAAACTTTATACTGATAGGTGTATATATATATATACTGTATACACACACACATATAAAATATACATAGATGTATATTATTTGCATATTTGTTGGAAGCGAATGTTCTAAGAACATTTTTTTAGTGTTTCCATTAAGTAATAAAAACATTATTTCTGATAGCTCTCTTTTTCTTGGTTATGCGAACGTTAAAGAAACATTCCATTTTATAATTTTGCAAACATTATGGAAATTACTCTTTTGAATGTTCTATTAGCCTTCCTGCAAGAATGTTTGTTCATAACATGCCAGAACGTTAGTCAAATTTCTGATAAAGTTTCCTGTTAACAGGAACTGTTATCATCTTATTGTATTTGTTTTTGTGTGTGTGTGTGTGTGTGTGTGTGTGTGTGTGTGTGTGTGTGTGTGTGTAGAGGCAGTGCTGTCAGACACTGACGGTAGTTTAGAGCTGGTTGAGTTGAATCCTCCAGACCCCTGGACCACAGAGCCGAGAGAAGCACAAGAGCTACAGGCCGGAGAGATCACGGTAAATCACACTCATTAATGATCCGCGCTGGTCAGAACATTCAGTCTACCCGAGTCTAACCCTGCAACAGTCTATAGGAATGTTATTTTATGGTTGCAAAAAATAAAAGAACTCAATACGCTAACGCGCTGACTGACACACAGTGTAAGTGTGCACACAGAAAGCAGCGTCTCTCACCAGCGATCGTGAGTTCAGTACTTGTTCACTCTTATTTTGCTTGAATGGTCAAATACACATGCAATTATGTCAAAATGTCCATCATGTGGAGTATTCATGTAAACACAGCTGGTTATGTCTCAAGTGAAAGTAAACATTCAAATGGCATGTTCATAGCTGCCAACTTTTAAGTTTAGTTTGGAGTGAGAAATGGGGGGGGGGGGGTACTGTCATAAGTGTATTGTGATTGGCAAAACATTTTAGTACTTAAACTGAATTGTATTAGGCTTAGTGACAACATGTTACAATGTTTAAACTGTACAATTTCTGGTAAGCTATGTTTTTTTTATTATTGCTTGACACAAATTTCACGATTTCAATTCAATTAAATTCTTGTGATTTTATTTAATATTGACTCATTTGGATAAATATTAGGTACACAAGATAGGCCTTAGTTTTTCTCAAGAAAAAAAAACATAGAGAGCCCTAACTCAAATAAAATATAATGCATTTTTTTATTATAATAACAACTTTATTTAATGATATAAGTAAAAATATAATAAATATGTAATATAGTACACATATTTAGCAAAATACTCTCTATATAGCTCTTCTTTTCTAGCCAACGTTCCAATATTATGGTATTTAAATGGCTTTCCTGAGGTAAATGTTATGTGACATAATAGTTCTCCTGCTGTTTTATTGAACTCTTTGCGCGGATGAAAAACACTGATTGATCAATATTATGTATGAGGAATATACATTTCGGTAAGTTGTAGCCTACTGTATCTTTCAACAGTGTTCGTGTTTATTAGCTAGATGATCGGTTCACGTGTCGCTAGGGATCTGTCACGTCACATTTACAAGCGCCAAAACGGTATTTATTGTTTGAATTTCATAATTAAATTGACAGAATCTGAGAGCTGAGATTTTTTTATATATCATAAGTAACCTGCTCTGTCTAGTCTTTGGGTCCTCTTTGCTTTTTCTGTGCATGAGAAAATGGATGCATGTGTGACGTGAGAGCGTGTGAAACTTGTCAATCGCGTGAGTCTCATGGTGAACGTTTGAGAGTTAGCAGCTCTGCATGTTAAATAAACCTATTTATAAGTCCCTGCTCACACATCCACACCCATGAGAATAAACACCCAGTTCAATAAATTTCTATAGCTACATTCTGTAGCTTTTGTTTGCCAAAGTATCAGTCAAAATGTTCTTTCAAACTAAGTGAAGTTTGTGCCGTGGTTAGGTTCTGTTTGGTTTATATTATGTTCAGTTCATTCATTGTTTGAATACTTTCATCTCCTCGTTAGTTTCCCCACGTGATTCATCTCGTTGGTCTTGTCAGCGGTGTCTTGTTAACTCCCCTGGTTTCCTGTGTATTTAAGCCTGTGTTTAGTTCTGTCCAGTAGTCTGTCGTCCGTTGCGTATCGTATAGGTTGTTCTGTCAGTTTTTGAGTTCGTTTAAATAAAACACAGCTGCAAATTAGATCCTGTATCCTTCCCTGCTTCAACCAGCAGTATTCTCATTTATAACAAAAAATAAATAAATCAATCAATTAAATCCCTAAGGAAAAAAGTAGAGTAAATCACACTAATATGCAGCTGATACTCATGCTGATAGATAGCATTCACAATTTTGGGGTTTTGAAATATCAGCGTATCGTAGTTTGTTCAAATAAAACACTGCTCTGCTGCAAATTAATGATGGGAATTTTGGATAATTTTACTCTCTTGTTCGATCTTGTTCATCAAAATGAACGAATCTTTTTTCGTGCCATTTCGTTCATTCAAGTGGCTTTAAAGTCCGCGTGAACCGGAAGTTGCAAACGACTTTTCTCCAGTGTTGTGACGTATTTCCCAGTGAAACGGAATATTGAACAGAGGGCAGGGTTTAACTCTAGCGCTCCTCCTCTCCATCTCTGCTCATAGCAGACTAACGGTTTGAGGGGAGTGGTTAAGCGTTTCCCAAACCAAGCCGTCAAGTCTACGTCATCAGGGAAGGTCCTCCAATGCAGAGGAGGGGGCATTTTCAGATTTTGATTAAAGATTACGAAGCCAAATTTTTTTTGTGTGTGGATTGACTTGCATAGATGAATTGTTTACCACAAAACGATCAATTTAGGCAAACAAAGTAAGTATGGTCAATTTTGATTTCATGTGGACTTTAAATGTTGGACTTTTAACAGCCAAATACCCCGAACACATCCACCAACGCAATCCTGATTATATTCTGAATTAAGAAATCATAATGCAGTTAAAAATAATTTACAGAGAACATAAATTACTTTACCTTCCGAGTCTTTCGTTCATTTGTCACGTGACAGACGAATGGATCATCCGTTCATGAATGACCCATCCATCACTACTGCAAATTAGATCCTGCATCCTTCCCTGCTTCAACCTGCGTGTGGCCGTGTGCTAGCAACCTGTAGTATTCTCATATATAACAAAATAACTGAAAGTAAATAAATGCCAAAGGAAAAAAGTGGAGTAAATCACACTATGCAGCTGATACTCATGCTGATAGCATTCACAATTTGGGGGTTTTGAAAGAAATTAATGTAGGCTACTGTTATTCAGCTAGGGCGCATTAAATTGACAAAAGTGTCAGTAAAGACATTTATAATGTTACAAAAATTTTATAAACACTGTTTTTTTTTTTAAACCTTCTATTCATCATAAATCCTGAAATAAAGTCATGATTTCCACAAAAATATGAAAGAGCACTACTGTTTTCAACATTGATAATAATCAGAAATGTTTCTTGAGCATCAAATCATCATATTCGAGTAATTTCTGAAGGATCATGTGACACTGAAGACTGGAGTAATGATGCTGAAAATTCAGCTTTGATAACAGGAATAAATTCAATTTTACAATCAGAAAACAGCTATTTTAAATTGGAAGTGAAGTTCGCTGTGACAAACTGTTTTATCACAATGTTAGCAAGTTTTATCATGTTGTTTGCATGTGTATAGCATTTTGGTAACATGTTTTAATATATTGCTAACATGAATTAGCATGATGCTAACATATTTTTGTTGACATGAAACACGTTCAATCCATAAATACTCTCTGTGTGTGTTTGTTTCAGCTGACGTACATCACGCACGCGTGTATGGAGCTTAAAGCGGGGAACAAGACGATGATGTTTGACCCGTGGCTCACTGGACCAGCGTTTGCGAGAGGCTGGTGGCTCATTCACGAACCTCCGTCTGATGCCATGGACAGACTCAGTCGGGCAGATCTCATTTACATCAGCCACATGCATTCAGATCACCTGAGGTTACAGTCTGATCAACCACAACACTTCAACTACACATATTCCTTATATTAAATTATATTATATTATATTATGCAAAAAAACAAACATTTAAAATCTAACTTTGCATCTTTTTTCTATCAGCTACCCAACTTTGCGACGTCTTTCCAAAAAGCGTCCAGATATTCCCATTTATGTCGGAGACACTTCACGGCCGGTGTTCTGGTGAGACTGAACGACTTCATACAGGGAGGGGGGTGGGGGATTGGAGGGGGGGGCTTGATGGTTTCAAGAAGAATCTTTAACATCAATGGAATTTTTCCATTCCACAAAAAGTTCTTTAATGGTGGGAAATGGTTATTTTAAGAACAATTCACTGAAAAGTTATTTTATGGCAAAAGACCCGTTTTCGAATCTTTATTTTTAAGAGTCATTTTTAATTGCAGCTAATACTTTTGAAGCATAAAAATAACAAACATACATTTTCATCAGCTAAACCCCTTTGAACTAAAATATTTTCTTGAAGTAGCATCTGATATTTTAAGTTACTATTTCTTTAGCAATTTAACAGCACATTTGCATACTACTACTAGTTTCTTTGAGTTCCCTGTGCTTATTAGTTTCTATAGTTCCTAATTTGCGCACCTGTTCTGCTTTCTGTTGATTTCTTAGTCTGTGCATTTAAGCCTTCGGTTCATTCAGCTCTTTGTTCAGTCTCGTTTATGTTTATTGTCTGTGGTTGCGTTTCCGCTCTCCTATGATTTGTAATTATTGTGTTATTGTAGTCCTGCGCTTCATTGCAGCCACTCATCTGTAACAAAAATAATGTTTTATATTTTTATGATTTAACTCTTATTATAATAAATAAGACAAAATATATTACTTCTATAACTTTTTACACTTGTATTTTTTGACAGCTACGCAACTACCAGTTTCAAGCCCCAGAAAGATAATAAAGACGTAATTAAAGTAATTCATGCGACTCCAGTGGTTTAACCTTAATTTTATGAAGCGACGCGAGTGCTTTGTTTGCGTATAAAACATAATTTACCACTTTATTTACAATATGTTAATGTTCAACGTCCGCCCTCACGTCAACACAACATGCGTACATCGTGGTGCTCTCATGAACCCGCGTTGGAGATTCATCTTTTGCAAATAAAGTGGTAAATACTTTTTCTTTGCACAAACAAAGCACTATCCCTTTAAGAACCGATCTATGTTCAAACGTGACAGTTCAGAGGTTTTCAATTTAACATTTTTATGATTTAACTATTAATTTTGGTAATACTTTAGATTAGGGTCCAATTCTCTCTATGTACTCCTTATTAGCATGCATATTATATTGGCTGTTTATTAGTACTTATAAAGCACATATTATATGCCTTATTCTGAATGACCATATTCTACATCCCTTAGTCCACCCAATACCTAAAGTTAACAACTACCGAACTATTACTAAGCAGTAATTAGGCATTTATTGAGGCAAAAGTCGTAGTTAATAGTGAGAATTGGACCCTAAACTAAAGTGTGACCTTAGTTTTTAATCAGCTCCTGTTTGGGAAACCCTGCTGATCCGGAGACCATCTGACTTGCAGATAAACAGCTTGTTTGTGTTTTGTTGCAGGTATCTGGAGAAAAGTGGAGTGAATTTAACAAACATCAACGTGGTGCCGTTCGGTGTGTGGCAGAATGTAAGTGATACGGTGGGCTTTTTTCCCTTTTGCTCTTTTTCACGTGTTCTACTTCTTCTGATCTCGGCTTTTGAATTATTTGAAAGGTCGATGATCACCTGAGATTTATGATTCTGATGGACGGAGTTCATCCTGAGATGGACACCTGCTTGATTGTGGAGTATAAAGGTATTTTGCTGCTCATTCAGACAGATTTTTCCTGTTTATCCCTGTAAAGCTGCTTTGAAACAATTGTTATTGTATAAAGCACTAAATAAATAAAGGTGACTTGACTTGATGAGACTTTTATATGTTCTTCCTCTGTTTGAGGAAGGACTAAGAGCTTATATGTTACTAATTATCTTAAGTATGAAAAATAAGTAACAAATTAACTATAAGAATAAGATGAGACAAACAGAGCGAGGTCATAGAGTTTCCGTTGCATTCTTCTCCCTTTATCTATACCATGTGATGTAAAGTACACACAAGTCACATGAAGTCAACATGCACAATAACTGTCATCAGGCACGTGCACAGGTAGGGCTCAACCTGTGCAGAGCACATGCCCTTTTTGCCCTTACACTCCGAAGTGCCCTTTTTTGGTGGTGTTTTTTTTTTTTTTAATCAATGCTATTGGTCACCCTTTATGTCTGTCTGTCTGTTTTACAAATATTTAGCCAGTGAAAGTTCTTAAAACGAGCTTGTGTAGGTCTACATCTTATTCAATCCTCAAACTGTCAGTAAGCTGATAACTCCGCCCCCTCTATATTCACTGAATCAACTGAAGTTCCACAGCAGCCGCACAGTAGACAGCAGCTGAACGAAGTTTTGCGAAGGGTAAATAAATCTTGTTGTTTGAATAAGTACTACTAAACACTATGTCTATAAAGCCTCATATTTTATTTATTTGATGTCTGACTCACTGACTGAGACATGTGGGACATCGCCTGAGAGAGGACTAGGCTAGCATTTGCCATCTAGTCATAGCCATTACATAGCCTACACTTAAATAGCTTGTGCGTGCATACAGTAGCATTTCATATTTTATAAAATGCGATTTTGGCCAAATGTATATTACAACAGGAAAAACTGAGCGCCCCCGAACAGGTTACAAAAATAAAATAAAAAATGCACATTTGCACCCATTCGCTGGTCAAAAACTATATATTGATAAGTAATACAACAACATATAATTTGTTTTTACCATCGGAAAATCATAACAGGTTTCCAGTTTCGTACTGGAACTTACACAAAGCGACGAGTGATCCTCGTCACCTAGGTAACATATATTTCTAAAAAAATTCTTCTTTGATTTATGATTGCTGATACACTTAATTTATTAACATTTAGGCTAATCATGTTATGGTAATAATATTAAATTATGGTTAATTCAAGGCTGTTAATATGCACGTATTCGCTATTAATTTTTTAATCTATAGCATTCTATTGTCACATGCTTGTCCTGTCCTGTGCTGCACATGGGTGTTTTTGTTATTTTGGGCCATGTGCTCATGTCATTGTCTGGTCCCTCCCCCTTGTTATCTGATTATTGTTTGAGTTCTTTCACCTGTTCCCCCTTGATTAGTTTCCCTTTATTAGTTCCCTCTTGTTTGCAGTCTGTGTCGATCGTTGTCTACGTTTTCCCTGTGTTATGTTCCTGATTTCTGCCTGCCTTGTTTTCCCCCACGGGGAGTTTTTGTTTGTAGTTGTATTTTGTTTATTATTTAATAAAATCCTTACCTGCACTTGGATCCTCACTTCACCTTTTTGACCAACCGTGACAGAACGATCGACCAACATGAGGATTCAGCAGAAGGACTCCCGCCAACCACCGATTGCCCCTGTTTCCTGCCCTCACTATGAGCGAATCATGAGATTCAGTCATTTGGCTTCTCTCCGACAACAGGGGACCAAAATGAAGGATTTCGCCCTGAAATTCAGTGCGGCAGCGGAAGGGCTCGGCCTTGAGGATGCAGCACTTAAGGACCTATTTAATTATGCCCTTGATGAGCCCAGAAGTTACTGGACAATGATAGGTCTGGAACGTCTGACTTTTGAGAGATTCTTAAATTACATAGAGCGTCAAGGGAATCCACCAGCTGGGGAAGTTGCAGATCCCCCAGAGGTAGCCGTAGAATCTGCGACGGAGACGGTAACTCCCACACCACGCTCTCGGAAGCGGAGGAGGAGGAAGCACATGAGTTCCATCCAGCCAGAGACTGTTCACGTCACGTCTGCTGATCCAGAGACTGTTCACGTCACGTCTGCCGATCCAGAGACTGTTCACGTCATGTCTGCCCAGCCAGAGACTGTTCACGTCACGTCTGCCCAGCCAGAGACTGATCACGTCACGTCTGCCGAGCCTGTGTCTTCGGACAAGATGACAGCCGCTGAGAGTGTTCACGTCACGTCTGCCAAGCCTGTGTCTTCAGACAAGATGGCCGCCACCGAGAGTGTTCACGTCACGTCTGCCAAGCCTGTATCTTCAGACAAGATGGCCGCCGCCGAGAGTGTTCATGCCACGTCTGCCGAGCCTGTGTTCCCTGACAAGATGGCCGCCGTCGAGCCAGTGTCTGTTCCTGAGCCGGAGCCAGTGTCTGTTCCTGAGCCGGAGCCAGTGTCTGTTCCTGAGCCGGAGCCAGTGTCTGTTCCTAAGCCGGAGCCAGTGTCTGTTCCTGAGCCGGAGCCAGTGTCTGTTCCTGAGCCGGAGCCAGTGTCTGTTCCTGAGCCGGAGCCAGTGTCTGTTCCTGAGCCGGAGCCAGTGTCTGTTCCTGAGCCGGAGCCAGTGTCTGTTCCTGAGCCGGAGCCAGTGTCTGTTCCTGAGCCGGAGCCAGTGTCTGTTCCTGAGCCGGAGCCAGTGTCTGTTCCTGAGCCGGAGCCAGTGTCTGTTCCTGAGCCGGAGCCAGTGTCCGTTCCTGAGCCGGAGCCAGTGTCTGTTCCTGAGCCGGAGCCTGTGCTTGTGTCTGTTTCTGTGTCTGTTCCTGAGCCTGAGCCGGAGGCATCTGTTCCTGAGCCCTCAGTAACCGCGACACTGGCCATTATGGCCACAGCCATGTGGTGTGTGTGGGCTACGCACACACTTGGACCGGTGGTGTCTGTTCCTGGGCCGGTGGTGTCTGTTCCTGGGCCGGTGGTGTCTGTTCCTGGGCCGGTGGTGTCTGTTCCTGGGCCGGTGGTGTCTGTTCCTGAGCCGGTGGTGCCAGTTCCAGTTCCCGAGTCGGTGGTTCCAGTTCCAGTGCCTGAGTCGGTGGTGCCAGTTCCAGTTCCCGAGTCGGTGGTGCCAGTTCCAGTGCCTGAGTCGGTGGTGCCAGTTCCGTGCCAGTTCCAGTGCCTGAGTCGGTGGTGCCAGTTCCAGTGCCTGAGTCGGTGGTGCCAGTTCCAGTGCCTGGGTCGGTGGTGCCAGTTCCAGTGCCTGGGTCGGTGGTGCCAGTTCCAGTGCCTGGGTCGGTGGTGCCAGTTCCAGTGCCTGGGTCGGTGGTGCCAGTTCCAGTGCCTGGGTCGGTGGTGCCAGTTCCAGTGCCTGAGTCGGTGGTGCCAGTTCCAGTGCCTGAGTCGGTGGTGCCAGTTCCAGTGCCTGAGCCATTGGTGTCTGTTCCAGTTCCTGCGCCCTGGCCGGCCGAGGGGTCGTCGCCGCCCTGGCCGGCCGAGGGGTCGTCGCCGCCCTGGCCGGCCGAGGGGTCGTCGCCGCCCTGGCCGGCCGAGGGGTCGTCGCCGCCCTGGCCGCCCGAGGGGTCGTCTCCGCCCTGGCCGCCCGAGGGGTCGTCTCCGCCCTGGCCGCCCGAGGGGTCGTCTCCGCCCTGGCCGCCCGAGGGGTTGTCTCCTCTGTCCAAGCCACCTGTTGAACTGTCATCTCCGCCCTGGTCGGCCGTTGGACTGTCTGTGCCCTCCCGTCCCGCCCTGGTCTGTCCCTCCCGTCCCGCCCTGGTCTGTCCCTCCCGTCCGCCGCCCTGGTCTGATGGAGCGTCTGGTAGCCGCTCCGTAGGGAGGGGGTAATGTCACATGCTTGTCCTGTCCTGTGCTGCACATGGGTGTTTTTGTTATTTTGGGCCATGTGCTCATGTCATTGTCTGGTCCCTCCCCCTTGTTATCTGATTATTGTTTGAGTTCTTTCACCTGTTCCCCCTTGATTAGTTTCCCTTTATTAGTTCCCTCTTGTTTGCAGTCTGTGTCGATCGTTGTCTACGTTTTCCCTGTGTTATGTTCCTGATTTCTGCCTGCCTTGTTTTCCCCCACGGGGAGTTTTTGTTTGTAGTTGTATTTTGTTTATTATTTAATAAAATCCTTACCTGCACTTGGATCCTCACTTCACCTTTTTGACCAACCGTGACATCTATACTCTCCGCTCGTCCTCACATGTATAAAATGTAGTAAAACATGGTTTTACTACAGTAATGTTGTAGTAGTAACTAAAAAAAAAAAACATTACAGAAGATCACTGTGAAATCTTTATATTTTATCATGCAGAATGTAATTTATGATTTAATTCATTCCAAGGCTTCATTTATTTGATCCAAAATGGATCAATGATCCAAAAACAGTAATATTGTGAAATATTTTTACAATTTAAAATAACTGTTTTTATTTGAATATATTTAAAAATGTAATTTATTTCTGTGATCAAAGCTGAATTTTCAGCATCATTACGCCAGTTCAGTTCTCTTCAGTGTCACGTGATCCTTCAGAAATGCTTTTCAAACATGGCTCACAGAAGGTTGCTGTTGTGATTAGGTTTAAAGAAGCCCTTAAAAACCTGTTTATCTATATTATCTATTATTATTATGGTTCTTATTAATCGTGAATAAATCTAAAGCTTTTGAGACTATTATTTTGTGTTATTGAATTTGTCATGAAGATGTGACCATTTCTTCCTTTTATGTAGGCTTACTAAATAATCTTGATATAAAAAAAGGGAGGGGGGTGCCCTTTTTCAGTTTCAGCACATGCCCCTCAAAAGGTCTGTGCACGGCCCTGACTGTCATTAGGGGAAAGTTCAAGTGTAGATAAACCACCAACAGTTACTTCCGTTCAAGGGTGTGAAAGTGTCACCCTCCATAAATATGACGAGTAAGATTATGTTGAAATTGTTTTATGTAAATAAAAATGATGAATCACCAACAAAAAGATTATCTTCAACAGATAGTTTTTCTCCTCAATAAAGCGGCTAAAGCCCCTCAGAAATGCACAACATTGCTAATAGGTTGGATAAACTAAAAAAAAAAAAAAAACATCTTCCAAGGTCACATGATCCTGAATACGGTGGACTGCACCAGACCAAACAATGGACGTCTTCCTCACGGTGTTGACCTGATGATGAGCGACTTCGCTGGCGGCGCCTCCGGTTTCCCCATGACCTTCCACGGCGGCAAGTACACTGGTGAGTTACACACCAAAGTCCCTTTAAGGCAAGCCATTTCACTCGGCGGCCATCTTTGAAACGCTATTTCAGTCATGCAAGTACAGCTCCTATCTCTCTTTAGGGAAACATTAACTTCCAAATTACAAATATATTTTATATTTGAAATCACCAATTCAATCTGACAACATCTGTCTCAAGCCATTTTGTTTCTAAACGCTCAAATCATGACAAAAAACTGCATATATTAAGTGGAGTGGCTGGTCTCCACTAGACCACATGTGCAATCATAAGCACGCTTCTCAAAACACTGACCGTTTTTATAGCAACTGGAGCTTTCTAACGGCAGCTGCAGTGATGCGATGACTTTCCAATCCAATCCAATCCAACTTTATTTGTAAAGCACATTTAAAACAACCAAGGTTGACCAAAGTGCTGGACATTGACATGATTTCGGACAGATTATTAACACAAGAGTAACAAAAAAAACTAACATTTAAAACAAGGGACAAACAAGAAAATAAAAATGCAGAAATACAACTCTCAAGCAGGTTTAAAGGCCAATGAATAAAAATGAGTTTTAAGTCGTGATTTAAAAATGTGAAGGCTGGAGGCCAATCTGACACGCAAAGGCAAATCATTCCACAGCCTTGGGGCCACGACTGAAAATGCTCGATCTCTCTTATTTTTGAGCCGCGTTCTAGGGACAAAAAAAAGAGTAGCTGGTCAACAGACCTTAATGATCTCAGAGGAGCGTGCGGCTTCAGAAGTTCAGGGATACAGTGGGGAGAACAAGTATTTGATACACTGCCGGTTTTTGCAGGTTTTCCACCTACAAAGCATGTAGAAGTCTGTAATTTTTTATCATAGGTACACTTCAACTGTGAGAGACGGAATCTAAAACAAAAATCCAGAAAATCACATTGTATGATTTTTAAATAATTAATTTGCATTTTATTGCATGACATAAGTATTTGATCACCTACCAACCAGTAAGAACCATTTGTAATCTGGAGAGGGAGGCCTGGTTAATACCTACATATAAAGCACTACAATAATCCAGGCGAGTTGTGATAAAAGCATGTATAACCCTCTCAAAATCAGTGAAAGATAAAAATGGCTTCAGTTTGGTAAGCAGCCTGAGTTGAAAGAAACTAGCTTTTACAACGGAATTTATCTGCTTCTCTAGTTGAAAATCACTATCCATCTTAACACCAAGGTTAGTTTCCATAGACTTGACACAGGGTGTCAGGGGACCCAGGTCCAACTGGGAGGCGCCAGTACAGAACTGGCTGGGTCTAAATATTATGACTTCGGTTTTAGTTTCATTAAAATGTAAAAATTTCAAACAAAAAATTTGCAAAACTAACAAAACTAGCACTCTGAAACACAATGTACTAAAACGTTCTGTCCTGTGTTTATAAATGTTGTATGTTGTGTTGCCATACCCCTTTGACTTTGGTTGTGTGTGTAAAAATAACAAATATGGGAAATTAAACTAGGTTAGAACCTCGTGATTAACAATGAAGTAATAATTAAAAAAAAGTTTGCTTTGCCTAGTAGAAGGGTTTGCATACGAAGAACCAATCAAATTTATATAATTTTGCCATACCTCCCTATTCTATAAAAACTGTTGTATTCGTGTTAGCTGGTGGGATTCTCAATGGAATTTGTCTGAGATCCTCCGGCCTTGCTTCTTCTTGGGAGATGCTCTGGAGAACTGCTCTGAGATCCCCCAGCCGTGATTAAAGCATTTAAAGGACATTTGCTGAAGTCTGTTTGTCAATAGTTAGGGAAACAAGTATTAGCACTCCGCCGACGTCGATGTGTAGATGCGCTAGAGTATAAATATTACAGGAAGTAGTTATGTCTAGCGAAAAATCTACCACATAGTCTTTTTAGGGAATTATCACCCTTACTTTTTATAGGCAAGTAAATCTGTGAATCATCTGCACAAAAGTGGAAACTGACATTATGCTACTTTAAGATGGATCCAATGGGAAGCAAATAAAAGGAGAAGAGATTCAGCCCCAAAATAGAGCCCTGAGGAACTCCACATGTCAGTGGTGCTGCGGGTGAAGTATAGTCACCAAAACCAACTTCGAACACTCTCTCTGAAAAATATGATCGAAACCATTCTAGTGCAGTGCCTTTAATCCCCACGCTGTGCTCGAGACGAGAGATAAGATCACTGTGGTCGACAGTATCGAATGCTGCTGTGAGATCTAAAAGCATAAGGATTGCAGAAACTCCAGAGTCTGTTGAGATGAAAAGATAATTTTTAATCAAGACTTTACCAATTGGCGATTGGCTCTTTTATTTAGAAGTATTTAGAAGAATATTACCATATTGTGCGTTGCACTTTCTCTCATTTAAAGTAATGAATGCGCCATCTTTTTATATCTAAAGTCTTCAAAAATGTGCATTAAGGCAACTCTGCATTCTAATTCAAATTTTCTGACTTTGACAGAAATCTGGAAGGCGGATTTCATCAAGAATGAGAGGAAGAAACTGCTTAACTATAAGACTCAGTTGGTGAAATCCCTGCAGCCCAAGATCTACTGCCCGTTCGCTGGATACTTCACCGAAGCTCATCCTTCTGACAGGTGCATTAATGCATCTCTCATCACAAAACCTAGATAGCTACTGTATGCAAGAATGCATTTTCACTTTTAATGAAAACATCATTAGTCAACACGAAACAACATTCACAAGCTATTTTATGCATGTTGTGTGATGTCTGACATTAATACTTGAATACGCATTAAATTGATCAAAACTAAAAGTGAAGATGTTTATAATAGAGACTTATTTCAAAAACATTAAAAATATATGAATTATTCCGGTAGTATATAACAGTCATCAAAGTGTATTATGAAGTAACACTCGAACATGATTAACAGGTACATAAAGGAGACGAATATCAAGAACAGCCCAGCAGACCTGAACGAATCAATAAGGAAGAGCTGTCCAAACACCTTAACCTGGACACCTTTACCCGGTTCTGTCCTGGATCTGGCCCTCGCGCTAAATGACACATCTAAAAGGTATCATGGCTTTATTAGCATTAGCATGTAACTTTCCCATGCCTTTATTGGCATGTAACGTTCCTATGGCTTAATTAGCATTAGAATGTAGCCTTCCCATGACTTTATTAGCATGTAGAATTCCCATGGCTTTATTAGCATTAAAATGTAACGTTCCCATGACTTTATTACCATGTAGTATTCCCATGGCTTTTTTTAACATTAGCATGTAGTGTTATTTGCATTTACATGTACCATTCCCATGGCTTAATTAGCATTAGAATGTAGCCTTCCATGACTTTATTAGAATGTAGCATTCCCATGGCTTAATTAGCATTAGAATGTAGCCTTCCCATGACTTTATTAGCATGTAGAATTCCCATGGCTTAATTAGTATTAACATGTAACGTCCCCATGGCTTTAATAGCCATAGCTAGCGTTCCCATGTCTTTATTAGTCTTTATTAGCATTAGCATGAAACGTTCCTATGACTTTATTAACATTAGCATGTAGTGTTCTTTTCATTATCATGTAGCATTCTCATGGCTTTATTAGCATTAGCATGTAGCGTTCTTGTAGCTTTATTAGCATGTAGCATTCCCAAGGCTGCATTAGCGTGTAGAGTTCTTGTGGCTTTATTAGCATTAGCATGTAACATTCCTGTGGCTTTATTAGCATTAGCATTTATCATATGAACATGTTGACGTAGCTTCAGTGCATTATCAGCGGTTCTCAACTGGTTTTGCAAAAAATTCCTTATAAATCATTGAGGCATGTATAATGCTTGTATCTTTTTTACTCTCTTCTCGTTCTTCATGTTTTCTTAATTCTGTAATAATTTGATGCTTGAGATGTTTAATTATTTGTTTTTTTCTAAGAGCAACCATTGAAATGTATTAAAATTAACATTAACGAATATGAATGATACCGAATAATATTATTTTAGTATCATACATTATCATAGTTTAATAGTTTAGTAATAATTTAGTTTTTAATTTTTTTCATTATTATAGTCATTTTGTTATGTGCTTAGGTGATTTTTATTAGTTTTTTGCATAGACTGTAAAAAATATGGACGTACTGTCCGTGACGTCACCCGTAGGTTTCTGAAGACCGTTTTTGAAGCCTAAAGTGGGCGTGGCCGACCGTTGCCATCTTGGCAGCGCGTCACTCCCGAATTTATTTATTTTTACAGCGAGACAATGAGCTGAGGTAACGTGACGGCTAACAGACAGCAGACAAACGGCTAATGATGACTAATGACCACAGCAGTGGAAATCCACCTGTCACTCGAAAGTGGACTTAATTATGCAGAAATGTAAGGTTTAATATAATTTAAATGGATGAGTTATAAAAAAATTCACCCCCCTCACAGTTGTCATGAAGGGCAAAATTAGCTGTATAGCTCCAGACTGTAAACATGTTTTTTTCTGCTGTAAAGTTGGGCATTTCAACATGGGGGAGATGCAGATTTGACTCACTTTTGGAGCCAGCCTCAAGCGGCCAGTCGATGAATTGCCGTTTAATTCACTTCCGCGTTGGTTTCAAGAGAGAGACAGGGAGGTTGCCGCTTGTTTTTTTTTTTTGTAACAGTTGCTTTGTCAACTAGCTAAAGTATAAAGTTTTTTAGTTTATTTTTATTTTTAGTTAACTATAATAACCAAGCATGATTGAATAATTATGCATTTTGTAAATGCATATTCAACAGTAGAAGTGTAATCTGTAAACTATTTATTTGTAAACATATTGACTGTAGTCTCTGACATAGTTTTTTTAACCTTTTTACGTTTTTTGTTTATAGTTTCTGAGCATGAATCTATTTAAAGGTGCATTGCGCAAGTCTCTGAGTTTTTGCAGAACTATGCCCCCTCTGGCGACAAGCGAAACTGCAGCCAGAGGTGTGCACGCTCATGACGTCACGCCCAGTCTCAAATTCCGTCCCGAATCCCTCTTATTTATTTTACTGTACAGGATTATAGAGGCAATCGCAGTGATCAGAGAAGGGCTCATTCAGCCCATCAGGCAATTGTTTAAGCATGTATGGGTTAGAAAAACGGGTATTTTTAACATGAAGTGTTGCGCATTGCACCTTTAATTTTGATTTGAGAATTATGTTGTTATGATCATATTCATATATGCATGAGTGAATTAGCATGTAGCATGATTCTCTGTGATTATGCCTGCCTGTTTTTCATTTTCTTTTCTGGTTTTAATATCATAACCATAGGAGTGCCATCACTGAACCGCCCAGCGGTACAAAGATCTATAAGGACAGTTGGGACTTTGACTTGTATGTGGATGAACTGAATGCTTCCATTACAGCTGAAATCTTTAAATACAAAAGCTGGATCCAGTACTATTATAACTGGGCAGGATTTAAAGGCTACAATCTGGTCATTCGGGTAAATAATATTTTTTATAGCTAAACGGCAGATGGATCTCACACATACACAAACAAACACGCACACAGATGAGTTAAACTCTAACACTGAGTGTTTTCCATCAGGTCATAGAGACGGATGATGATTTCAAGCCCCTGCAAGGTGGTTACGACTATCTAGTGGACTTTCTGGACCTTTCTTTCCCAGACACGCGCCCGGAGAGAGATCACGCGTACGAAGAGGTGACCTGACTCGAGTCCTGTAGCACAGACTGTGTTGGATGAGATATGCACTGATTTTAATACATGAAACGTGTGTGTTTAGATCAAGAACAGAGTGGGCGTGATGAGACACGTGGTTTTGAACGGGCTGCTATGGGACGACCTGTACATCGGCTTCAATAACAGAATGAGTCGAGATCCTGATGTTTACCACCACAAGTAAAATACAATCATCACAATATAAAAAGGAAAAATACATAAAAGCATATAAGTGATGTATCAACTGTAGTTATGTTTGGGATTTTATTAATTTACCATGGTATTTGCATGCTACCCTAAAGCACTCGTAGGAAAAAGGTTCAGTGAGGTTCTATATAGAACTCTAGTGTTCTTGACTCAATTTTAATGCCAAAAATAAGTCTTAAATTATTGCATTATAATTTCATGTTCAACAGGGTTTTTTTTTTTTTTTAATTAACTAAAACTAAATCCATAAAATGATCCCATGATTGGAACCACTAAAAGGTTCTATATATGAAGTGCCTGACGGAACCCTTGAAGGTTCTATATAGAACCTTTTCTTCTAAGAGTGTATGAAGATTTTAACGTAAAAAAAAGTATATATATTTTTTTTTTCAATACTTCAATTTAACCTTTAATTATCATTTATATTTTATTTCAGATTTATTTTAAATAATGAAAATGTTTACGTTTCAGTGTTAACACTAGATTGTTTTATTTGTTAACATGAGATAACTACATCAGTTAACATGAACTAAGAATGAACAATAGCATTTATCAATCAGTTCAAGTTAATCTCAATATTTACTATATTTTTAAGATCAAAAGTTGTATCAATTAACATTAGTTGAACATGAACATTTTAACCAACTTTAACAAATGTTACTAAATGCTGTTATTGTTAGTTTAATTTATGTTAGTGTATGTTAGTTAATGCATTAATAATGTTAACAAATGAAAGCTTATTTTAAAGTGTTACCATTTTAGTTTAAGTTAACAATAACAACGCGTACGGCCACTTTGCTAACATGATGACAAAAACATTTCAGATCAGAGAAATACAAGCAGTG
Organism: Scardinius erythrophthalmus; assembly: GCF_964197995.2. Classification (NCBI taxonomy): domain Eukaryota; kingdom Metazoa; phylum Chordata; class Actinopteri; order Cypriniformes; family Leuciscidae; genus Scardinius; species Scardinius erythrophthalmus. Next base: position 3,973,965 of record NC_138224.1, on the reverse strand, counting down.
GCATTCATGACAGTTAATAGAATTTGTTTTTCACCGGCAGGTTCTGGAATCACTTCCAGACAGAGCTGCCACTATCAGGGCCGGACTGGGATCATTTCCTTCAAACTGCCTGTGAAACGGATGTGCCAGATGAGAGCAGTAACGCCTGTGTGCTGTCTTAATTTGTTGCGACACTTCCGATTCATAAACCGCATATTGGTAAATAACTAAGGAAGAATAAAAGTGCACTAAACGGTAAAACTATTTGTACTACAATCCAGTATGTTTACAATTATGACAATACATTAAAATAATATGGTAAGAAATAGCTGTTTGCATTTTGCAATATCAAGCAGGATAACAGGCTTTTTTTGTACAGCTAAAAATTTAGTGTAAATGTTCTGAGTCATAACATTATTTATGTGGTTTTGGGAGTGTGAGCAAGGCCGCATTAATGCATGGGCTTACCTGGGCTGAAGCCCAGGGGCCTCCCAAGTTCAGGGGCCTCCCATGTTCAGGGGCCTCCCATGTTCAGGTTCATGATGAGCTGAAAAGGTCATATTGTTTTAACTTGTCAGATTTTGTCGCTGTATGTCGCTAGTCGCTTGTGGAGTTGGTAGACAGTGCTGTCGCTCTAATGTTATTGTCATGGTGCGTTCACACCAAACGCGAAAAGAGCGTCTGGCGCGAGTGACTTCAAAGTTAAGTCAATGCAAAGACGCGTTTGCGCATCTAGAGGTCCCGCGGCGCGATGAATGAGGCGTTAAGGCTGATTTATAAGACTACAGTTTATAAATTTATTTACGGTGCGTGTCCACTACAGCGGCAAAAGTCCGCTCAGGCAACGCTGCAACGTCTCCGCTTTGGGGTGTGTCTGTTGCCAGTGTTTTTAATATAAGTTTTTTTTCAACACACGGACAGTATAATCATCAGCGATGCACGCGATTACATTTAGAAATAGACAAGCTTTGTTTCCAAATGCACCAAGCAATGATCCTTTCAATTTTATAAACTTTTATAAACCCAGCCAATATAATCACAATGAACACATCCAAAATAAAATCTTTATAACAACTGCAAAGCGTCTAATTTGTAAACAAAATGATTTACGCACTAAATCCAGCATAAACTCACTGAGACTGTCGACAGTTTCTTTTCCATGCATCATTTTATTATATCCATGTTTGTGGTCAGTTACAGTCAAGTCATAAGTCTGTGAAATCGCCCTCGAACTCTTCTGTCTTGCCTGCACTGCACTCCAGACGGTGACGGGAGCTGAGCTCCACTGAAGGCTTCTTTCCTATTTGTCGCTCGCGAAATTTAGTTGCTGTGTGTGGTTGTTAAATAAAGTGTCTTGTGTTTATGTGCTCAGTGATATGTTAGTAACAATATTAAAATTGAAAACAATATAAAAAAACTCACTGTTGTAGGTCTCGAAAGAAACTAATGCATTCTGTGATGTAGATTAGATATTACACTTTTTTTGAAATTAGACTATAAATCGAGGGGATGGGGGGCCTACAAAACCTCTCAGCCCCGGGGCCTATCATTAGGTTAAGGCGGCTCTGAGTGTGAGGGTGTGCTCACACACACGTTTGGAAATGTCTTATCTTATGTTCATCTTATGTAATGTTAAAGTGTGTTATGTTTATCTGGAATACTTGATTCTGTGCACAAATAATTTTGTGTAATGGTGCAAAATCGTATGATTGGCTGCTGATTTTCTTCATAGTTACACTACATTTGCTTCATGTCTCTTTTTCGGTTAAGTTTGCTATGTTATTGTCATGTAGTTATTGTTTATTTATGAAATGGGTTTGAAATGTTTGTTTGTTTTGTGTTTCTGCAGGGAGACACTGACAATTAACTATTGCCATCACTAATGTATTATGTATTCAGGAGGAGTCACTAAACACAGGGATATTATGAGAAGCTGATCACTTTATAATCAACTAATTGAATTACTGTAAAAAGCATTTAGAAAATAATTGCTTTAAGAGACTGTGTACTTTTTAATAACAATTACATATCAACATTACCCCACTGTAATATAAAATAAATATGTTAAGTATAAACAACAGACATCAGTGATGTTTTAGTATTACTATTATAGTTAAAATTATAAAATATTTAAAATTGTATTTATTTTTATATTATCAGTTTTTATTTTATTTTGTCATTTTTATAAAAAAAATTATATTTCCATTGACTTTTTTTTTTTGAGTTTTAGCAATTTTAAGAAACTTAATTTATTTCCGTTAGTTGCCACAGCAACCCTTCTAACTTTTTTTAAGGTAAAGTTGTTTTTAAGATAATATAATTTGTAATGAAAAAAAAAAACACATTTTCATTGAAAAAAAGATTTTCACTTTAAGTTTGACTTTTAATTCTAACGTTAGTCGTTGTCGTTGTCCAGGACATCTCTCCTCTAGCTAACTTCCCTCTTCATGCTTCTCTCTCCTCCACCCCCCACCCCCCTTCATGTGCATGCGCACTAATCATTCTTGTCGGTTATTGGCTGGAACACTGTTTGTTATGTTTCGTGGTCCAGGCTGGGCCAGTTTGTTTTTGTTGCCGTTTGTGGAGACCGCGTTTTTTTACAGTGTGTTCAGGGGACAGGCAGCTAGCGGATAGTGAGGAGATGTTTGCTGGATGTGACAAAAAATGTGTCGGCCTAAAAAACGTGTGACATCGCTTAGAGCACCTTTAAATAAAGCCCTGATCTCATCAGAAACAGGACACGACCACAGTTACACCACATCTGCATGCAGGTTGCTCAATATGCTGAAGAACATCTTCAATTATTTAATGTTTTAGTTTTGCAAACATGATTGCACAATAAAAACTAGTTTTGTGGTAGAGATGCCAAACTCATTAATCAGATTACAACCGTCATCCATTGCATTTACCCGAGTTAATCTGGTGAGAACCAGTGTTCAAATGGTGGGAAGTGGTTTAACCCACAATGCAGTGCGGTATGCAGCGGATGTGAGGTTTTGACTTGTTTTTGATTTAAAAACGTTCCTCAGAAGCTCTTTTAAAAAAAGAAGAAGTGAGTAAAAAAAAGTTCACCATCACAAGTTCACCTAACTAACAGGAAACTTCTCTCAATCGTCAGTCAAACTCAGTGATGAGTGACTTGATTCACGTTCTGATCTCTGTCACCGCTCTGCTGAAAGTGGTTTCCAGCGAGCCCTTCTATGATATCACGGATCCAGCGTTTATTGAGGAACGTGTAACACAACACAATATGAACCGCAGGAACGTGAATCCACCAGCCAGCAACATGCGCTACATGGTAGGCTAAACATAATACAAGTTAAACATGCAAATATTTGTTAAACGGAACTGAAAGTGTACAAAGTCAGTCATCTGTATTGTTTTCTTCAAGACTGCTCCTACCTTTTTAATGTCAGTTACATTAAGACTGATTACCTCTTGTCTAACGGCTTTGGTCAAACCCTATTCCCACGGGATTAGTTTTCTAAACAATGTTTGAATCACAATTCTTATCATTCGACATCTGTGATTTGTATGTACCAATTCGGACTGGACGAACATCTCCGTGTTTATTAAAGAGGTGGGAGTGTGTTTTCAAGACGTGAGCATTACAGAAGGTCATGTGCTGTGTTTGAGTGCATCATGGTTGTCTTTTAATTTATTGTTTGGTGATATTACTTTAAAATCCTATTTTAGTAGGCTAAACTTCATGAGTTTATAGCAGTGGCTTTAAACTTGCATAACCGAGCAGAGAAATGTATGCGTTAACATGAAACTGCGTTTTTTCAGACATTAGTTTCACGTGTTTTGACCCTGTTGGCCTTCCATATTAGACAGATGTCTGACCGGTGCGCCACATCTCGCCATCGATCTGCAGTTAATTTGCGTAGCCAACTGTAGTAACTAATATTGTGCATCCTGTGATTTTAAGAACAAAAATGCATTCTGTTTGATCATCCCTTTAAGCCTGTCGCTCAGAAGTAAAAAATAAACTAAAAAGAAACTATAAATAGCACAGCACTTAAAGGTCATTTCAGATTATTTTTAAACTGATGTCTGAATGGTATTTTACCGGTAAAAAGACGGATCGCCATTCCTTGTGTGAACACACATTTATGTAGGCTATTTACCAGAAAAGTCGTTCTGGTTATTTTACTTAAATTTTCTGTGTAAAAGGAGGCCTGTGTCTTCATACCTGCTCCCGGTCTTATAGTGCATGACTAATTGGTGCACATTATTTAAAAAAAAATGTTTTTCTAATCAAAACGTAATAACTTACTACGCCTCCGAAACGACTTTTATTTTCATATGACACCATGAATCGTTTTTGAACCACGTGAATGCTTTCTCAGGATCCAATCAATTCCTCATAAAACCAAACCCCCATTCTACATTATTTTCTTATGTAATATCCTGTTTCAAACAAAAAAATGAGTTAAACTCTTAGTTTCAGACATTTAAACCAACACTACTGTGCAGTAACATAAATATGTAAATTATAAACTACAATAAACAGTGTTGTTCTAGTATTATTTATATGTTATTACAGTATTTATTAATATTTTGAATGTTCTTTTCAAATTGGCGTTTCAGTATCCAATTAGTACCTCATAAAACCGGTTCTACATTTGTTTCCCATGCAATTTCCTGTTTCACCAGATAAGTAACGTGTGTACTGTTGGTAAAGAAAAAAAAAAAGAAAAAAGCCTGTGTTGACTTGGTCTTGGCTGGTTTAAAGTCTCCCAGCCTTAAAAGTAGAACATTGAGCTCTCAAAAATCCTCTAAACCATTTTGAGGCTGATTTAAGATGTTTTCTCAGCAGGGAATGAACAGAGTTTCCCAATAGATGCAAAGGCATGAATGTGTACAGGGCAGTTTGCATGTGGGTCTACGGATCTGTCATAAGATTACAACATTAATCACAAATGAAGCCATAATAAGCGTATGTGTGTGTGTGTGTGTGTGTGTGTGTGTGTGTGTGTGTGTGTGTGTGTGTGTGTGTGTGTGTGTGCAGACGTGGGATGAAGGGCTGGCGGTGACGGCGCGGGCCTGGGCGAGATTTTGTGTCTTTGAACATAACATTCACCTTGAGGAGTTGAGAAGGATGCACCCTACGTTCACTTCTGTGGGTGAAAACCTCTGGGCTGGATATCCATACAACCAATTCACAGTGAAACGTGCAGTGAAGTTATGGGTGGACGAGGTCCAAGATTACGATTACCGTCAGAACCAGTGCTCAAACGTGTGCGGTCACTACACACAGGTACACACTCAGATCAGGTTAAAGCTCAACCAAACACTCAAGTGTTCAAGCATAAGTGAATGAGCCCTCTCTGTATCGCATGTTTTCTGCACGTAAAGGTTGTTTGGGCAGACACCTACAAGGTTGGCTGTGCCGCGCAGGCCTGTCCAAACGGTGTGGCTGAAACATCATTCTCAACAGTGCCAGGAATCATATTTGTGTGCAACTATGCAACAGCGTGAGTATGAAAACCACATTTGTAGGTGTGGCGAATTCTAAACGGTGTATTTTATGCAAAGCACGTTTTCGTTCTGTTCGCACACAACAACATTGTTTTCAACAGAGGCAATTATGACGGCGTTGCTCCATACAGAGAAGGGTCATCGTGCAGTGGATGTGGTCAGACTCAGGAGACGTGTGAAAACAAACTCTGTCGTAAGTGTCAGTAGGCTAACAAACATACTCATCCTTTCCAACAACCGCTTTACTTCACATCGCTCTCGTTCTTCCACAGGAAACTCCACCCGTGATGCACTGCAGAGTAAGACAAGCCTTGATCTCTCAAGCTGAATACACAGATCTGTCCACTTCACTCACAATTATAAATGTCTGACTGTCATCGCAATACAGCAAGTGTGTGCGCACTAATGCTTTTGATGGCGGAAGCTGATTATGTGGCATTAAACCATAAAAAACTCCACAAGATTTCATAAATATGCATTAAATAGGACGAATATACACGCTTAAAAATAAAGTCCATGGGTGTTTCCATGAAGAACCTTTATTTGACATTTGATAGAATGAAACCACTAATATTTGGAGACACTAAAACTAGACTGTAAATCATATTTCCGATGTTTATGCATTTACAAAAATGTATTTCTGTTAACTGAAGCTGTTATTCTGGTTCTGAAGCAAAACTAGTTGAGAAACACTGCAAATGCAACGGCATTCAGACATTTGTAAGAGCGAGTTGAGTGTTTTGGGCGGTTCTGATTATCTTTTCAACAACAGCATCCTGCTATCAAAGTCCCCTAAGCATGAGTGTGTTTGTGTAGGATATCAGTGGACTCCAGACTGGGACCCTGCACTGTCCTCCTGCGGCTCCTTCTGCCTGTCGGTTGTGATTATCAGAGCCATATCTGTCCCGCTCATGTTTGCCTGTTTTTATTGCCTGAATTGTCACCATAACCTGTTAGCATACGAGTGAAACAGCTTGAACTCAACTACACAAAACTAAAGTTCACATTCAGACAATACCATATATCCTCAGGGACAAGGAGGAACATTAACTCTTTGATGCACATTTTATGCAATTACATTAAAGAGTATTAAAGTTACATTCTGACTCCACCCACTGGCAATATTTGAAAAATGCTGGAAAAGTAGGCAGAGCCCAGTGGAGAGGGGGCGTGCATCTGAGATGCATCTCTCTGCAGGCAAGGGCGTGGTTAGCTGGTACTCTCTGACGTCAGAGGGTACCACAACTTTCAATAGGAAAATTCAACTGCAGTAGCCACTGTTCAACCTTAAGAGGGCAGCACTCAGGCGTTTTTACACCATATTTTGTAAAATTAAAACACTTTAAACACAAATGTCAAAAAAAAAAATACTTGAATCAATGAACAGCACTAATAAAGCCCCATTTTACAGATCATTAACTAAAAAAAGTTGGTTTAGGGTTTAGTTACTCTTTAAAAGAGTATAGAGAATAAAGAATAATTAAATTATGCATTAACTTTGTATTTATGTATTGATATTGAAATTTGATTGGATCAAATCTCCCAGGACGCTCTTGTAAAAGAGATTCTTAATCTCAATGTGCTTCTTTTCCTGGTAAAATAAAGGTTATAATCAGGGACGGACTCAGAATCTGTGCGTTCTGGAAAAGTCCAGAACGGCCGTCAAACCGAGGGCCGTCGGCTCACACACACACACACACACACACACACACAAACACACACACACAAAAAGTCTAATAAAGCAATATGAACAGCCAACAGCAGGGCCACTTATATGCTTCGTGTAAAAAACAACAACCGAGGAAGAAGAGTCGGCCTATAGCTACTGACAGAAAGTTAAGGCGCACTTTTAAATTTGCTTACATTATATTTGAATAGCAGTGGTCTCCAACGTGGTGCTGTGAGTTGCCCGCTAAACACATTCTATCCACCGTATTCCTGGCGACCTCACTGCGTTTTGAATTATGGGTGGCACTTCCGGTTTGGGGAACTTCCATTCAAAAAGGCTGAAACGAATCATTTCAAATCATAAGGTTGCCCTACAAATAAAGCTGATCTGTCAGTTTGACTGGATAAGATGTCAATTTTCCTTCATGATTTATTTTCAGACATCATGAGAGTAACGTACACTTGGTATTTTTAACGTGACATGTTATAACAAGAATATCTATGGCAAGAGCTCTTTTCAATCGCTGCTTTCTTTTCCTCGTGATTAATTTCTTTTTTTTTTTCTTATATCCGCTGTAAAAGTATGAAAAAGGACAACATATGCTGCACATTTGTGGTCTGTTCTCCCGAATTTAATTTACGATATTCCATTAATAATTCACAGGAATGCACAAAGAATTTCGTTATTCTCCTCAAATCCTCACGTCTCTTTCCAGGTTTGTTTTTCCAGGTAAATGCAATTTATAATCTGTCAAAATTACGGAAATCACTTTGAAATAGTATCACGTAATGCTGCAAATGAACATTTTTGATTAAGGCAACATAGTTACATAATACATATATTACTACAGTGATAACCCGTCCGTTATTGCTGTGGAAAGACTCGCTCTTTTAGTTGGGGGTATTTGGTCTGTTAAAAGTTTGTTGATGCTTTACACTTATAAATTTCCTTTTAATGTTCGATGGTTGAAGGGTGAGTAGATCGTCTCATTGCGACACTTTTTTAACGTATTGCGTTCATAGAGCGAGTGTTTCACTGTTTGTTTACATCTTAACGGAAGTTACACCCATAATTCGCGCAAAGAGTCATGGGGCGTAGGAATAAGGTAGATAAATAGAGAGCCTAAGTCCCGCCCCTCCGCTTCCGGCTCATGGGACCTTAATTCGGAAAAAATATGTATGGAAGTCAATGGCGAGAGACAACTTATCTTTTTATTCCGTCTGATCTGTGCCCTGAATTACACATATGATGTTTGTCAATTTAAAAGGTAATTATGAAAGTCAAGAAAGTCGCAGTTTGTCATAAAACAGAAGAGTAACGTTTAGTTTTATGTGAAAATCGCTCAATGAACTACATCTCTCGTCTCCCATTATGTACGTCACAAGATCCGTTGCTCGTATGCGTGTATTCTGGCTCAAAACACTCAGGCATGACGGCGTTACGTTACGATTATAAGGTAAGACTTAGAGAAAATGACAGACGTTAGCTTCAGTAAAGTTAGCTTCATTCATTGAGAGAAAAGGTATGACGTCACATGTGCGCCTTCTGGGTTTGTAGTCTTTCTAATTACGTATTTTCACAGTCTTATACCTCAACAGTTTTACATCAAGCTGCGACTTTCTTGACTTTAAAATGTATCTTTTAAATTGACAAACATCATATGTGTAAATCAGGGCACAATTCAAACGAGATCAAAATATTTGTTGTCTCTCGCCATTGACTACCATACAATATTTTTCCGAACTATATGGTCCCATGGTGGTCGACCGGAAGGGGAGGGACTTAGGCTCTCTATAGCCCCAACTTGCCGTCGGGGTTCCAGACTTCGAATGGTATAATTTTGCGCCCTTTTCAACTAAACGTTTCAATTTGAACTTTTGCCTCTACAAAATTACCCAACTCTCTTTGATTATAGGCCTACCTGTCATTTGCGTTGCGTGTGAGAAACATCAAATGGCAAACGCTCAAAAAGCGGAATGAAAGTGGTTTGATCTGAGCAGCGCATTATTAGCTCGGCCCAAAAAACTGAGATCGCGGCCAAAGCACGTTACGCTGATCTCGATCACGCGAACATTAGGCTATTACACAGAGCTGCGCGATCCACTGAGAAGCATTTAAATTCAGCGCAGAATTCTCTATCTCTATTATAAACCCACAAATGACTGTGATTTAGAGAGCATCTTGCAGGTTAGAAGACCCAACAAGTCAATGTATAGAAAAATAATGTAGGAACTAGATTTTCTTTAAAAAAAAAAAACGTATAAATACTCTACAGTGGCTTCTGGAGTCGTTTTTGTGAGAAAATTTTACTTCCGCATCTGAAAATGGGCGTGACGGGCGTGACGTAGCACGAGGGAGAGCGGTCGATTCACACAACAGGGAAAAATGGATCGCAAATGACATTTCGGACGTTGAGGAAATTGTTGACGGACCACAGCCATACAATTATGAGCCTGCTAGGCTGCCAAGAGAGCAGGGACAGGCCAGGATTAATGTTACACAGAACATATTGGAACTTACAATAACAGAAACTAAGCTTTGATCAGGCGTTTGTCATGCTCATTAATATCCGCCCAGACTAACGTTACGTGATATAACTTAGCGGTTTCCCATCGAGAGACAGAGAGATATTTATTCCTGATACATTTTTTGTTCCATAGGTGCTTGTGTGGGAAATGCGAGGCAATGTTTACAGCTGAGGAAAGTCAGTGTTGCAGAGGTGGATGCATACTGGGCCTTAGTGGAAAATGCCAAACTTCCATGGTTGCAGTTAGTGTTACTACAGTAAAGCCATGGTGAATGTTGCTGATCTGTGGACACTGGATAGTTCGTTCATTCATTGCACAATGTTTATTCCTGGTTTCCACGTCAGCGCTGTTTGATCCGTTAATAACGGAGAAATGTGAATATTTTTTAATAAGCCCCCTCCCCAAGCTCCCCCTTGACGCCGGGCCTGCTGGGACATCCATCAGCCCCTGTGGACTCAGTCTGGAAGGTGAAGTCTCACAGCATTTATCCCTCTCTCTGTCTTTAATTCTCATGAATTCAACATGTCATGTTTGAGCTGCCAGCCAGACTTAAATGAAAACACAACATTAAACAAGTTATAAATTACTAGTGTTTAGGGATTAGATTCGCTAGGTCTGGAAAGAGAGGGAAATGATTTGATGTATTACACTGTAGTGTCCTCTGTTGCTCGCACGAGGAACTGCATTCTTCAGGAGTAGTTCGTGGTTTGATGTTATGCACATAAACTAAAGAAAGATATTTGTTCTTACAGTTACTGAGAAGTTTAGATGCCTATGCTAATGCTATTCCTAGTTAGCACCTAGACTAGTTGGCAATCACTTTTTATCAGACAAGTTCAAGTCTGGTTCACTTTGCAACGTATTCTGGACAAGACCCGCCCACTTAGACAGGAAGAGACCGTCTTAATGACACATGAAGCGGCCAATCACAGTTCAGTACACAGACTGGTTTGCAGTCTATTGTTAAAAAAAAAAAAAAAACTGGAATCAAAGCAAGTGGTTCTCATCTAATATCCAAGCATTTCATGAAGAAAACCTTTAGAAATATATTCTTAAATGAGACTTCCTTAATAGTGCTCATTGTAAACATGCCAGATATTGCATAAAAACTATTGTGTGCAAAATGCATCACAGGATCAATGAATGGTTGAATAATATGGATTGATGTTGTTTATGCCAAAGTCTGACCCATAACATCTACATGTAAAAACAGATATTGAGTTACATCAGACCAGGTGACAAGACAGTTTGCTGGTCTTACCTGACATTAATGAGAAGATCTCAGCTGCTGAACTCCATCCCTGTTACTATCTACTGGAGGTAGAGGCAATACTGAATACCAAACCTTTGGGCTATACCTCATCCAGTGACTCCTAATGTCCTCTTGATGGGGCGGCTTGATGGAGCACTACCTCCAGTTGTCTACCCTAAGAGCCTGGCGACTAAGCCGGCTGAGATGGCGACACTGCCAAGTTATAGCAGATCACTTCTGGACAATACAATGGTTTTTAAATCAATAAACTCCTTTTTAAATAAATATTTAGTGTCAAATTATTTATTTATTTTGAAGGTAGCCATGCAATAAGCGGGATAATGTATAGTGAGCCGGTTGTTATAATAGTGAATAACAACCCCGACAGGCTGAACGGGATCCCGACGCGAAGTGGAGTAATAACTATACATTATCCCTTACATGTATGAGGGGAGGAGTCAATAGATTGTATATTAGTGCTATGATAATGTGGCTTATGTAAGAGTGCTAACATAGTAATGTGTAATAGTGTTGCTGTTGTTAGAGTGCTGCTCTTTGTCTGTTACAGGGAAACCACATCAAGATACCAGCACAATGCATACGTTACACTCCCATCAGATCAAAACTGTGTCCTTTGTGCCCACATCTCTATGACTGCTTGCTCGCTTGACACTCGCTTTTACCCATAACGCTCCTCAAAGCCCATTTGCTATAAGCCTCTTTCTCTGTCCCTCGGAGTGATTGATTAATGTATGTTAACTGGTGGCTCCCCCCCTCTGATGTTCATCTTCTCATACTTGTCAAAATAAACCAGTTCAAGTTGATTACTTACATCTCTGTCGTGTTCTGACCGACACACCTGGTACACTGCTAAACACACCTGAAACCAGCCCTTATCATCTTTAAGAAGTAGCCTTCGCTACATCGTGGCAGTGTTAAAATGTGCTTTATAAATTAACTAAACTTGAAACTTAAGACTCCAACATGCACAGATTTAATAACACATCATGATCTTCACTGCTCAACTCGACTGACAGGAATGGCAGCATGACCTACAATTGGCCGTTTATTTGTTTATCTCAATAATTTGCTTACGGTATATATTATTTTCAAAGACCTACTTCATTGATTGTGGTCATCTGCATTAGTTATGCATTACTAGAATTTGCATTTGCACTATACATTGAGATATACTAGCACTTACTCACTGACATGAATGTAATCCTACATATAAAAGATTTACACATGCATCCAATTAAGTTTTTTTTTTTTTAAATGGAGCAAAATGCCAGAACAATTTGATTTATACATTTGATAATTTATACAGATCAATAAAATCCCATTGGAAATGACGCATATTGCGTCTTAAGGTTTTCCGTGCATCCAGACGCTAACCGTGCGTCACCGTTTACATCGGGATATTGCCAATTGATTGCAAATTCCATGTAAACAGGAGTAACTCACTCTGCTCACGCATGTAAACGGGTTATTCCGAATGTTTCAGAAACCCAAATAGTGACCTTAACCCGACCATAACCCGAACATTGACAGCTTGTAAACGTAGCCTAGTCATTGACAAATTCATTTTTAACAGTCGCTTGTCGCCACCTACTGGTGTAACGGTGTAATTGATACAATCTTTATTTTGAAGTGTTTCAAGCTACTTTCAAAAGGTGTTTTACTCTATTTTGCTCGCTTCTGTACACAGTGTTTATATCAGAACCAGCACTTCTGTGTCAATTTAAATTATTGTAACACAGAAATGATGATACTGCGTGGTTGAAAAGACTGCTTTTGAAGCCGTTTCAAACCTATACATGACAACTGCTCTCTCCGCCAATGCAGATCTGAATCAGTGTGATCATGTTCACTTTCACAATAAATAACTCTCACCAGTTTGTAAGCGGGTCCAGCTGGGTCAGTATGGAGTTGAGCATCTTCTCGGTCTGAGCCAACCTCTGCTCCAGCTCATTCAGCTGATTCTCTGGAAATAAATGGTATATAGCCTATGAGTACATGAAATAAATGGTGAGATATTAGAAACGCAAAATTCAGCATTTTCATTCATGCACACAGACCCGTCTCCTCTGACTTCTTCACTCCTCGAGCCGCTTTGGCTTTTTGTGCTTCAGAATCACTCGCAGACTTTATCTGCAAACACAAAAACACAAACCCATGTTGCTTTGGCCTCTATAACGAAGCCTATTTTTAGGACCATTCATTTTTTATGCATTGTGCCATCATTTCCTTGACCTTTCGTGAATGCAGAAGAAACATTACTGTATTCTGCATAACAACAACAGAAAAGTCATCACCTTTAGAAACTTATAAGCGGCAAAGAGCCCGACTCCGATGGCGTAGATGGGCATGAGAGTGAAGACGTAGCCCTTATTGTTGCTGTTGGATTTGTATTTGTCGCTTTTCATCTCCTGCTCCATGAGTTTCTTCATCTGATGTATGTTCTCCACACTCTGGGACATCTGAGGCGCTGCGTTCTTGTGGAACTGCTGCTGACTTTTCACGCTACCAGGACCCACACCGGAACCAGGACCTGCAGAACAACACACAGACCCACAATCCCCAAAATATACATCAGATTCTCCAGGGAGACAATCTACAAACTACTGTGAACATGAAAATGATATCTAAATGATTGCTTGGTGCACAACACCAAAATATAAATGATATCTAAAAATGAAACAAAAGTTTCTCTCAAGTGTATTTAATGTTTCCAGAATGTATGCAAACATGTAATATTTACATATAATTTTAACATCTTTAAAAGCAAATATGCATAAAAGCAAATTACACTTTTAATTTAAAAAAATAATAATTTGATTTTAAACATTAGGATTTGATAACTGGGACAAAATATAAATATCTAAAAATAAAATAAAAGTCACCCAAATGTATTTTATGTGTTTTAAAGTACAGAATGTACATAAACATATATAACATTTAGATATTAGTTTAGCACGTTTGAATGTAAATACGGATAAATGAAAATGACAGCTTCCTCTGCACTTTTACTAAAATAATTTTGAACATGAAAATGACATTAAAGGTCCCGTTCTTCGTGATCCCATGTTTCAAACTTTAGTTAGTGTGTAATGTTGCTGTTAGAGCATAAATAATATCTGTAAAATTATAAAGCTCAAAGTTCAATGCCAAGCGAGATATTTTAATTAACAGAAGTCGCCTACATCGAACGGCTTGTTTGGACTACATCCCTCTACTTCCTTCTTTAATGATGTCACTAGAACCGTTTCTTGACTAACCTCCGCCCACAGGAATGCTCCCTCAACTCTACTGGCTACTTGCGCACTTCTTATAACTTAGCCTACTGTGTTTACTCAGCTCTTACGGTGATTTTCTGAAGTAAAACTGACGCTTCATCTTTTGTGATGTACAATAAACTTCATTAAACTCATCAGTATGTTTGATCATCATTCGGACCTGATCCGAAACAGCAGACTTGTAGGCTATTAATAAATAATGGATACATACAAGCAGATGACAAATACGTTATAATAACCGTAATTAAACTACTAAACTATACCTGTTTCATCTCTATACAGCACTCTGACTCTGTAGGCATTATTGTCCGACTCGAAATGAACACCGTTACTAAGAGTTTCTGATATTATCATCATTCCCGTGAGATGTTATTGTTCTGACAGACTGAGCGCGAGCTCATGAAGCTCCGCCCCCTGGGTCGTCCAGCAGCAGCTTATTTGCATTTAAAGGGGACACACTAAACAGCTCGTTTTTCTGAGCCCCAAAAAATGTCAATTTAAACATGCTGTAAAAAATGATCTGTTGGGTATTTTGAGCTGAAACTTCACATACACACTCTGGGGACATCGGAGACTTATTTTACATCTTGTGAAAAGGGGCATAATACGGGACCTTTAAACATTAGGATTTTTGAGAACTGGAACAAAATATAACTATCTAAAAATCAAACTCAAATGTGTTTTAAGGCACAGGATGCATGTAAACATGCTTTATTCACATATAAATATGTAAAATATCAATGAAAGCAGATATGCATAAAAGCAAAATGACAGCTTGCTCTGCACTTTCACTAAATATTATTTAGAATATAATAATGATAATAAACATTGTGATTTATTTGCTGGGTGCACAAGACAAAATATAAATATCTAAAAATAAAAGTTAAACAAATGTATTTTATCAGCGTATTTAGACACATTTAGACGCAGTCATAATCATAATCTTTTACCGGTTCTTTGTGGCAAGCTTTATGCTTGCGGTCGTGCGCTTGAGTGCGGTTATATTACGTAACCTACGCTTATTATCCTGTAGGGTAGGCTATATAAGTAATTAAATTAATATAAAGGGGCGATTTGTCCACGAATGACTTAAATGAACAACTAGCCTATAGTCGACTAGGAAAAATTTTTTTAGTTGGAAGCAGACCTTATTCCACATATTTTCGAACCAGGCAACAGGACATCTGATCTGGGTTGAGCGAGCGACACTGCGGAATGAACGAGCGGAGCGGAATATTCAGAAATGCGCTCTCCACTCACGAGCTCTCAGCTCTGATCGGAACAAACCCGAACCTCACTGTCTGCTGAACTTGCGCAGAAATATCACAATATAACCAGCTTTTTAAAATGGTTTTTAAAACTAAACACTCTTTTAGCACAAATTATGAGTTTATTGGCGATTTTTTTATATAATTATTGACAAAATTAGAATATAGCCTAGTAAAAAAAAAAATAATAATCATTTTTTTAAGTTTTGGGTGGGCCTGCTGAAAAGTGGGGCCGTGCATGCCTGAGCAACAGGACATCGTCTTTCAAAACATAACCTGCGCGAAAGAGAGTAAAAAAAAATGAATGCGTCATTGTACCCAGCACTTCTGAAAATGCACTTCCGAATGCGTCTCTGTCCCCAGCACATTTCAAACCAAACTGACGCCCATGCTTGTATCCATCCATATTATTAGAAATCTACTGTTGGGTATTTACATTTTGTAATTATTAGATTAACGTATAGAGTTTTACTTGTTTGACATTTATGAACTGAAAGAAATAATGCCCACATTGTCAACTAAGATTGGCTAACTGAGTTTGGCTAAAATTTGGCTGGATTTAAACATGTATGTTTTCAGTAACTGCTTAAAAAATATTTTGTAATTTAGAATTGCTAAACATGTCTATTTAGGGGACATCACAGCCCCCTGTCTTTATCAGAAATGTCCTGTTCACTTTGAAGGGTTAAAATTTAAGAATCTATTTCAGATATGCTTCCTTACATAACATCACAGTGAAGAATACTGATTTTAGCTTTTAAGGTTAAGATCTCCACAAAGTTGCAATTCCTGTTTTCTTTAGCCCCAGTTTCACTCAGACTGATGGGATTAGCACACGAATGATTCACTGAGAATCTCACCTTTTGTTACCTTAAGGCTTAACCTGTATACTCATTTACATGCTTTATTTGAATTTGTCTCCACCCCCAAAAGTCCCAAAAATGCCTATAAGATAACATTTATTTTAAAAGTTATGTAAAAGTTAGTGAAGTTATGTTAGATCAGATTATGTAGGATTCTTGCAGCCACGTACAGCGGAGTTCTCAATAAAGAATAACTTCCGTTGAACGCGATCCCGACTGTCTCCTGGTCTCTGCTTTGAAGAAAGAAAAACTTTACAACACTTTCTCACTGTTACACACCTATTTAAGGCTCTTTCTCAAGGACACCACAGTGGTATTGAAGAGGCAGGGGACAAATGCTGTTCCCCCCAACTGATCTAACACCAATTTAAAGCAGAAAATCTTTATACAATAAAATGTAATGCATGTTGATTACCTTTTTCTAATGTTTCATTCATGATTCATTCATCTTGTTCCATGGTTTTTTAAATTTAGCTGTAGACCATAAAAATATTTTGAAAATAAGTGCATGTCATTTACCTCAATTTTTTTTTTTTTTTTTTTTAAAAACAAATATATTCTCTTCCCTTAGATGCTGTGAAGAGGTGGAGCCCAAATGCTACAGACACTGAAATTGATGCAGCAATGACAGAACACCTGAAACATGCTCCAGGAAGAGCTGAACAATGTGTTTAAAGGATAGCTTAGTCTCTCGCCGCTGAGAGACTAAGCAAGGACTTTTGCACTTATGACGCAAAAATAAAACATCTGAGAAGAAAATCACTTTTCTTGCTCTTGTTTATTGCATTTGCACAGATTGATGTTTCTCGATGGTACGAAGTTTAGTGGTCAACAAAGAATACATCGTCCCTGCTCACCCCCTTTCCCCCTCACAATCAGTGAACAGGTGACTAATATTCACATTCCTACATAATCCCGTGACCCTACACCGTGATCACGTGACAATCAAACCCATTGACGCTTTCATGTCTACTACACTCATGTTTCAAACCTATATACCTTTCTATGTTATGCTAAACACAAAGATGTTTGGAAGAATGTTTGTAACCAAGCAGATGTCGCTTCCCATTTAACTACCATAATCATTTTTTCTCCAATAATGGTAGTCAATGGATGCTCTATTTGCTTGGTTGCAAACATTCTTCAAACATCTTCTTTTGTGTTCAGCAGAAGAAAGAAACTCAACAGGTTTGGAATTTGGTGAGTAAATTACTTATTTTTCATTTTTGGGTGAACTATATTTATATAATAATTCAGTATTTTGCAATTGGTATTTTAGTTTGGTTAACAAATAGAGAGCTTAGAATTATAAGGTTCTATCTCCGTTTATTGTAGTTTATTGAGCATCAAAGTTTTTAAACTCGGTTTATGTTTGTGAGATGGAACCTTTTTATTATATTAATAACTACTAACAAATTTTTTTTTACAAAAATAACACCACACAGGCATTAATAAACACCTAATGGATCAGATTTTTTTTAAAAACTCAATTTCGAACCTGGAGCGCTTTGGGAGGAAGTGCTTCATAGCATGTGACGCTTTCTGTACCTCGGCGAATCTCTCCGCAAAGTCCTTCACGGAGGATCGAAGAGGCCGGCGGGAGAAAGCGGGGCGTCGAGGAACGTGGTGCACTCGGACTCGGCCATCTCCGAGAGCGTCAGCCACAGGTACCTCTCAGTCACGGTGAGAGAGGACATAGTCCGCCCAATGGCCTGTGCTGTGGACTTAGTGGCACGGAGAGCGAGGTCCGTGGCGCTCCTCAAGTCCGGCACGCAGATCGCTTCAGGTCCCTTCTTATCCAGCCTTCGGAGGAGATCAGCCTGGAAGATCTGCAGTGTGGCCATGGTGTGCAGCACTGACGCAGCTTGCCCGGCGGCGGAGAAAGCGCGGCGGAGCAGGCTTGACGTTGTGCGGCAAGCTTTCGAGGGTAGGGCCAGCTTAGCGCGCCGTCCAGCGGAGGGCGGGCATAAGTGGGCCGCTATCGCCTCTTCGACAAACTCCATGATTGAAAAATGGATTCATAGAACTTAAAAAGAGAAAAATTCACATTTTTAACTCAAGGCTTCTCAATTAAGAATAGCTCTTTTTCAAGGTCTGTTCCTCCAAGTTCTTTAAGAATATACAAACAATAATCAATCCATGGCATACTATCGGAGCAGTACAACAGTTTTTGCAATGTTTGTAGTCTCATTGCTGCAATTTTGGATTGAACATGTATAAGGCCTTGACCTCCCTCTGCAACGGGAAGATAAAGCACTCCAGGAGGGAGCCAATGATGGCCATTCCAAAAAAAAAAAAAAAATCAACAAATGCCTTTTGAACCTTTGAAAGCAATTCTTTAGGGGGATCCAACACTGTGACCTTATGCCACAACATTGAAGCGGTCAGATTATTAATCACCAGGCATCTCCCTCTATATGAAAGCTGTGGGAGAATCCACTTCCACTTTTGAATTTTACTGATAACCCGGTCAACCACTCCTTCCCAGTTCTTCTCCATATACTGCTCAGTTCCAAAATAGATGCCTAGAACTTTTAAACCATCCTGTGCCCATTTACAATGATTTGGCAAATTAGGAGGTCCTGAAATATGGCAATCCCCCATCAACAAAGAAGCACATTTTTCCCAATTTATGCCTGCAGGGGTAGCTTTCTGAAAAATATTCAAACATGAACTAATATTGTCAATATCATTTGAATTCCTAATTATCAGAGTTACATCATCTGCATATGCTAAAAGTTTTACCTGGGGAACTTTTGGGCAGCCAGGAACACCAATACCACATAATCTGGTTCTCAACAGGCTTCAAAAAGGCTCAATAGAAATAGCATAGAGTAAACCGGATAGAGGACACCCTTGTCTTATTCCTCTTGTCACTGAAAAAGGTCTTGTTAGTGTTTCATTTACTCTTAACATGCTATAAATATCACTGTACATGAGCTTAATAAAAGACACAAAACGATGACCAAAGACAAAAGCCTCAAGAGTCTTAAATAAATAAGAGTGGTCCACTCTATCAAAGGCTTTTTCTTGGTCCAAAGAGAGAAGACCAATGTCAAGTCAAGTCAAGTCAAGTTTATTTATATAGCGCTTTTCACAACACAGGTTGTATCAAAGCAGCTTCACAGTAATAAATTAGAACAATACATCAATGTTTGTTTCTAGTGGAACGTCTACGTTCGGTAATGCTGATCAATAGTATCGTTGATTGATTAATTCAATTAAATATCCCCAAATATCCCCAACTGAGCAAGCCAAAGGCAACAGTGGCAAGGAACCGAAAAACTCCATCAGGTGACCTAATGGAGAAAAAAAAAAAACCTTGGGAGAACCCGGGCTCAGTCGGGGGCCAGTTCTCCTCTGGCGTTTATGAACTAGAGGTCGGATTTAACTGTAGGATTAAAAGTATTATATGAATGCCTGGCTGAAGAGATGCGTCTTTAATCTAGTTTTAAACTGGGAGAGCGAGTCTGAGCAACGAACAGTATCCGGAAGACTATTCCAGAGTTTTGGTGCTAAATGTGAAAATGCTCTCCCTCCTTTGGTGGATCTGGATATCCTAGGTATGACCAAAAGCCTCGAATTTAGTGACCTTAAAGAGCGCGATGGATTATAGGGCGATAGAAGATCGGTTAAATAGACTGGAGCTAAGCCGTTTAGGGCTTTATAAGTCAGTAGCAATACCTTGTAATTAATACGGGACTTTATAGGTAACCAATGTAGGGATGATAAAATCGGTGTTATATGATCATATTTTCTTGATCTAGTTAGAACTCTAGCGGCGGCATTTTGGACTAACTGTAGCTTGTTTATTAAGGATGCAGGACAACCGGCTAATAACGCATTACAGTAATCTAGTCTCGAGGTCATGAATGCATGAACTAACTTTTCTGCGTCAGAAACTGATAGCATATTACGTAGCTTAGCAATGTTTCTAAGGTGGAAAAAGGCTGTTCTTGTAACATATGAAATATGATTTTCAAAAGACAGGTTGCAGTCTAATATAACACCCAGGTCTTTTACTGTAGAGGATGAAGTAACAGGACATCCTACTATGTTAAAGTTGTATTGTGAGAGGTTTTGTGGGTGGTTTTTTGAACCGATAAGTAGTACCTCTGTCTTGTCTGGATTTAATAAAAGAAAATTATGCGTCATCCAATCTTTTATATCTTTAACACACTCTGTCAATTTGGATAATTTAGCGTTTTCATCTGGCCGTGATGAAATATAGATTTGAGTGTCATCAGCATAACAATGGAAACTAATTCCATGTTTCCTTATAATATTTCCAAGTGGTAGCATATATATTGAGAATAATAGAGGGCCTAACACAGATCCCTGCGGCACTCCATAGTTTACTGGAGTTATGATCGATTTTTCTCCATTTAAATAAACAAAATGGTAGCGGTCAGATAAATACGATCTAAACCAGCTTAATGCTTGTCCTTGAACACCAGTATAATTTTGTAGTCGATCTAAGAGTATTGTATGATCTATAGTATCGAACGCAGCACTAAGATCAAGTAAAACTAATATTGAGATACAGCCTTGGTCAGAAGCTAAAAGTAAATCATTTGTGATTTTAACAAGCGCAGTTTCAGTGCTATGATGCGGCCTGAATCCAGACTGAAACTTTTCATAGGTGTCATTTTCTTGTAAGAAAGAGCCCAGTTGAGCGGACACAACTTTTTCTAGTATTTTAGACATAAAAGGTAGATTTGAAATGGGTCTATAATTTACTAGATTATTCGGATCTAATTGTGGTTTCTTAATGAGAGGTTTTATAACTGCCAGTTTAAATGTTCTTGGAACATGACCTAAAGATAAAGACGAGTTAATAATATTGAGGAGAGGCTCTTCCACTACAGGTAACACTTCTTTCAATAGTTTAGTTGGTATGGGATCTAATAAACATGTTGTTGTTTTAGAGGAAATGATAAATTTATTTAACTCTTTTTGTTCTATAGTTGAAAAGCACTGTAATTGTTCTTGCGGCGTGATAATTGAGGCTGAATTATAAGGCGCGATTGAGGATTGAACGTTTACAATTGTGGTTCTGATGTTTTCTATTTTCTCAGTGAAGAACTTCATGAAATCATTACTACTAAACTGTAATGGAATACTTTGTTCAGGAGACATCTGTTTATTTGTTAGTCTCGCCACAGTGTTAAATAAGAACTTAGGATTGTTATGGTTGTTTTCTATTAGTTTGCGTAGATGCTCAGCCCTGGCCGCTTTTAGGGCCTTTTTATAACGTGACATACTGTCTTTCCATGCGATTCTAAAGACCTCTAAGTTGGTTTGTTTCCATTTACGCTCTAAATTACGGGTTTCTCTCTTTAGAACACGTGTAGTACTGTTGTACCATGGTGCTTTACTTTTCTCTCTGACCTTTTTTAATCTAATGGGCGCAACAATATCCAATGATCCAGAGAGAATAGTGCTCATAGTGCTAGTTAATTCCTCAAGTTCATCTGTTTGTTTGGGTTCACTGAGCAGCTGAGACAGATCCGATAAGCTGTTTGAAAAATTATCTATGGTGGATGGAAGGATTGTTCTGCCTAATCGATAACGCGGCGCAGCATGATATATTACAGGAGTACGTAATATGCAAGTTACCATGTAATGGTCAGTGACATCGTCACTTTGTGGAATGATATCTATATCGGTTGGATCGGTTCCATGTGATATAATTAAATCGAGTGTATGATTAAATCGATGAGTCGGTCCGGTAATGTTTTGCTTGACCCCAAAGGAGTTTAATAAATCTGTAAACGCAGCCCCTAACGCATCATTTTGATTATCTACATGGATATTAAAGTCTCCAACAATTAATGCTTTATCGAAGTTAACTAATAGGTCTGAGAGAAAATCTGCAAACTCTTTTAGGAAATCAGCGTAAGGCCCAGGCGGTCTATATACGGTAGCCAAGGCTAGAGATAATAGGGATGTTTTTCGAACATCTAAGAGCGTAACATTTAGTACAAGTACTTCAAATGAAATAAACTTATAACCCGTTTTCTGAGTAACATTGAGAAAATCTCTATAGATTGTTGCAACACCGCCGCCACGACCATTCAGACGGGGCTCGTGCTTATAGGAGTATCCTGATGGAGTAGACTCATTTAAACCGAAATAATCATTTGGTTTAAGCCAGGTTTCAGTAAGGCAAAGTACATCGAAGCTATTATCTGTGACTATTTCATTTACAATAACTGCCTTAGGTGTGAGTGATCTAATGTTTAGAAGACCTAGCTTTAAAAATTGTTTTTGATTACCAATAGCAACATTTTCTGGTTTAATAACAATTAGATTTTTTCTAGATCCTGCAGTAGATTTATGATTTGATCTCACTAAACGAGGAATAGACACAGTTTCTATGCAATGTTCTACACTATTTATATCAGTTAAATTGGTGCAGCAGAGACTATGATTTGGACTTTTGTTTACTAGTCAAAAGGTATTTAACATTTTGGAGATGTTATCTGACAGAAGATCCGATCCGAATCTGCTTGGGTGTAAGCCATCAGCACGGTAAAGCCTAGGACGCTCCCAAAACAGATTCCAATTATTTACAAAGAGAAGTTTCTGCTCATTGCACCATGACATTAACCATTCATTAAGCGCAAATAATCTACTAAACTTTTCATGACCTAGTCGATACGTGGGAAGCGGTCCTGACACAATAATCGTTATATCAGGCGATGTGCTGCGTACCGTATCGATCAGATTCCTGAAGTCTTTCTTCAAAACCTCCGTTTGGAGCAGTCTGATGTCGGCCCCTCCCGCGTGCAGGACAACGGTTCCGACGCGCTCGTTCAGAATCTCGGGAACGTGAGCAGCGATTTCAGAAACACGAGCACCAGGAAAGCAGTGACTATGCACCTTACTTTTATTTAACGTAGCGTGTACGTGTCGAACGATGGAATCGCCGATGATCACAGCATCGCGTTCTGTTTCGCGAAGAGGGGAGAAGCGGTTTTGTGTGGATATCTCGAAAACCGGGAGGGTCGGAGAGAGTTTTCTTGGTCTAGACCTGACTCGCGACTTCCGCTGCGGAAAAATCCAGGCTTCGTGATGGCATGTTGGAGCCGGAGTGAACGAGACCATGGCTGATCGCGACCTCGATGTTCGGGACCGATGTTGAGGAACGCACGGAGTAGACGAGGTCGGAGTCAGCGGGTTAGTAACATTAATCTCTGATTTGTGTGCCTCGGCACGTGATGTTTCGAGAGCCAAACGCCGGTCTATCAGCTCGGCTTTTCTTACTAAAAGGTCGTGGATCTGTTTCTCAACAGCTTCCAGCTCAGACTGCACCGCGTGCAGCTCAAATGTGTCCTCACCTGCACCAAAAGGTAGACTACTTACATTTGATATATTCGCCATTTTAACAGATGGACAGTAAGTTAAGTTAGCAACGACGCTACCAGTGGTGCTATCAATATTAATACTAATTTATGGCTTAAGTCTTGGATATAATCCGTCTTTTCAGTGGTACGGGTGTAGAGTAGACGCACGATAGGCGAAAAAATGTTTGTTTGTAACTTAAATGAGTGCGGAGAAGACGCGTTCAGCCGTGATCCACGGACGTAACCTATAAGAGTATCCAGCGTTGGATCACTAGGCTTGAGACGCGTCTGCTCAACAATCCGCGTTATAACTATGAGGTGAGGAAAAGTAGAAAATGTTCGTTGTAAGTGAGTTTAAAGAGAAATCAAGAATTATAAATCAATCGATGGAGCTCCAAAGACAACAACGCGCTCAGACGCGACGCATGCGCATTCGAAACAGGAAGTTCAAAATCACTCTGATTCCGAGTTATGTCTTTTTGCCACTGAAATTATATCTCTAACCAAAAAAAGGTTGTCAAAAATAGTTCGATTAGAAATACAATAAGACTGATCATTGTGAATAAAAGTTTCTATACAGTTCTTCAATCTGTTGGTTAAGGCTTTTGAAAAGATTTTTAAATCAATGCACAGCAAGGAGATGGGGCGCCAGTTTTTTCAGCAACCAAGGTCTCCTTTTTTGGGGATCAAGGTTAGAACCGCTCTCCGACAGCTTAGAGGAAGTGTCTCTCTTTCAATGCTTTCCGCCAAAACATCATACATGTCCTGGGCAATTAAGTTCCAAAAAGCCTTATAAAACTCGGATGAAAGTCTGTCCAAACCAGGTGCCTTTCCAGGATTCAACTCCTGGACAGCTCTCGAAAGTTCATCTATTTTCAAAGGACTCTCAAGATCCATCTTGTCCCTGTTTGATAATTGAGGCAAGTCACTCAGAAGAACATCAGCTTCAGCAGTGGTTCCCAAACCTGTCCTGCCGGCACCCCAACACTGCACATTTTCTTTGTCTCCCTAATCAAACACACCTGATTCAACTCATCAGCTCATTAACCCCTGTGTTAACTCAACTCATTAACAGGCAGGACAGGTTTGGGAACCACTGTTCTACAGCATTGCATGGCTCTGAGCGGTATAAATCTTCATAAAAAGAAATAGCAAAAGCATTTATTTCTGCTTGTGTTGTTAATACTCTTCCATCTGGAAGCTTTAGTTGATGAAGATGCTTATGCACCCTTGGCTTTTTTTCAAGTCCAAAGAAGAAAGCAGTAGGAGAATCCATATTATTTAGGCGGGTGAACTTTGCCTTTAAAAGGGCAGTTTTTCCTTGTTCCTTCGCTAAGCTGCGCAAAAGAAATTTCTTTCGTTCAAAAGAGTCAGTGGAGATGGATCCTGTGGCACTGTTACTGCTTTCTCCAAGGATTTTTTGTTCAGGAGCTTTCATTTTCTTCATTACGACACCCCTGGTATGTGCAGTAAACTGCTGACAAAAGATCTTGATCTGCACCTTGCCCACATCCCACCATTGACTTAAAGATGTGAAATTAAATCTCTCCTCTCTCCAAGAATCCCAAAAGATGTGAAAAGAGTGGACAAAGCATTGATCCTGGACTCGAGTAACCCATTATTAAAGTGCCAAAGTGAGTTATAAGATTTAGTGGTCTCGACAGAAATAGCCATACAAATATAATGATGGTCTGAGAGAAAAGTAGGTGAAATAGAATTCCTAAAACACCTTCCCCTATTGCTTAAATCAGTATAAAAACGGTCAGGTCTAGCTCCAGACATTATATTTGAGTTCACTTTCATCCGAATATACTGTCTAAGTCCAGGGAATGCATCTCTCCACAAATCAACTAAATTATAATAATCAATTTCACTTTTCAGACTCTTAGCTGAAGAAGGATGTGGTTCATTATGATTCCGATCCAACTGCTGATTTAAAGTGCAATTAAAATCACCCCCCAAGTATGACAATGTTATCCCGAGGACAGTGCGAGGACAGTGCGATAACGCATCTGATAACTTTTTTAAAAAAACAATGTGCTCCCGGCCATCATTTGGAGCATACACATTGAACAGAGAAAAAAACGTGTCACCTAAAGTAACATCTACTCGCAACATTCTTCCTGGTATTATCTCAATGCTGTTTAAAATACCACTAACCTGGGGTGAAAACAAAATGCTACCCCTGTACTGACATTTGTGCCATGGCTCAGAAGAACATTACCCTTCCAGTCACTAAACCACTGTGCCTGGTTCTGCAAATCTGTGTGCGTTTCCTGAAGTAAGATCACATCAGCCTTTTTTAGAATTAAATAATTAAAAAGATCGTTTCTCTTTACTGTACTACGAAATCCATTAAAGAGCATCTTGCAGGTAAAAAAAAATCTAAATGAATATATAACCGTGTATGAAAATACCATATGAAAAGATAATGCAGGATTTAAAAATGTTTTAAAACGACATAAGGACACCAATTTAGTAGATAAAGTTGACTCCTCGTACAAATCGTTTTTTTTCAACATCGCGTCATTTTACGTCACACGAGGGAGACGTGTGCTGTGCTCTGCCGCAGCTCAGTGCAGAGTGGGTTGGTATTCAGTAAGAGCGGCCGTGAGTCAGTGTGTTTTCACTAGTTTTTGTATTTCAATTTATCATCGTCATGGTAAATGTATGTTTGTGGAGCTTGCAAAAACTTGCCAGTCAGGACATCGAGTACACCGGTTTCCTAACAAGAAAAAGGACGGTGCTATCTTTCGTGCCTGGGTGCGGGTTGTGCAGGTGAAGAGATGGGATTTCTCTTCCGCGTCGGCTTCGGAAAACGCGGCCGTGTGTAGCGTTCACTTCAGATCGGAGGATTAGGCTATCGTCCCGGCGATATGATGGAGTTCAACATGGGATACCGAAGTAAGAACCGGGTGAGACTCAGAGCTGGTGCGGTTCCTTCAGTGCACGCATCTTCGGGTTCTCCCGCCGGATGTAGGTGCGAGCACAACATCAACTGGCAAACGCAATGTAAGCAGAACGAAACTGAGCTAACAGTTACTCGTTATTGTGTTTGTGTGGACCGTTTATCAGTTTGGATCAGCGCAGCGCAAGCCTGATCAAGCAACACTGTAACTGCGAGATCCAGTAAAGAAAGCATTTTAATTAGCCACTGAAGTAATAACATCGCTGCGAGATCTAGTGAGAAATATTCACATTTCTCCGTTATCAACGGATCGAACAGCGCTGACGTGAAAACCAGGAATAAACATTGTGCAATGAATGAACGAACTATCCAGTGTCCACAGATCAGCAACATTCACCATGGCTTTACTGTAGTAACACTAACTGCAACCATGGAAGTTTGGCATTTTCCACAAAGGCCCAGTATGCATCCACCTCTGCAACACTGACTTTCCTCAGCTGTAAACATTGCCTCGCATTTCCCACACAAGCACCTATGGAACAAAAAATGTCTCAGGAATAAATATCTCTCTGTCTCTCGATGGGAAACCGCTAAGTTATATCACGTAACGTTAGTCTGGGCGGATATTAATGAGCATGACAAACGCCTGATCAAAGCTTAGTTTCTGTTATTGTAAGTTCCAATATGTTCTGTGTAACATTAATCCTGGCCTGTCCCTGCTCTCTTGGCAGCCTAGCAGGCTCATAATTGTATGGCTGTGGTCCGTCAACAATTTCCTCAATGTCCGAAATGTCATTTGCGATCCATTTTTCCCTGTTGTGTGAATCGACCGCTCTCCCTCGTGCTACGTCACGCCCGTCACGCCCATTTTCAGATGCGGAAGTAACATTTTCTCACAAAAACGACTCCAGAAGCCACTGTAGCGTATTTATAATTTTTTTTTAAAGAAAATCTAGCTCCTACATTATTTTTCTATACATTGACTTGTTGGGTCTTCTAACCTGCAAGATGATCTTTAATATTTAGAGACCCAATATTAAAAAAGTCATAACAAAAATGATAAAGGGGTATAAAACAACCCACCACATCTGTCTAACACTTTTCATAAGGTCAATATTTTTTCAAACGCGAATTTAGACCTTTCCTAACCGTGCTAACACGTTTTTTAAGCCTGTAGCGTTTTGGTTGATCTAATTCCTCCAAGGTCGCCTTTCGCATAGCAATGGCACCAGACTCCACAAAAAGTTCCAAATCAGGAAAATGTTTTTCCAATCTAGGTTTTCTCTGATTTTTAGTAACGTCTAGGAAATTACTCAGCTCTTGAACTGTATAAAAAGGAGGTTTTAAATGGGGAGTAAGATAATCCCCCACAGAATCTCCTTGTAAATTTAAGCCTACATCATGCTCCTCTCCAGTATCTGGACATTCGCTTTCAGAGTCATCTTCAGATAAGTCTCTGTGTTTCAGAGAAAATCAGTTCTCTGTGACAGATCCATGTCACCCTGTAGGCTGCTGCCTTGAACAGACGAGTATTCAAGCTCACTTTGCTTTTCTGGGTATTTTGCATCACTGACACTAACTACCCCTGCTGCAGCAATGAGATCTTCATTAACTTGAGCTTCGTCATCCTCATCAACTTGAGCATTGTCATCCTCATGTGTACTAACAACTGAGGCTCTATCCATAGCTGCAAGCACAGCAAAACCCTCTCCACTATTAGATACAACTACCATCTCATCTGACTGTACACCAGTGGTTCCCAAAGTGGGGGTCGCAGGACCCCAGCGCAGGGGTCGCGAGATGATTTCTATAAAAAAAAAAAGTGGAAAAAATATATAGGCCCCATATATTTTTGTTGCAATTAATTTAACCCTTTCGCACGTACGATCACACCGGGTAGATTTTATGTTTGGCGAGTAAATCTCAAAAGGCTATCCGCCACACTGGCGGTGCCGGGTGAATGTTCATACCAAAACATGAAATTTTCAGCGCGCACGCGAGAGAGAGAGCGAGAGAGCCCCGGCCGCGCGCGCGCACTCACTATTCAGAGCGGCTCTAAGTCAAGCTTCCCCGTACTTTTTGACAAGCGTCCTTGACAGGACAGCCAGAACTTCTTTGCAGCTCAAGTCGGCGGCGGTGTGTGCGTACAGTTAACGCTCTATCTGTTGACGGCGCTGAGGAAAAAGCTCCCGCCACTGGAAGAGGCGGTCGCCGACCATTTGTGTCCTGCTGGCAGTTGGAGAGCAAAGGCTGCGCACCCATCTAAGCCGTGCAGAACGTCTTCAGCACTCGCGGATCGTGCATACTCCGCCGCTGGCCAGGCTTGGTCGCGGGTCAGCAGCGCATTTATCATGGGGGTCGCGGGCTAAAAGTTTGGGAACCCCTGCTGTACACTATCAGTAGACATTTCTGCGATGCTATTATTATCCACAGCAGTATTCACCTGTTCCGTTACCGTTGTTGTGAACTTAGAATCGAAAGACCAGGAGACTTGGTTGTTTCTTCAGCAGGATTCTTTATTGAGAACACGAGCTGTCGGTAGCTGCAGTCACCTAGTCTGACATGAAATGTTCTCTTACAGTTTATATACATTTAGGGGCAGGAACCGAAAAAGACAGGTTTAGGAACCGGTTTTAGACAGAGCATTGCCCACCCTAATCCACTCAGCATATCTATTCAAACACTGAAACCCGAGTACAGGACTGGCTGGACTTTCTTGCTACAACACAAACTCCAAAAGTTTCAATAAAACAGGACTGACCAGAGTCTGTTGCTAGAAAACTCTGATAATCATAATTTATACCTAACCTTAACATGCTAAATTCAATGTAAACCTAAATTAAACATTTTAATAAATTTGCTTTTCCACACCGTTACAGAATTTCTCTCTTTCTCAGCCTCCATATTTAAAGGACACGATTGTCTTACATGGCCCTGCTTTCCGCATGCAAAACATTTTAATGAATCAAGAGAGATAAATATTGTATAATTCTTTCCATTCAACGTCAGTTTTACAGCAACTTCCAGATTTTGAAATTCAGCATTTAGAATCATATATGTGCGACGTCTAAATGACATGATGTGCTTTAGTTCCGGGTTTTTTAAACCAAGCGGAATCATTTTGATCGGTCCCATTAATTTGCCGTAACGCGCAAGAATGCGCTCAAGCGTATCATTTGGAATGAACGGAGGTATAAACCATGTTCAACCAAATCATCAACCATAAACGTCTCCCTCAAAAAAATAACAACTGCCTTATTCATTCTCGATGCAGACAAGATGTTCGACGCACCAACTGAATTACCAACAGCAACTAAACAATCTTCCACTGACACCGTCTCATCTGATAAACATTTGCACCCGTGGCGTGCAGAGAGAGAGAGAGAGAGAGAGAGAGAGAGAGAGAGAGAGAGAGAGAGAGAGAGAGAGAGAGAGAGAGAGAGAGAGAGAGAGAGAGAGAGAGAGAGAGATGACCAAATATGATGGTAATTATGTATATGTGTCACGGAATGATCAAAAGTGAAGCGAGGATACAAGTGCGGAATTAAGGATGTTAATTAAGTAAATAAAAGGTAAAACCAAAACTACAAACAAAAACTACCCCGTGGGGGAAAACAAGAGAGATCTTCGGGCGGCCATGGTGGAGACAACCATGGCGGAGACGATCCTTCGGAAGGCCATGGCACAGGAACAGACGCCGGCATAGTGTCCGGGGTGCCAACAGGACTGGAGGCAGCCATCTTTGAGGTGTGTACTGCCCAGGCACGCAGGACAGTTGCTGCATAAGAGGTGACAATCACCCTCTTGGACAATGCAGGACTGACGGGAAGAGCCTCAGTGTCTGAGAAACGGAGAGTTGACAGTTCTTGGACAACTGGGTCTGGGACCACCGAAGTCGGGTTCTCCTGGACCACCAGGCTTGGGACCACCGAAGTCGGATCCTCCCGGACCACCGGATTTGAGACCCCTGAAGTCGGATCCTCCCGGACCACCGGACTTGAGACCCCCAATGTCGGGCCCTCCCGGACCACCGGACTTGAGACCCCCGAAGTCGGATCCTCCCGGACCACTGGACTTGAGACCCCCAATGTCGGGCCCTCCCGGACCACCGGACTTGAGACCCCCGAAGGACCACCGGACTTGAGACCCCCGAAGGACCACCGGACTTGAGACCCCCGACTCAGACTCGGGGCCGCTGGACATCACGGGTTCGGAGCCACTAGACAGCACTGGTTCAGGGCTGAAGAGAGGTTGAAGTGGGGAAGGGCGTCGGGGTCCATATCGACCACGTCCTCTCCTGCGGCCTCCACGGGTCCCAAGGAATATGGCTAGGCGGGTTCCCTCAAAGGATTGCTTGTAGAAAGGAGTGTTAGCTGAACAGGTATCCGTTGTGCTGATGGAAGGGGGTTCAGGGGAGCTGCTAGAAGCAGTATTGGACCTTCCTCTTCCAACTTGACAGCTGGCTGCTATGGTCTCCTCAGTCCTTCGAGCACACATGGCAAAATATTCAAACAAGGTCATATGAGACCCTGACTCTCCTCCAGGTAGAGAAACCTCACTCCACTGTATCCTCATTTTGGCTGGTTCGTTCTGTCATGGAATGGTCAAAAGTGAAGCGAGGATACAAGTACGGAAATAAGGATGTTTATTAAGTAAAAAAAAGGCAAAACAAAAACTACCCCGTGGGGGAAAACAAAGAGAGATCTCAGGCGGGAACAGGAAACATGGACAACAAACCAGCACAGGACTGCAAAAACAGGGAGACTAAATAGGGAGCAAACAAAAGAGGGTAATGAACAAAGCAGGTGGGGAAGATAAATCAATTATCAGGTAACGAGATGGGAGGGGCTAGACAATTGACAGACGAGCACATGGCACAAGGAATACAAGACAAGCCATGTGCTCACAATAAACCAAACTAAACATAAACACAGGACAAACTGGGAATGTCAGAGCTCTGTCACCAACCAGAATATAACCCAGACAGAAGTGCCAGAACCCTGACAGTATGTCCTTGTATATTACCTGACAAAAGTTAATGTGATTGATGTATGACCGAGACTGAGAGTCTCCATTTGAGGGTCTAATATGATTAAATAAGATAGGCAAATCTAAACAATGTGTTAGTTATGGCTAAGATGTATCTTAATTTAGCCTCGGGAAAACAACTTTGGTGTAGGAACAACTATAAAGAATGAAGGATTCCCCCCACTCGCTGTCACATTCTGAAGGCACTTTGTAATGACTGTATGACTGCTGACCTTTCCTTGCAAGGGAATAAATAATCTTTAAAGACAATTGATGTTTGTCTCTTATTCAGTATTAGAAAATTGTTTGCCACCACAGGTTACATGGAGATTAACCATTAAAAGAGCTAAAAAGAATAATACAAGTTAGGATAGTTAACAGAAACTTTCCTCTGATATAAAATTAGTTTGATCCTTGCTATAAAAAAAACAATGTCACAGAAGATAATTAACAATAAAACTATGAATAAGATAAAGAAAAGCTTCTAAAGCTTCAGGCGAGCACATGACTGTTTATGGTTTGGGTTACAAGGGATTAAATGCAATGAATATCTGGAAGACATTGAACCAAGTAACTTGCTGGTATATAGGCATTGAATTAGGGCCGTGGACCTTTGGTAATTTAGCAAGTAAAGGCACAATTAAAGGAACAAAGGTGAACAAAGAAAGTAGAATTGGAAACAGCTGGGTATTTCTAGTATCGTATATATGGTCATAACGTAGTGTAATAAATACGAATGACACAAAGCAAGTGGTTGAGACATGGGAGAAAGCTAGAGACAGAAATCTTGCTTTGAAAATGACAAAATGTTCAAACCAGAGTGAGAACTGGTTACAGTTGCTAAAAGCTATTTATAGTATAGCAAAAGAATGCACATCACAATAAGTAATCTAAAAAAAATGGGAGAATGTGGTTAAATATGTAGGATTATGAGCTGTTTCCTGAAGGGGGAGAAAACAGGAGTAATTATTTAACAACAGGAGTATACCGTAATTGATGCGTCATTAAACCCCCAACACCTAGAAGCCCAGAGCTGACTACACCTCTGACTCAAAGCATGATTATTGTATTTTATACTTTAATAATGAAGTTTTATTTACCTTTACATTTGTGTTTATTATTAAAAGTAACCAATTCAAAGAAATTAAAACTGATTACAAAAACTGCCTACCGAGGCTTGATATATGTGACCCTGGACCACAAAACCTGTCACATGGGTACATTTTTTGAAATTGAGATTTATACATCACCTGAAAGCTGAATAAATAAGCTTTCCATTTATGTATGGTTTGTTAGGACAGGACAATATTTGGCCGGGATTCAACTATTTGAAAATCTGGAATCTGAGGGTGCAAAATAATCATTGAGAAAATCGCCTTTAAAGTTGTCCATTTATGTTCGCGATTGTGCTGCATTCACTAAAAAGAAAAACTGATTATTTTTGACTGTCAACATGCCGGCGGACACAGCTTCAGTGAGTTGTTCAAAATCTTTCTTTTTAGTAAACTCTGTGCACACAAATAATGTTCTCAATGCTGGAATTGATGTGTAGAGCCCCTGGTGATACTTCCAGCAAAGTTTCATGATGTATTGAGCCTTCTTAGTATTTTAAAAATTCTATCATGATGCTACCATAGACGTGCACCAAGTGCATTCAAAAGGCAATTTGACCGAAAATTAAAATAGGTCAAACTTAAAAGTGGCGTTTCCATCCTAATTATGCTTTTACACAAAAGTTTGCCTTGGGTAGATTAACAAAAAGACCCTAGGTTGCATTTTGGCGAGAGTTAAACCTTACCCTTAAAGCCTCCAACTGACTCTAGGTCTCTTACACGTACGCAGAAGTCATGAACAGTCAAATAATTTGTAGTAATGCGGATGAGCTGCGCATTTGAGCCTATTATATAGTTTAGGCAGGTTAATATAAAAAGCATGGCATGATCACCGTCCTCCGGATGCCAGGACTCTTCATTCCAGGCTTTGTGGAAATGGATCACAAACCTAGAAGGGGGACTCAGTTTCTCTCGTTTCATATTGGCTGTGTATGTAATACTCTTTTAGATCTGCAACGTGACTCCAAGAATGGTTTGAATCTGCCTATGCGAGTTTAACAGGTCCCCCAGGCCAGTTGATCCTCAAAGAATTTGGGTTAGTGCTCCTGTTATCTCATCATTGCCTAACACTCAAAACAAAATTGTTATATAACCATGAGTTGAGTGCTGATCTAGTCTGCGATTTCAGAACAATTTGCTGGCTGCAATGGAAGAGGGCAGAACAGGTTTAATTGCGGTCAGATCAGTTGGTTTGATTACAAAATCTCCACCAGTACGCATGAAAGGGAAAACAGCATTCTCAATAGGAAATAACTTCTGAATAATTTTGAGAATGCAGAAGTCACTAAAAGTTGCATTTTCAGTTGAATTTGGGGAAACATTTGTTTAATTTGTTCATTGCAAACAGCTGAAATTAAATTTTGCCAATAAACTTGATTTGCTATGGGGGTTGCATAGCCTGATTTTTATTACAACTTTACTCACAACGCAACTAGATAATTTTTTATTCAATTATCTACAGTGTTCTGCAATGACTTTGTGAAGCCCTACAGTGGTGCGCTGCTTAACTGATTCTGTTCCATACAGGAAAACTGATATAGTTCATTGTACATAGTTCAAGTGCATATACTCACTTAAACCAATTGGTAGAAATAAGCCAGGTCTCACACAGAAACGAAACTAAAAATCACAAGTAGGGGGAACAGAGAGCAAAAAAAATTTACAGAAACTCACTGCAAATACTCTAAATAATATGTATTTATATAATACATTTATATAAATTTTAAACAAAACAAAGCACTTTTATGATTTATTTTCTCACAAAATCTGTTGCTCCATCAATGTTCAATAAAAAAAAAAAAAACATTTCTGCAGTCATACACTATTGTGAAAAGCAAATTTTCTCAAGGTGTGCCTTTAGCCCCGTTGTACCCTATACTGGCATGTGAAACAACAAATTTACTGAAACAGAAAGCTAGAAAGAATTGTTATCAGTGGAAAATTGTAGAGACAGTAAGTTGAGCTGTTTGAGGCCATTTTTGTCAGGTATGAAAAACACTGGATTGCGAATGAGAATCAGGTTTATTTAGAAATCTCAAGAGAACAAGACAAGGCAGGATGGTAAACACAAAGTCTCTGGTCAGCAGTTAGGTCCTTGGCAGCGCAGAGACTTCAGTGGGCTGAAATCCTCGAAGACAGGAACGATGAAGGAAACATAGGCGAGAAGCAAAAGTCGGGCAGCAGAGGGTCCCAGAGGCTCCCAGAGGGTCCTACCTGGCGATTGTAATCATTGATAAGGGAGTGATCCAATATGTCCCGGGCAGGAACCCAACTCCTCTCCTCCGGACCGTAGCCCTCCCAGTCCACCAAATATTGGAATCCGCGCCTTGAGTCCAGAATACGATTAACTGAATAAACTGGTTCCCCGTCTACGATTCACAGCGGTGGGGGAACCGGGGTAGGCAGATTAATAACAGAACGAATAAGGGGCTTAATCTTTGAAACATGGAAGACGGGATGAATTCTCCGGTACGCCGGACTAAGTTTAAAGCGGACTAAGTTTCGACCGGTGGCGATCGGCCTGGGCCTTGGTGCGCAAACCCACCTGGATGAGAGTCTCTCTGGCTGTTCTCCAGATGTGTCTGCACCTCTGGACGAATTCGTGAGCAGAGGGAACCGCGACTTCGGATTCCAGACTGGGAAAAAATTGGTGGCTGGTACCCTAAACTACATTCAAAAGGAGACAGGCCCGTGGACGACACTGGTAATGAGTTATGAGCGTACTCAACACAAAAGATATGCTGACTCCAAGAGGACGGATTCTGTGATGCCAAACATCACAACCCTCGTTCCAATTCTTGGTTGGCCCTCTCTCCGTCTGACCGTTACTCTAAGGGTGGAAACCAGAGGAAAGACTGACACTCGCCCCCAGCAACCGACAAAATGCTCTCCAAAATTTGGATATAAACTGGGGACCTCTGTCAGAGACATCGTCCGCCGGGAGGCCATGAGTACGAAAAATGTGGTCTATGACAGCAACTGCTGTCTCTCTGACAGAAGGTCATTTGGGCAGAGGGATGAAATGAGTAGCCTTCGAGAACCTGTCCACCACGGTTAAAACCACCGTGTTACCCTGAGAGGCAGGGAGACCTGTAACGAAATCTAGCGCAATGTATGACCAGGGTCTCGAAGGAACTGACAACAGTTGTAAGAGCCCAGCCAGAGGTCGAGTAGAAGTCTTACAACTGGCGCAGCCCGAGCAGGCCAATACAAAACGATGAGTGTCGCAAACCATAGTTTGCCACCAGAACCGTTGCTTAATGAGAAAAATAGTACGATTTACTCCTGGATGACAAGCCACCTTGGAACAATGACCCCACCGAATGACGTTGGACCGCAACCTCTCTGGCACGAATAACCTACCCGATGGGTACCCGGGCGGAGGCACAACCCCATGTAAGGCCGTGCGGACCTTCGATTCGATCTCCCAAGTTAGCATTGAAACCACACATCTCTGTGGAACGATGGACTCGGGAGAAACCGGGCATTCTGATTGGTCAAAAATATGGGATAATGCGTCAGGTTTGATGTTTTTGGAACCAGGACGGTAGGAAATGGAAAAATCAAATCGACACGAAAAAAAGTGCCCACCGAGCCTGCCTAGAGTTAAGTCGTTTAGCGGATCTGATGTATTCAAGATTCTTGTGGTCGGTCCAAACAATGAAAGGTACCCTCGAGCCCTCCAACCAATGACGCCACTCCTCCAAGGCTAACTTGACTGCCAACAATTCTCTATTACCAATGTCATAATTGCGTTCGGCGGGTGACAAACGATGAGAAAAATAAGCGCATGGATGTACCTTGCCGTCCGTGGAGGAGCGTTGGGAGAGAACCGCACCTCCACCGTCAACCTCCACCATAAAACTGACGGGAGGAATCAGGGGCGACAAGAATGGGGGCTGAAACAAAGCAGTCCTTGAGTTTGGTAAATGCAGTCTAAGCTGCACTAGACCACCTGAAGGTCGTCATGGTAGAGGTCAAGGCAGTCAGAGGAGCGGCTAGTTGGCTGTAGTTGCGAATAAAACACAGGTAAAAATTGGCAAAACCCAGAAATCTCTGCAGGGCCTTGCGGGAATCTGGAGTTGGCCAATCCACCACTGCCTGAATCTTGTCGGGATCCATGCGCACCCCCTCAGACGACACGATATATCCTAAAAAGGGGACAGACTGTGCATGAAAAACACATTTCTCCACCTAGAACAAAAAGGCCATTCTCTAACAGATTTTATTTTTTTAAAGAAAAAAATCAATATGTCATCCAGGTAAACATATATGAATTGATCGACCATGTCTCTCAGCACATTGTTGACGAGTGGCTGGAAAACCGCGGGGGAGTTGGACAGGCCGAAGGGCATGACCAAGTATTCAAAATGCCCCCTGGGGGTGTTAAAGGCGGTTTTCCACTCATCCCCCTCCCTGATGCGGACCAAATGATAGCCGTTACGAAGGTCCAACTTTGTGAACAAGGAAGCTCCCTGCAGTCTCTCGAAAGCCGAAGACATCAGCGGTAAAGGATAAGTGTTCTTTACCGTGATGTTGTTCAGTCCTCGATAGTCAATACAAGGACGCAGGGAACCGTCTTTCTTACCCACAAAAATAACGCCAACATTTTCCTGTCTACATGTTGTGATTTGTATAGTCACAGCGTGTACAAATAACAAGGTCACATGAGAGACAGCCATCTTCTAACCGTATACATACTGGGAACTATATTCTCAGAAGGCGAAGCACTGCTACTTGGGCGGAGTGATTTGCTCGCAGCACCCGAGAAGCCTCGTGGTGCAATACAGAACAAGACACAGAAGAACAAGCAGACACCAAACAAGATGCATGACAACTCTCCCAAAATCACAGGAGCAAAAGCAGAGTCAATGAGGAGGAACCGAATCTCCTCCACGTGGTTGCCTGAAGTGACTAGACTCACCGGTCCAGTAGAGTGTGTGACAGAAGACAGGAGTTGTCCACCGAGAGCGTTGACGGAGATAGGATGATTGATGGGAATGATTGGAATCCTGAGTCTGACAGCAGCGTAATTACAAACGCCACCTTGGACTCCTCAGTGGGGAATGATGAATGCTGCAGAGCAAAGAACAGTGAACATTCCGTCAGAAATGCACGACAGAGTTGGGGCTCGCCCGAATAAGCAGCAGGAGGTGGCAGACGAGGTTCCGTGCTGTTGGTAGGTCGGTCAGTGGGTGGAACAGCGATGGGTTAGGCGCAGTGGGCGCGTGGGCAGGCTCGACTCTCAGATGTTGCAGCTGGTTGGTAAGGTCCGAAACCTGCGCTACCAAGGCCTGAACTGCTCGACCGGTCGCTGTAATCTGCTCATTTTGACGATCAAAACGAGCGTTGTTGTTATTCAAAATGTCTCTCAGTTCAGTAACATTAGCTAGATCCATAACGGGTCAGATCGTTATGTCAGGTACGAAAACACTGGATCCAATTGCAAATGAGAATAGGTTTATTTAGAAATCTCAAGAGAACAAGACAAGGCAGGATGGTAAACACAAAGTCTCTGGTCGGCAGTTAGGTCCTTGGCAGCGCAGAGACTGCAGTGGGCTGAAATCCTCAAAGACAGGAATGATGAAGGAAACAACGACGAGAAGCAAAACTCGGGCAACAGTCCCAAGCACTGGCACTGACGGCAGAATAGTCCGACATGAACAGGAACTGGAGGTAAACTGCACAGAGTGAGACACAGAGAACCAGTAACAAACGATCTGACAATGAACATGACAAACACAGGACAATAATAGGACCCATAAACAAGACGCACCTGATAGACAATCAGACCAGAACAGTACACACAGAATGAACATACAAACCTGCGAACCGTGACAATTTTATCTCTCACTGCACACTTCGGTAAAGTATGAGGCCATTTTATCTCTCACTGCACACTTCGGTAAAGTATGAGGCCATTTTATCTCTCACTGCACACTTCGGTAAAGTATGAGGCCATTTTATCTCTCACTGCACATTTCATTAAAGGTTTCAAAAAAACACTATTATTTTACATTTGAATTAATATATTTTACTAACACTTTATGGTTTTTGTTTGACAGTCATTTTACAATTTTTTTTTTTTTTTTTTTTTTTTTACAGTGCACAACACTTATTTTATGGATTTTTATAGATTATTACTATCAAACACCTTTAATAAAGTGACTGCATTAAAAGTTCTACAGAGAAACACCGTTACTTTACAAATTTTTTCGAGTTTATTACCATCAAACACCTGTTAAAGCATGCTCAAGATTGTAAATTAACCATTTACATTGGAAGACAACGTAAAAAGTCTGTAAAAATACTGTATAAAACTGAAATTTTAATAATTCACTTTTTGAAGAAATACAGTACAAATTTTAAATTAAATACTCTTTAAAGGAACACGCCGACTTTTTGGGACTTTAGCTTATTCACCGTATCCCCCAGAGTTAGATAAGTCCACACATACCCCTCTCAACTCCGTGCGTGCCGTAACTATGTCTGACGCACCCACCGCTAGCCTAGCTTAGCACAAAGAATGGAGGTAAACGGCTCCAGCTAGCATACTGCTACCAATAAGTGACAAAATAACGCCAACATTTTCCTATCTACATGTTGTGATTTGTATAGTCACAGCGTGTACAAATAACAAGGTCACATGAGACACAGACATCTTCTAACCGTATACATACTGGGAACTATATTCTCAGAAGGCGAAGCACTGCTAATTGGGCGGAGTGATTTGCTCACAGCACCCGACAAGCCTCGAGTTTTGTTGACGGAAGTAACAACGGTGCTTTTCAGGTGTTGAGTTAATCACTCCAGTATAATCAGCAAGTATATCTTTTTTTTAATATATATTATATTTTACTCTGTTTATTAATGTTTTTACTCCACATTTGTGCAGTTTTTTGAGGATTTATGACACATTTTAAATTTATGTAAATAAATGATTTTTTTATGTATATATATATATATATATATATATATATATAGGTTTTTATACAAAAACAGCTTTTTATGGAAAATTCACTTCATAAAAGACCCAAATTTCTCAATTTCATGGGGATAACATGGTTTAGTGTAAAATTGACTAACTGAAAGATATCTTTTCACAAGTTTTTCCAGTTGGATTCATATCTAAATATTATGAAATCACAATTCTAACAATAAAAATGACTTTTTTGTGAAAGTTTAGCATTTTTT
This sequence comes from Scardinius erythrophthalmus, assembly GCF_964197995.2. Lineage (NCBI taxonomy): Eukaryota > Metazoa > Chordata > Actinopteri > Cypriniformes > Leuciscidae > Scardinius > Scardinius erythrophthalmus. The sequence continues at coordinate 3,934,035 of NC_138224.1, read as the reverse complement.
GTACTGAATTTTTTTCCCCCAATAATGTTACTTGAAAAATATCAAAGTTGAGTTTTTAGAGTTGAGTTTTCAAAGTTGAGTTTTTATCAGTTATTTCAATCTTCTTTTTTCATATAATTGTACAAATGTAATCTACACTTAATTTACTAACTGTAACAGAACAGATATGAACAGTTATATATTGAGTACAAACACATGGCATGAACATCAAAATGCAATGAACTGACAGCATGACAAATGAGCAAATAAAGCAGTAACTTTTTACTCTCTCTCTCTCTCTCTGTATGTGTGTGTGTGTGTGATTGCTCACATTGTCGATGTGTCAGTGTCACCAAATTTTTTTTTGTGATGGTTACGCATTTTGACTATTTTATGTGACAAATTATGTATTCCTCTGTGTGTGTGTGTGTGCCCTTGTTTATATTACAGTGTGGGGACCAAATGTCCCCATAAGAATAGTAAAACCTGAGATCACCTACATTGTGGGGACCAGCCAGCGGTCCCCACTTTTCAAAAGGCTTATAAATCACACAGGATGAGTTGTTTTGAGAAAGTAAAAGTGCAGAATGTCTCCTGTGATGGGTAGGTTTAGGGGCAGGGGCAGTGTAAGGGGATAGAATGTACAGTTTGTACGGTATAAAAACCATTACGTCTATGGAGAGTCCCCACAAAGATAGTGAACCAGACGTGTGTGTGTGTGTGTGTGTGTGTGTGTGTGTGTGTGTGTGTGTGTGTGTGTGTGTGTGTGTGTGTGTGTGTGTGTGTGTGTGTGTGTGTGTGAGCATGATAATTTTGCATTGTGAATGTTTTTAGCACTGTTAGAAGCGTGTAGATCTAGATGTACAAATTGTAGATCTAGAAAGGGTTGCGAGCCGTACAAAGTTTCATGCCATTTGGACAAAGAAAACATTTGTTTAAAAATTCAGCAAAAGTCATTTGCGGGTTAAAAAGACCCCGAAGAACACCAAAGGGTTACAAGAAGCCATAGTGGGGACAGAGCAGATGGCAAGTTATTCTCTCACTCAGCATCTTCTACTTTCAGCATAGTGACATAAATGTTTAATACTTGAATTTGTATTAAAGTGTGTATTTAATGTTGCTTGATTTAAAAAAAAAAAAAATGTACAAGAAGCTGTACAGTATTAATGAAGCCACCGTAATTGCTCATTGAGTAAAGCAAGTTAAGCAACATACTGTAATGCTCATGTCAGTGCAGTGACAAGAAATGCCAAACTTGTCTTTAGCCTTTTTGATGTTCAGGTTTGACAGGTTTTTTTTTTGTTGCATAATACTCAAATTTAAAAAAGTCTCAAATGTGACGTGATGGTTGCTCCCTGTTATTGAAACGGACGTCTGATAAAGACCTGGAACGTTCATGGACTGCTGCACAAAGTCTCTCTAACTGATAGAAGCCACTCACTCACATTTACAGCAGAATTCAAGACACTACAAAGGTAATGTTCCACCATACATAACTCTGTATATGGAAAGAAAACTGTGAAATTATAAAAATCTTTGATTTGTTATAATTTGAAGAGTATTTGAAAACTTTAGGCAAGAAATAACCAGCAAAACCATTGTTTTATTCATGCACTGCATGGTCAATTTTGAGATTTTGCATCCAACCTTTCTCCTTTCAGACTAGTGGAAAGAAATCACCTAAAATACACTTTTAAGTGTTTATTTTATCACACTTTATGTATTTGCATCTGTAGATTTCAATTTCAATACCTTTAAAAGTCAGAAATCTCCACTTTAGCAGCTTTACATTCACCAAACTTACAGTTGTATTCCGTATTCGGAAGGGTTTTAAAAAGGGATTTGTATATCTATTATTTGCCATACATATTTAAGTTTATTCCTTAAAATATGCTGAAAATATATTTTTTTTTCTGGCTGTTGACAGTATTTTCTTATTTATGGAATGATAAAAACAGATATTTAAAATCGCCTCTGTAAAAATATTTAACTGTCTTTTTTTTTTTTTTTTAGCTTTATCCAATGTTCAGATGTCTGTTTTGGAATTGTATGCAAATGATTTTGCTCAAATGTGGTTGTATTCTAATTTTAATACATTATAATTACTACATTATAATAATAATTATTTTCTAATGTGGCAGAGTAACTTAGCCTACCTATGCCGAGGCTTAAAGACGGAGGTGGGTTGAGTATCCAAAAACTGTAGCCTACTAGAGTAAAAGTAGGCTACTTGAAATATTTACTCAAGTAAAAGTTATCATCTCTATTAGACAACATTAATTTTAGACAATGTCAAAATAAAGAGAGCCTGCGAGTTTTGCGGTCAGGCATGTAAACGGATGCACTGACACCCGAAGGAGAAAGTGAGAAAGTTCACAGTGCTCGTCTCGCGCTCATGACCGCTGACACCGTGGTCGCATATCGTTAGCCTCATAGCACAGCGATTCCCAAACTGTGGTCCGCGGACCACTAGTGGTCCGTGAGGGTACTGCAGGTGGTCCGTGGAAAGGCAAAATGAAATATAAAATAATATTTTTTTTACCTTCATTTTACCAGGAAATTCACATAAAAAAAAGTAAAAAGAATATGTAGGCCTATATTGATGTAACATTTTAATTAAATTGTCAAGTTATTGTGTGATTACTAAAAAAGCCTAGTGGTGTTCGGCCGTGACATTCAAGTTTGTGCCGTTAGAACCACAACATTGGTTCGGTGGATAGCAACAGGTTCTCTGAAGAGAAAAGGGCAGTGTTGCCAGATTGGGCGGGTTAAAAAGGGTTTGGGCGGGTGGACAAAATTTGGGCTGGTTTGGGATCAGTTCGGCGGTTTTCAAACATCTACATTTTAAAGTCTAATTGGTTAAAAAACTAAAATAAAGTGTGCATGTAGTCCATAAAATCAGTCATCATGACATTACTGTACACACACGCCCATGCAGAGTCAGCTGGCATTGGTGTTGACATCACCGACGAGCACGCACTTTTAGCCAATCAGCGATCAGCAGGCAGATGCGATTGAGCGCGATAAGTTGTAGCTGTATATTCAAGTGATGGCTAATGCCTCTACTAAGTTGTATGTACACAGTAAAGAGTGAGATAGTGAGCAACTCTAAAAATGTACACGTGGTGGGATATATCGATGGTGACTATAACTCTGAGAGGAGAGCACAGTTATGTCCATGGTCATGTGCACACTAGCCTAACCAGACATCGGCAACTTTACACCGTCCAGACTGCACTATACTCGCCCCTGACACCTGCTGAAAAAGGTTTGAATCAACGATGAATCAGTTTTGACTGCTAAATTCTGCGTTATGTTCTGCAATGTGTACTTCCGAGGGTTAAAGTCATCGGTTCATTTCTTGATTGCCGTTTTGACAGTGTCCATCTGGACATTTTAGTCATATTGGCTAATTCTCCTTAATTATTGCCGTTTTGATCTGTTTTCCTGGATTTTTTTTTTTTTTTTTTTTTTTTTATCATTGTTATTTGTTTTAAGGAGATACAAATTGTGCTTATCAACCTTGAATGACATGGTAATGAAATTATATCATATTATTTTGGCAGTAAAATTTTGGGCGGTTTTTTCTTGTAGTGGGCGGGTTTTGGTGAGCTTTTGGGCTGGAAATCACCGTTCCAATCTGGCAACACTGGAAAAGGGCAGAGGCAAATATTATCTCATTATCACATCACACGCATATCCTTTAATGGTGCGTTCACACCGGACGAAATTTCGCTTCAAACTTTTGTTTTGACGCGGGAATTGATACAAAGTGGTCAAGCGTATCACTAGACGGGGCAGGCGCGATTTTGACATATGATCCCTTTTTGAATTTGACGCGCTCGCGTCCGGTGTGAACGCACAGTTAGGCATAGGCAGTTTATATGAAACGAAATGTTTATAAATGGAATGAATAAGGCCTGTTATTATTTTAATTTCCAGTTAGTTTCTTGATCTCGCGTTTCTGAAATGTTTTGCGGATGTGCTCTTAAGTGGACAAACTCAAGCCTAGGTACTTTTTGAGGAGTTGTAAAATTCTGAAGATTAATAATCCCCTAAAATCACCAAAGGTTTTGAAATGTTGACTATATTCCAGTGTTCTTATTACTGTATAGATTTCATACTCCATTGCTATGGAAATAAGCCTGTTGTTCAAATGAACCTGATTATGCCCTCGGGCGCTTGAGTAAATAAATAAATTAAATATGTGGCAGCCGTTGTGTGCAGTAAACTTTCTTTTAACAAGCCTGTTGTACTGATGTGATGACCAATGATAGTTTTAGAGCTAGTAAGCCTATTTAGAGGTGCAGATTAATTCAGGTAGGACTCTGTGTAGACATATTTTATTATGTGTATTATGAGGTGGTCCGCGAAAATTCTTGATTACAAATAGTGGTCCACACACACAAAAAGTTTGAAAACCCCTGTCATAGCATATGCCCAAGTCATTAAAAAAAAAAATGACTATGAAGTTAACGATATGCTCTCCAAAATGTAATCAAATGTATATTTCTGCAGGCGCATTTAAACTGCTGGTTGTCTTATTTAATGTATAAATTAAGCTATATGTCCAAAAACTGGTAATATCATACTTTGTAGTAGTGATATCGTGTAGGCTACTTTGCGTAGGCTAATGATCTGTTTGTAAAATGTATTGCCTGTATGAAATGAAATCGCATAGCTGTAGGCTACCTACCTGTGGAATCTTTCACATGAATGATGATGACATGCATACGGAGATGTTCAACTGATGAAGAGATGAGCTGCAAACAATACGCTGCAGATTTGCTTTCAATTGACTGTCTTCCACTTCATCTAACGCTCATGATGTTCTTTAATTCCCGCTCAAGACGATTCAGTGTGTGCAGGGAACTGAACAAATCATTCAAACTGATTCGCGAACCAATGTACAGTTTTGCAAAATTGTCTTGAACGAAATCGACTCTAAAGAGTGATTCATTTGTGAATGGGGAATCGCTCCAAAAGAGACAGCGCGCGCTTGGAATTAACTACACATTTCTTAACGTATGCATTAAAATATATAGCCTATATATATTTTTTTTTCATTAAAAATAGGCTACTCGAGTTCAAATAAAAGTAGCCTACCCACATTTAAATGGTTTACATTTGATTTAAATTAATTCTACTCTTAAAAATACAAATGTTATCAAAAATGACTAGTTCTACCCACATCTGCTTAACAAAGATTGAAATGATAGGAATTCATCCACCCTGGAATCTCACCCGGGGACTTTTTACTAATTCATTTCCCCCAAGGACAACACCGATTCGCGAACTGGAAATAATGTAAGACAACACCTAGAAACCAGTCATTAACTGCAAACAAATATGCAAGCAAGTCAAGTAAAAATCAACCAGCAAGTAGCTTTCATCTGTGCACGCGCACACACACACACATTTTAATCCCATGGAGGGGATACCACTACATAAAATGAGCAAGGACAAAACAAACACGGCTTAGGATACTTTTAAAAGTAATTTTTCAAGATACTTTAAAACGTTTGCAGCATGATAAATACGCTATATAAAATTGTGGTTTTGAGGGAAAAACCAAAACAGAAGATGTCACATAGTGACATATATGACATATATCTTCTTTTTTTCCCTCAAAACCACAATTTTATATAGCGTATTTATCATGCTGCAAACGTTTTAAAGTATCTTGAAAAATTACTTTTAAAAGTATAGGCCTAAGTCTCAATATTACTTTCAGAAATAAAATACAGGTAAATAAAGCGAAATGATAAACATAAAAGATAAACATAGCTACTTTAGTTCCCCTCTCTCCACAACAAATACTTTACATTTAACAGGCCTATTCAGAACAGAACAAGAAAGTCTAGTTCACTTCATTTATGGCAGCAACTGAACATAAGTTTTTGAGTTTAAATAGGTGGAAATTGTGTCAACAAACAATACATTATGATCAACAATCTTCTGCTGAGCTTGAAACTGAATCTGAACTTGTAATACTTCTTAAGACCTTATTGTAAAAGATCTGCCAATGAACTGATGAACCGCTCATCTCTAGCTGGAGCACGATGACATCTCAGGTCTCAAAGACGGTCCTGCGACTGCAGGCTGAGGACGTCCAGACACTGAATGAGGGAATTAACTTCAAGAAAAACCCAGAGGATGGCAAATGTTACATCATTTACAAAGTCAAGGACAAACTACGAGCGTGTAGAAACCAGTGCAAACACCAGGGTGGACTCTTCATTAAAGACATGGAGGACATGGACGGCAGGTGAGTGAATCTAAACTCATTTAAACACAAATAATAAGAGATAATGAGAAGAAGAAGAACACATAAGAAGGAATTTGCTGGGAAAAAAGCAATTTCTGTGTTGTTGTGCAATAACTGGTGTGAAATAATTGTTTAATTGTGCAATAATTGTTTATGAAAGGAACATGTGACACTGAAGACTGCAGTAATGATGCTGAAAATCACAGGAATAAATTACATTTGAAAATATAGAAAACAATTGTCACGGGAAGTCAAAAGGTGAGACGAGGATTCAAGTGCAAAAAAAAGGAATTTTAATGAATAAACAACAAAACAGACCAAAAACCAAAACTCCCTCGTGGGGGAAAAACAAGACAGGCAAATACTCAACAAGACAGGCAAATACTCAACAAGACAAATACTTAAAACATAACACGGGGGGAAACAGAGACAACGATCCACACAGACTGCAAACAAGAGGGAACTAATAAAGGGAAACTAATCAGGGGGAACAGGTGGGAGAACTCAACCAATAATCAGATAACAAGTAGGGCGGGGCTAACAATGACACAAGCACATGGCACAACATAACAAACACCCAAGTGCAGAACAAGACAAGACAGACATGTGACATAACCCCCTCCATAAGGAGTGGCTTCCAGACACTCCACTAGAACGGGGGGGACAGACCAGGGCGGGACGGAGGGACAGGCCAGGGCGGGACGGGAGGGACAGAACAGGGCGGGACTGGAGGAACCAACCAGGGCGGGACGGGAGGAACAGACCAGGGCGGGACGGGAGGGACAGAACAGGGCGGGACGGAAGAGACAAACAGTCCATCAGGCGGCCAGGGTGGAGCAGATTGTCCATCGGGCGGCCAGGTCGGAGACTTTCCCTCGGGTGGCCAGTGCGGAGACTTTCCCTCGGGCGGCCAGGGCGGAGACTTTCCCTCGGGCGGCCAGGGCGGAGACTTTCCCTCGGACGGCCAGATCGGAGACTCTCCTTCGGGTGGCCAGGGCGGAGACTTTCCCTCGGGCGGCCAGGGCGGAGAAGACCCCTCGGGCGGCCACGGTGGTGAAGACCCCTCGGGCGGCCACGGCGGTGAAGACCCCTCGGGCGGCCAGGGCGGTGAAGACCCCTCGGGCGGCCAGGGCGGAGAAGACCCCTCGGGCGGCCAGGGCGGAGAAGACCCCTCGGGCGACCACGGCGCAGGAACTGGAACAAACCCCACCGGCTCAGGCACTGGGACTGGCACCACCGGCTCAGGCCCTGGAACTGGCACCACCGGCTCAGGCACTGGAATTGGCATCACCGGCTCAGGCACTGGAACTAGTCCCACCGGCTCCGACTCAGACACCACCGGCCCAGGAACGGACATAGACACAAGAACAGGCACCAGAACAGGCACAGGAACAGACACCAGAACAGGCACAGGAACAGACACAGGCACTGGAACAGACACTGGAACAGACACTGGAACAGACACTGGAACAGACACTGGAACAGACACTGGAACAGACACTGGAACAGACACTGGAACAGACACTGGAACAGACACTGGAACAGACACTGGAACAGACGCTGGCTCCGGCTCAGGAACAGACGCTGGCTCCGGCTCAGGAACAGACGCTGGCTCCGGCTCAGGAACAGACGCTGGCTCCGGCTCAGGAACAGACGCTGGCTCCGGCTCAGGAACAGACGCTGGCTCCGGCTCAGGAACAGACGCGGGCTCCGGCTCAGGAACAGACGCGGGCTCCGGCTCAGGAACAGACGCGGGCTCCGGCTCAGGAACAGACGCGGGCTCCGGCTCAGGAACAGACGCGGGCTCCGGCTCAGGAACAGACGCGGGCTCCGGCTCAGGAACAGACGCGGGCTCCGGCTCAGGAACAGACGCTGGCTCCGGCTCAGGAACAGACGCGGGCTCCGGCTCAGGAACAGACGCGGGCTCCGGCTCAGGAACAGACGCGGGCTCCGGCTCAGGAACAGACGCGGGCTCCGGCTCAGGAACAGACGCGGGCTCCGGCTCAGGAACAGACGCGGGCTCCGGCTCAGGAACAGACGCGGGCTCCGGCTCAGGAACAGACGCGGGCTCCGGCTCAGGAACAGACGCGGGCTCCGGCTCAGGAACAGACGCGGGCTCCGGCTCAGGAACAGACGCGGGCTCCGGCTCAGGAACAGACGCGGGCTCCGGCTCAGGAACAGACGCGGGCTCCGGCTCAGGAACAGACGCGGGCTCCGGCTCAGGAACAGACGCGGGCTCCGGCTCAGGAACAGACGCGGGCTCCGGCTCAGGAACAGACGCGGGCTCCGGCTCAGGAACAGACGCGGGCTCCGGCTCAGGAACAGACGCGGGCTCCGGCTCAGGAACAGACGCGGGCTCCGGCTCAGGAACAGACGCGGGCTCCGGCTCAGGAACAGACGCGGGCTCCGGCTCAGGAACAGACGCGGGCTCCGGCTCAGGAACAGACGCGGGCTCCGGCTCAGGAACAGACGCGGGCTCCGGCTCAGGAACAGACGCGGGCTCCGGCTCAGGAACAGACGCGGGCTCCGGCTCAGGAACAGACGCGGGCTCCGGCTCAGGAACAGACGCGGGCTCCGGCTCAGGAACAGACGCGGGCTCCGGCTCAGGAACAGACGCGGGCTCCGGCTCAGGAACAGACGCGGGCTCCGGCTCAGGGACAGACGCGGGCTCCGGCTCAGGGACAGACGCGGGCTCCGGCTCAGGGACAGACGCGGGCTCCGGCTCAGGGACAGACGCGGGCTCCGGCTCAGGGACAGACGCGGGCTCCGGCTCAGGGACAGACGCGGGCTCCGGCTCAGGGACAGACGCGGGCTCCGGCTCAGGGACAGACGCGGGCTCCGGCTCAGGGACAGACGCGGGCTCCGGCTCAGGGACAGACGCGGGCTCCGGCTCAGGGACAGACGCGGGCTCCGGCTCAGGGACAGACGCGGGCTCCGGCTCAGGGACAGACGCGGGCTCCGGCTCAGGGACAGACGCGGGCTCCGGCTCAGGGACAGACGCGGGCTCCGGCTCAGGGACAGACGCGGGCTCCGGCTCAGGGACAGACGCGGGCTCCGGCTCAGGGACAGACGCGGGCTCCGGCTCAGGGACAGACGCGGGCTCCGGCTCAGGGACAGACGCGGGCTCCGGCTCAGGGACAGACGCGGGCTCCGGCTCAGGGACAGACGCGGGCTCCGGCTCAGGGACAGACGCGGGCTCCGGCTCAGGGACAGACGCGGGCTCCGGCTCAGGGACAGACGCGGGCTCCGGCTCAGGGACAGACGCGGGCTCCGGCTCAGGGACAGACGCGGGCTCCGGCTCAGGGACAGACGCGGGCTCCGGCTCAGGGACAGACGCGGGCTCCGGCTCAGGGACAGACGCGGGCTCCGGCTCAGGGACAGACGCGGGCTCCGGCTCAGGGACAGACGCGGGCTCCGGCTCAGGGACAGACGCGGGCTCCGGCTCAGGGACAGACGCGGGCTCCGGCTCAGGGACAGACGCGGGCTCCGGCTCAGGGACAGACGCGGGCTCCGGCTCAGGGACAGACGCGGGCTCCGGCTCAGGGACAGACGCGGGCTCCGGCTCAGGGACAGACGCGGGCTCCGGCTCAGGGACAGACGCGGGCTCCGGCTCAGGGACAGACACTGGCTCCGGCTCAGGAACAGGAACAGACATCACCGGCTCAGGAACAGACACCACCGGCTCAGGAACAGACACCACCGGCTCAGGAACAGACACCACCGGCTCAAGTGTGTGTGTAGCCCACACACACCACATGGCTGTGGCCATAATGGCCAGTGTCGCGGTCACTGAGGGCTCAGGCTCAGGAACAGACACCACCGGCCCAGACACAGGCTCGACGGCGGCCATCTTGTCCGAAGACCCAGTCTTGGTAGTGACCTTCTTGTCCGAAGACACAGGCTCTACAGGCGTAACGTGAACAGGTTCAGTGGTGGCCATCTTGTCCGAAGACACAGGCTCAGCAGACGTGACGGGAACACTCTCGGCGGCGACCATCTTGTCCGAAGACACAGGCTCGACAGGCGTAACGTGAACAGGTTCAGTGGTGGCCATCTTGTCCGAAGACACAGGCTTGGCAGACGTGACGGGAACACTCTCGGCGGTGACCATCTTGTCCGAAGACACAGGCTCGACAGGCGTAACGTGAACAGGTTCAGCGGTTGCCATCTTGTCCGAAGACACAGGCTCAGCAGATGTGACGGGAACACCCTCGGCGGCGGCCATCCTGTCCGAAGACACCGGCTCGGCAGACTTGACATGAACAATCTCTGGCTGGGCAGACGTGACGTGAACCGTCTCTGGCTCCTCCGCAACGGAATCCTCCGGGATATTGGGGAGGCCGGAGGTCTTCCTCCTCCTCCGCCGTCTTCGATGGTGAGGTGCAGGTTCAGGTCTGGACGGAGTTAATGGTGGATGGAGCTCTGGGCTGGGCAGCAGCGATGCGTTCTCTGGGCTGAGCAGCGGCGATGCATTCTCTGGGCTGGGCAGCGGCGATGCATTCTCTGGGCTGGGCAGCGGCGATGCATTCTCTGGGCTGGGCAGCGGCGATGCATTCTCTGGGCTGGGCAGCGGCGATGCATTCTCTGGGCTGGGCAGCGGCGATGCATTCTCTGGGCTGGGCAGCGGCGATGCATTCTCTGGGCTGGGCAGCGGCGATGCATTCTCTGGGCTGGGCAGCGGCGATGCATTCTCTGGGCTGGGCAGCGGCGATGCATTCTCTGGGCTGGGCAGCGGCGATGCATTCTCTGGGCTGGGCAGCGGCGATGCATTCTCTGGGCTGGGCAGCGGCGATGCATTCTCTGGGCTGGGCAGCGGCGATGCATTCTCTGGGCTGGGCAGCGGCGATGCATTCTCTGGGCTGGGCAGCGGCGATGCATTCTCTGGGCTGGGCAGCGGCGATGCATTCTCTGGGCTGGGCAGCGGCGATGCATTCTCTGGGCTGGGCAGCGGGGATGCAGGCGGGTCCGATGTATCCCACCGAGCACGATGGTGGAGATACATAACGAAACCCGGGAAGTCTAAAATTTCCAACCCCTTCATCTCCCACTGAGGCAAGGGAACATCCAAACAAAGATTAAATACCTCTTTGAGGACTATATCCCCAAGCCCGAGTCCCTCTGCAGCCGAGCTGAATTTCCGGGCGAAATCCTTCACCCTGGTCCCCTGCTGTCGGAGGGAGACCAACCCGTTAAGTTTCAGGATTCGCTCCAGGTGAGGGCAGGAATCCTTTTGCTGAATCCTCATTGTTGGTGGATCGTTCTGTCACAGGAAGTCAAAAGGTGAGACGAGGATTCAAGTGCAAAAAAAAGGAATTTTAATGAATAAACAACAAAACAGACCAAAAACCAAAACTCCCTCGTGGGGGAAAAACAAGACAGGCAAATACTCAACAAGACAGGCAAATACTCAACAAGACAAATACTTAAAACATAACACGGGGGGAAACAGAGACAACGATCCACACAGACTGCAAACAAGAGGGAACTAATAAAGGGAAACTAATCAGGGGGAACAGGTGGGAGAACTCAACCAATAATCAGATAACAAGTAGGGCGGGGCTAACAATGACACAAGCACATGGCACAACATAACAAACACCCAAGTGCAGAACAAGACAAGACAGACATGTGACAACAATTCTTTAAATTGAAATAATAATTCACAATTTTACTGTTATTTTTTGATCAAATAAATGCATTATTGTTATTATTTAGCAGACAAACTGTCACGTGTTGAGTTTGTGCATTCATGAGAGTTTATTTTGAACCTGTTTTTGTTCACGTCTGAATTTCTTTGATAATCTTAGTTCAGTTTGCCTCCATTGTCTCCCTGTTTCTGTTGTGTTCAGTTCTGTTCAGGTGTGTAATTAGCCCTCTCTTGTTTTCTGTCTATGTAAACCCTGTGTTTCTTTCAGTTCACTGTCAGCTCTACGTCATGTTAAGTTGGTTGTTCTGTTCCTGTGATTCTTTTTTTGTGTGTGTGTGAAGATTTGAGTTGATTTCTAAATAAAGATGCAGCACTTAGATCCTGTTTCATCTCTTCTGCAACCAACACTGACACACAAACATAGTGCAGGAAGATTTACAGTTCAATACTGTAGAAGTATATAAAAGGAATCATTAGACTGTGCTTGTGTATTTGTGTAACAGCACAGTGCGCTGCACTAAACACTACTGGAAACTTAACGTGGCCACCATGGAGTACGTCAACCCTCCAGACAGCTTCATGCAAGATGAACTCGGTAAAATCATTATTATTTAAAACTGCTACTGGAGAAATGGAATCTTTCCATTCCACAAAAGGGTCTTTATAGTGGAAAAGGTCTTTTCGATTTTTAGGAAAAGGTTCTTTTTAGAACTGTTCACTGAATGGTTCTTTAATGACATCGCTGTGAAAACCCCCTTTTGGAACCTATTTTTTTTTTTTTTTTAAGAGTTTATAAACATTTGATATCATTTTAATTCCCGCTAATCATTTTTAAAAACTTAATACTGATAGGTGTATGTATATATATATATATATATATATATATAGCCTATATATATATATATATATATATATATATATATATTATATATATATATATATATTATATATATATATATATATATACTGTATACACACACACATATAAAATATACTGTAGCCTATATAGAAGTAGGGGAGAGCGGGGCACAAAGTAACGCTTTTTGACTTTCTCAATTTGTGTAAATCTACTTATGGTTCAGAGTATTTTTTTTCCCACATTAATTTCCCACATGTCTGGTACAATTATGTGTTTTTGTTTTATTAATACAGTGTATACTTTTTTCTTGATATACCCCGAAAGAACGGAAGTGAAATGTGACAACATGCCCCATAGGTGGGGTACATTGTAACATAATATATGGCAACTTAAAATGTTATCTCATCTAATAAAAAAAAATACAAAACTAAAATATTTTCTAAATAAAATACAATTAAAAAACGTTTTCATATAAAATAATGGCAATTTTTAATAATTAAATATAAACTCATTTTTGAGTTTTGATTACGAACACATGAAAACACAGCTATACAACATAGTTCAAAACAAATAAATAATTAGTAATTTCTGAACATTGACTCTCAGTCTTTAGTCACCTTTTTCTCACGTTTTCTCAATAAAATTAATAAAACTATAGAATATAATAGCATATTTCTAATAGGGGCACATTGTAACGCAGTGTGACAACATGCCCCGCCTGTGCAACTGGGATTTAAACCCGGCTAGTGTCTTCTGCTAGTTAGCGAAGCATTAAAGAACTATCTCAACTGTTAAATAACATCTTGGAGATTAATATAATATCAGATTTGTTTTATTTTAAATAAACACAAAAAATAGAGATGAAAAATTAACTTAAGAAATTTACTTTTGCTATGGTTTAATAAATGTCTATGGATATCTTCCAAAAATAAAATAATTTTGGCGGAATTTTTTTTCTATATAGTGTTGATATGGCAACTAGTAAATAAACAAAGTTTCGTCATCCTAGCATGTGTGGAAGTGTTTAAAACAAGCGTGTTACAACTAACCCCGCGTAGGTTGTGCCCCGCGCTCCCCTATATTATTTGTTGGAAGCGAATGTTCTAAGAACATTTTCCTAGTGTTTCCATTAAGTAATAAAAACATTATTTCTGAAAGTTCTCTTTTTCTTGGTTATGCGAACGTTAAAGAAACATTTCATTTTATCATTTTGCAAACATTATGGAAATTACTCTTTTGAATGTTCTCTGATAGTTCTGAAACAAGTAGCAACATAGACAAACTAAACATTTCCATGAACGATGTGTAATTAAGGTTTTTGTGCTAGCATGTTAAGTACATTGTGACAAACCAGATCCCTCTGACTGAATGTTCTATTAGCCTTTCTGGAAGAATGTTTGTTCATAACTTACCAGAACGTTTCTGATAAAGTTTCCTGTTATCTTATTGCATTTGTGTGTGTGTGTGTAGAGGCAGTGCTGTCAGACACTGACGGTAGTTTAGAGCTGGTTGAGTTAAATCCTCCAGACCCCTGGACCACAGAGCCGAGAGAAGCACAAGAGCTACAGGCCGGAGAGATCACGGTAAATCACACTCATTAATGATCCGCGCTGGTCAGAACATTCAGTCTACCCGAGTCTAACCCTGCAACAGTCTATAGGAATGTTATTTTATAGTTGCAAAAAATAAAAGAACTCAATACACTAACGCGCTGACTGACACACAGCGTAAGTGTGCACACAGAAAGCAGCGTCTCTCACCAGCGATCGTGAGTTCAGTACTTGTTCACTCTTATTTTGCTTGAATGGTCAAATACACATGCAATTATGTCAAAATGTCCATCATGTGGAGTATTCATGTAAACACAGCCGGTTATGTCTCAAGTGAAAGTAAACATTTCGGATTTAAATCAGTATGCGTTTGGCCTTAAAGTGACAGCAGCCTAATAAACCTGATGCTCATGGCCCGGTTCCCCAAAGCGTTCTTATCTCTAAGTAGTTCTTAACCTATTCCTTAAATTCTCTCTTAACGTTATGGCACGATTCCTGACACGTTCGTTCGCTAAGTATATTATCTTCTGTAAGTCACACTTCCTAAGGTTGGTCTGGACCACTCTTAGCTTTACCTTATCACTGTTGCAGGTCTATATGAATATAATTCTGAAGTTTTAATACACCCAGACAGTATTAAATTAATTCAAGTGTTTTCATGCAAAGAATAAAATTGTCATTACACTGATTGTTGTTAGATTTTTAATTATATTATTATACAATTTCATTAATTTAATTAAAAAGCGCTTTTAAAGGCCAGTGAAAGCATAGGCTACTGTCAGTCAAGGACGCTAATATTGTTTCTCATGGGCTTGTATGGTATTTTAAACATTTATAGGGGCGAGTCTGTGATTTTAGTGCCGTTTTAAAATGATTTAAAACGTGAATTTTGAATCTCTTCTTGTAAACTCAGAGATGTGGATTCAGACGGCAAGTAAACTAGATGTACCGCATCGCGGTACAAAATATGACTGCCGCTCAGGCCTGCACTGGCTTTCCACAAAAATAAATGACGTTGAGTAATTTGGCTGTATTGCATGTTTATGTATATACCTAAAAAAAGTAGTAGTATGTGCATGTCTGTCTGTGTGTGTGTGTGTGTGTGTGTGTGTTTGTGTATGTGTGTGTCTTTGTATGTGTGTGTCTGTGCGTGTATGTATGTGTGCGTACATGTGTGCGCGTGTGTGTTTGTGTGTGTGTGTCTGTGCATGTGGATTTGTATGTGTGTGTATGGGTGTGTGTCTGTGCGTGTGGATGTCAGCGTGTGTGCATGCTTGTGTTTGTTTGTATTCCTGCATGTGTGTGTGTGACAGTATTATCCTAAACCAGCAACCCTTCGCTCAACAGCACCATCTACAGGCCGATGAGTGTACAGTCACTAAATGTGCACATAAATGAATTTATTTTATACCCCCCCCATGGATGAAATTCTACGAAACTTAGCAGAGGATACCCCCAGAGGATGTCAAGTTAATCATACACATGAAATATGGTGCAGTTCTGAACATCTCCACTGAAGATAGGGGCGATTAAAGCAGAATAATATTGCATTTTCATTTTTTATGGGAGGGGCGCAAATCACAAATGAGTGATTATGGGCTAGGTTGATGTGGGCCCTTAAGAGCAACATACCATAAAAATTTCTTCATCCTCAGTGCCACGGTTCAGGTAGTTATTTAGGAAAAACTGCATTTTTGGGTTTGGGGGGGGGGGGATAGTGGCCCCCGGGGACCAAATGAAATTTTTCCTTAGAAGTCTAGTGGGGCTACATGCCCACCAAATTTCATGTTCCCCGGTGTTTCGGTGTCCCTGGTATCGTTGACGAAAAATTTACGGGGGCCCCAGCGCAGGGGGGGAAGTGGCCCCCGGGGACCAAACGAAATTTTTCCGTAAAAGTCTAGTAGACCAACATACCATAAAAATGTCTTCATCCTCGGTGCCACGGTTCAGGTAGTTATTTAGGAAAAACTGCATTTTTTTGGGTTTGGGGGTGCCCAGCGCGGGGGGGGGAGTGGCCCCCGGGGACCAAACGAAATTTTTCCGTAGAAGTGTAGTGGGGCTACATGACCACCAAATTTCATGTTCCCCGGTGTTTCGGTGTCCCTGGTATCGTTGACGAAAAATTTACGGGGGCCCCAGCGCGGGGGGGAAAGTGGCCCTCGGGGACCAAACAAAATTTTTCCGTAAAAGTCTAATAGACCAACATACCATAAAAATGTCTACATCCTCGGTGCCACGGTTCAAGTAGTTATTTAGGAAAAACTGCATTTTTTTGGGTTTGGGGGGGCCCAGCGCGGGGGGGGAGTGGCCCCCGGGGACCAAACGAAAATTTTCCTTAGAAGTCTAGTGGGGCTACATGCCCACCAAATTTCATGTTCCCCAGTGCTTTCGGTGTCCCTGGTATCGTTGACGAAAAATTTACGGGGGCCCCAGCGCAGGGGGGGAAGTGGCCCCCGGGGACCAAACGAAATTTTTCCGCAAAAGTCTAGTAGATCAACATACCATAAAAATTTCTTCATCCTCGGTGCCACGGTTCAGTTAGTTATTTAGGAAAAACTGCATTTTTTGGGGTTTGGGGGGGCCCAGCGCGGGGGGGAGTGGCCCCCGGGGACCAAACGAAATTTTTCCTTAGAAGTCTAGTGGGGCTACATGCCCACCAAATTTCATGTTCCCCGGTGCTTCGGTGTCCCTGGTATCGTTGACGAAAAATTTACGGGGGCCCCAGCGCGGGGGGGGGGGAAGTGGCCCCCAGGGACCAAACGAAATTTTTCCGTAAAAGTCTAGTAGACCAACATACCATAAAAATTTCTTCATCCTCGGTGCCACGGTTCAGGTAGTTATTTAGGAAAAACTGCATTTTTTGGGGTTTGGGGGGGCCCAGCGCGGGGGGGAGTGGCCCCCGGGGACCAAACGAAATTTTTCCTTAGAAGTCTAGTGGGGCTACATGCCCACCAAATTTCATATTCCCCGGTGCTTCGGTGTCCCTGGTATCGTTGACGAAAAATTTACGGGGGCCCCAGCGCGGGGGGGAAGTGGCCCCCGGGGACCAAACGAAATTTTTCCGTAAAAGTCTAGTAGACCAACATACCATAAAAATTTCTTCATCCTCGGTGCCACGGTTCAGGTAGTTATTTAGGAAAAACTGCATTTTTTTGGGTTTGGGGGGGCCCAGCGCGGGGGGGGGAGTGGCCCCCGGGGACCAAACGAAATTTTTCCTTAGAAGTCTAGTGGGGCTACATGCCCACCAAATTTCATGTTCCCCGGTGCTTTCGGTGTCCCTGGTATCGTTGACGGAAAATTTACGGGGGCCCCAGCGCGGGGGGGGAGTGGCCCCCGGGGACCAAATGAAATTTTTCCTTAGAAGTCTAGTGGGGCTACATGCCCACCAAATTTCATGTTCCCCGGTGCTTCGGTGTCCCTGGTATCGTTGACGAAAAATTCAGTAAGGTGACGAAAAAAAAAAAAAAAAAAAACTTTGACAATCCCTATATGACCGCTTTTCATAATTACCACACGACCTGTTTGTCAAAGAACAGTAGGTACTAATTTGGCCAGGGATTTTTACGCGGGTTGGGTGAGAAAAACACTGATATTATGGATTCGGACGGCACTAAAATCACCGACTCGCCCCTATAAATGTTTAAAATACCATACAAGCCCATGAGAAACAATATTAGCGTCCGAATAGGACTTGACTGACAGTAGCATATGCTTTCACTGGCCTTTAAAAGCGCTTTTTAATTAAATTAATGAAATTGTATAATAAATTAAAAATCTAACAACAATCAGTGTAATGACAATTTTATTCTTTGCATGAAAACACTTGAATTAATTTAATACTGTCTGGGTGTATTAAAACTTCAGAATTATATTCATATAGACCTGCAACAGTGATAAGGTAAAGCTAAGAGTGGTCCAGACCAACCTTAGAAAGTGTGACTTACAGAAGATAATATACTTAGCGAACGAACGTGTCGGGAATCGTGCCATAACGTTAAGAGAGAATTTAAGGAATAGGTTAAGAACTACTTAGAGATAAGAACGCTTTGGGGAACCGGGCCCAGGTCAATAAACTTCTATATAATCTGTAGCTTTTATTTGCCAAAGGATCAGTCAAAATGGTCTTCAAAGTGAAGTTTGTGGTTAGGTTCTGTCTGGTTTATGTTCATTCATTGTTTGAATACTTTCATCTCCTCGTTAGTTTCCCCACGTGATTCATCTCGTTGGTCTTGTCAGCGGTGTCTTGTTAACTCCCCTGGTTTCCTGTGTATTTAAGCCTGTGTTTAGTTCTGTCCAGTAGTCTGTCGTCCTTTGCGTATCGTAGGTTGTTCTGTCAGTTTTTGAGTTCGTTTAAATAAAACACAGCTGCAAAAAATAAATCAATCAATCAATTAAATCCCAAAGGAAAAAAGTAGAGTAAATCACACTAATATGCAGCTGATACTCATGCTGATAGATAGCATTCACAATTTTGGGGTTTTGAAAGAAATTAATGTACTGTTATTCAGCTAGGGCACATTAAATTGACAAAGTGTCAGTAAAGACATTTATAATGTTACAAAAAATTCTATAAACACTGTTTTTTTTTTTTTTTTTGCTGTGAAAACTGTTTTATCACAATGTTAGCAAGTTTTATCATGTTGTTAGCATGTGTTTAGCATTTTGGTAACATGTTTTAATATATTGCTAACATGAATTAGCATGATGCTAACATGTTTTACTACATTGTTGACATGAAACACATTCAATCCATAAATACTCTCTGTGTGTGTTTGTTTCAGCTGACGTACATCACGCACGCGTGTATGGAGCTTAAAGCGGGGAACAAGACGATGATGTTTGACCCGTGGCTCACTGGACCAGCGTTTGCGAGAGGCTGGTGGCTCATTCACGAACCTCCGTCTGATGCCATGGACAGACTCAGTCGGGCAGATCTCATTTACATCAGCCACATGCATTCAGATCACCTGAGGTTACAGTCTGATCAACCACAACACTTCAACTACACATATTCCTTATATTAAATTATATTATATTATGCAAAAAAACAAACATTTAAAATCTAACTTTGCATCTTTTTTCTATCAGCTACCCAACTTTGCGACGTCTTTCCAAAAAGCGTCCAGATATTCCCATTTATGTCGGAGACACTTCACGGCCGGTGTTCTGGTGAGACTGAACGACTTCATACACTTTTAAAAATAAACTTTTTTTGGGGGGGGGGGGGGTCAATGGAATATTTCCATTCCACAAAAAGTGATTAAATCACACAAATGGTGATTTTAAGAACTTTTCACTAAAAGGTTATTTTATGACAAAAGACCCCTTTTCAAATTTTTATGTTTAAGAGTCATTTTAATTGCAGCTAATACTTTTGAAGCATAAAAATTACAAACATAAATTTTCTTCATTGCAACCACTCACCTGTGACAAAAATAATGTTTTATATTATTATAATTTTAACTCTAATTATAAGAATAAGACAAAATATATTACTTCTATAACTTTTACTTGCATGTTTTGAAGTACTTTCACTGCAGTAATCTGCTGAGACTCTGCTTTAGAAAGAGACCAAAGCATTCATGAATTACAACCATTTAATGGGGTAGTTCACCCAAAAATGAAAATGTTGTTCCAAACCCGTAAGACTTTCGTTCATCTTTTTAATGAAATCTGAAAGCTTTCTGTCTCTCCATTGACAGCTACGCAACTACCAGTTTCAAGCCCCAGAAAGATAATAAAGACGTAATTAAAGTAATTCATGCGACTCCAGTGGTTTAACCTTAATTTTATGAAGCGACGCGAGTGCTTTGTTTGTCACGAACCGCACACGGATGAAAGCAGGTGAAATCCAAAGTGCAGTAAGATGAGTTTTATTAGGGTAATCCAAAAGCGAAGTCAAGACAGGCAGGGTTCAATATCCAGGACTCAATACAAAACAGTGAACAGGCTAGGCAGGAAACACGGGAACAGAAGCGGCGTGACATAAAACATTGATCCACAAAGAACACAAGACAAACAGGGCTTTAAATACATGAATGACAAGGGGATAACGACAGACAGCTGGTGATTACAAACTACAGACACCTGGGTGTAATTCACAGACAGAATTGTGGGAGATGAAGTTCTAAGTGCACGACACCGTGAAGGTAAGGAGGACATCTAGTGGAGACCTGGGGAACACAACCAGACACTGTGACATGACCCCCCTTCTACGGAGTGGCTCCCAGACACTCCAAGACATAACATGGAACAAGACAAAAGTTCAGGAGGGAGGTGACACGGTGGAGGATCAGGGGGAGGGACGGGGGGCCAGGTCCATGAAGGGAAACGGGGACAGGGAGTGACAGTTCATCTGGCGGCCAGGGCGGAGAAGACAGTCCATCGGGCGGCCAGGGCGGAGCAGACAGTCCATCGGGCGGCCAGGGCGGAGCAGACTTTCCCTCGGGCGGCCAGGGCGGAGCAGACTTTCCCTCGGGCGGCCAGGGCGGAGCAGACTTTCCCTCGGGCGGCCAGGGCGGAGCAGACAGTCCATCGGGCGGCCAGGGCGGAGCAGACAGTCCATCGGGCGGCCAGGGCGGAGACTTTCCCTCGGGCGGCCAGGGCGGAGACTCTCCCTCGGGCGGCCAAGGCGGAGACTTTCCCTCGGGCGTCCACTTTCCCTCGGGCGTCCAGGGAACAGGCACCGGCTCAGGAACAGACACCACCGGCTCAGACATCACCGGCTCAGGAACAGATTCCACCGCCCCAGGAACAGACACCACCGGCTCAGACACCACCGGCTCAGGAACAGACACCACCGGCTCAGGAACAGACACCACCGGCTCAGGAACAGACACCACCGGCTCAGGAACAGACACCACCGGCCCAGGAACAGACACCACCGGCTCAGACACCACCGGCTCAGACACCACCGGCTCAGACACCACCGGCTCAGACACCACCGGCTCAGACACCACCGGCTCAGACACCACCGGCTCAGACACCACCGGCTCAGGCACTGGAACTCGCACCACCGACTCGGGCACTGGAACTGGCACCACTGGCTCGGGTACTGGAACTGGCTCGGGCACTGGAACTGGCACCACCGGCTCGGGCACTGGAACTGGCACCACCGACTCGGGCACTGGAACTGGCACCACCGACTTGGGCACTGGAACTGGCACCACCGACTCGGGCAGTGGAACTGGCACCACCGGCTCGGGTACTGGAACTGGCACCACCGGCTCGGGCACTGGAACTGGCTCGGGCACTGGAACTGGCACCACCGGCTCGGGCACTGGAACTGGCACCACCGGCTCGGGCACTGGAACTGGCACCACCGGCTCGGGCACTGGAACTGGCACCACCGGCTCGGGCACTGGAACTGGCACCACCGGCTCGGGCACTGGAACTGGCTCGGGCACTGGAACTAGCACCACCGGTTCAAATGTGTGCGAAGCCCACACACACACCATGGCTGTGGCCATAATAGCCAGTGTCGCGGTCACTGAAGGCTCAGGAACAGACACTGGCTCCGGCTCAGGAACAGACACTGGCTCCGGCTCAGGAACAGACACTGGCTCCGGCTCAGGAACAGACACTGGCTCCGGCTCAGTAACAGACACTGGCTCCGGCTCAGTAACAGACACTGGCTCCGGCTCAGGAACAGACACTGGCTCCGGCTCAGGAACAGACACTGGCTCCGGCTCAGGAACAGACACTGGCTCCGGCTCAGGAACAAACTCTGGCTCCGGACTAACAGCCGGCTGCACGTGCACGGTCTTAGAGATGACAGCCGGCCGCACGTGCACGGGCTTCG
Organism: Scardinius erythrophthalmus; assembly: GCF_964197995.2. Lineage (NCBI taxonomy): Eukaryota > Metazoa > Chordata > Actinopteri > Cypriniformes > Leuciscidae > Scardinius > Scardinius erythrophthalmus. The sequence continues at coordinate 3,911,931 of NC_138224.1, read as the reverse complement.
GAACCTTGTCTGGTTGCACGGGCTTCGGGGTCACGGACACCGTCTCGAGATCGAGGTCAGGATCGGGAAACTTCCTCCTCCTCCGCCGTCTCTGATGGCGAGTGGACGACTCTTGACTGGGTGGAGCCCGTGGCGGAGGAATTTCGGCATCGAAAGATGGCCAGACCGAGTAATGGGACTGGACCTCCTCCCGACCCTCCCCGCCTCCTCTACGACCTCCCCGAGTTCCACGGAATTTGGCCAAGCGGGTCCCCTTGAAGGACTCATCATGACGGGGTGCGTGATCCGACACAAAACTCTCTGTGGGCTGAGGCTCAGGGGGCTTGATGATGAATCTTTCGTCTGTTCTCTGAGCCCACAGAGCAAAACACTCAAAAATGTTCATCCTGGGTTGGGACTCACTGAAAGACGGATCTGGTGGTGGTTGTCTCCGCTCACCTCTTGCAGTGGAGAAATAGCGACGGGAACTCATACTGCTTGGATTTTCTTGGTGGATCAATCTGTCACGAACCGCACACGGATGAAAGCAGGTGAAATCCAAAGTGCAGTAAGATGAGTTTTATTAGGGTAATCCAAAAGCGAAGTCAAGACAGGCAGGGTTCAATATCCAGGACTCAATACAAAACAGTGAACAGGCTAGGCAGGAAACACGGGAACAGAAGCGGCGTGACATAAAACATTGATCCACAAAGAACACAAGACAAACAGGGCTTTAAATACATGAATGACAAGGGGATAACGACAGACAGCTGGTGATTACAAACTACAGACACCTGGGTGTAATTCACAGACAGAATTGTGGGAGATGAAGTTCTAAGTGCACGACACCGTGAAGGTAAGGAGGACATCTAGTGGAGACCTGGGGAACACAACCAGACACTGTGACATTGTTTGCATATAAAACATCATTTACCATTTTATTTACAATATGTTAATGTTCAACGTCCGCCCTCACGTCAACACAACATGCGTACATCGTGGTGCTCTCATGAACCCGCGTTGGAGATTCATCTTTTGCAAATAAAGTGGTATTAAACAGTTTTTTTTTCACAAACAAAGCACTATCCCTTTAAGAACCGATCTATGTTCAAACGTGACAGTTCAGAGGTTTTCAATTTAACATTTTTATGATTTAACTATTAATTTTGGTAACACTTTAGATTAGGGTCCAATTCTCTCTATGAACTAGTTGCTTATTAGCATGCAAATTATATTGGCTGTTTATTAGTACTTATAAAGCACATATTATATGCCTTATTCTGAATGACCATATTCTACATCCCTTAATCAACCCAATACCTAAAGTTAACAACTACCGAACTATTACTAAGCAGTAATTAGGCATTTATTGAGGCAAAAGTCGTAGTTAATAGTGAGAATTGGACCCTAAACTAAAGTGTGACCTTAGTTTTTAATCAGCTCCTGTTTGGGAAACCCTGCTGATCCGGAGACCATCTGACTTGCAGATAAACAGCTTGTTTGTGTTTTGTTGCAGGTATCTGGAGAAAAGTGGAGTGAATTTAACAAACATCAACGTGGTGCCGTTCGGTGTATGGCAGAATGTAAGTGATACGGTGGGCTTTTTTCCCTTTTGCTCTTTTTCACGTGTTCTACTTTTTCTGATCTCGGCTTTTGAATCATTTGAAAGGTCGATGATCACCTGAGATTTATGATTCTGATGGACGAAGTTCATCCTGAGATGGACACCTGCTTGATTGTGGAGTATAAAGGTATTTTGCTGCTCATTCAGACTGATTTTTCCTGTTTATCCCTGTAAAGCTGCTTTGAAACAAGTGTTATTGTATAAAGCACTAAATAAATAAAGGTGACTTGACTTGATGAGACTTTTATGTTCTTCCTCTGTTTGAGGAAGGACTAAGAGCTTATATGTTACTAATTATCTTAAGTATGAAAAATAAGTAACAAATTAACTATAAGAATAAGATGAGACAAACAGAGCGAGGTCATAGAGTTTCAGTTGCATTCTTCTCCCTTTATCTATACCATGTGATGTAAAGTACACACAGGTCACATGAAGTCAACATGCACTCAACATGCACAATAACTGTCAGGGGAAAGTTCAAGTGTAGATAAACCACCAACACTTTCTTCCGTTCAAGGGTGTGAAAGTGTCACCCTCCATAAATATGACAAGAGTAAGATTATGTTGAAATTGTTTTATGTAAATAAAAATGATGAATCACCAACAAAAAGATTATCTTCAACAGATAGTTTTTCTCCTCAATAAAGCGGCTAAAGCCCCTCAGAAATGCACAACTTTGCAAATAGGTTGGATAAACTAAAAAAAAAAACACCTTCCAAGGTCACATGATCCTGAATACGGTGGACTGCACCAGACCAAACAATGGACGTCTTCCTCACGGTGTTGACCTGATGATGAGCGACTTCGCTGGCGGCGCCTCCGGTTTCCCCATGACCTTCCACGGCGGCAAGTACACTGGTGAGTTACACACCAAAGTCCCTTTAAGGCAGGCCATTTCACTCGGCGGCCATCTTTGAAACGCTATTTCAGTCATGCAAGTACAGCTCCTATCTCTCTTTGGGGAAACATTAACTTCCAAATTACAAATACATTTTGTATTTGAAATCACCAATTCAATCTGACAACATGTGTCTCATGCCATTTTGTTTCTAAACGCTCAAATCATGACAAAAAAATGCATATATTAAGTGGAGTGGCTGGTCTCCACTAGACCACATGTGCAATCATAAGCACGCTTCTCAAAACACTGACCGTTTTTATAGCAACTGGAGCTTTCTAATGGCAGCTGCAATGATGCGATGACTTTCCAATCCAATCCAATCCAATCCAATCCAACTTTATTTGTAAAGCACATTTAAAACAACCAAGGTTGACCAAAGTGCTGGACATTGACATGATTTCGGACAGATTATAAACACAAGAGTAACAAAAAACCTAACATTTAAAACAAGGGACAAACTAGAAAATAAAAATGCAGAAATACAACTCTCAAGCAGGTTTAAATGAATAAAAATGAGTTTTAAGTCGTGATTTAAAAATGTGAAGGCTGGAGGCCAATCTGACACGCGAAGGCAAATCATTCCACAGCCTTGGGGCCACGACTGAAAATGCTCGATCTCTCTTATTTTTGAGCCGCGTTCTAGGGACAAAAAAAGAGTAGCTGGTCAACAGACCTTAATGATCTCAGAGGAGCGTGCGGCTTCAGAAGTTCAGAGGTATAAGCTGGGGCTTGACCATAAAGAGATTTAAAAACAAACAACAGAATCTTAAAAGATATTCTAAAGCAAACCGGTAGCCAATGAAGGGAGGCAATAACCCTCTCAAAATCAGTGAAAGATAAAAATGGCTTCAGTTTGGTAAGCAGCCTGAGTTGAAAGAAACTAGCTTTTACAACGGAATTTATCTGCTTCTCTACTTGAAAATCACTATCCATCTTAACACCAAGGTTAGTTACCATGGACTTGACACAGGGCGTCAGGGGACCCAGGTCCAACTGGGAGGCGCCAGTACAGAACTGGCTGGGTCTAAATATTATGACTTCGGTTTTACTTTCATTAAAATGTAAAAAGTTTAAAGCCATCCAGGCTTTGATGTCATAAACACAGTCTAATATAATTTTTAATCAAGACTTTACCAATTGGCGATTGGCTCTTTTATTTAGAAGTATTTAGAAGAATATTACCATATTGTTCGTTGCACTTTCTCTCATTTATAGTAATGAATGCGCCATCTTTTTATATCTAAAGTCTTCAAAAATGTGCATTAAGGCAACTCTGCATTCTAATTCAAATTTTCTGACTTTGACAGAAAGCTGGAAGGCGGATTTCATCAAGAATGAGAGGAAGAAACTGCTTAACTATAAGACTCAGTTGGTGAAATCCCTGCAGCCCAAGATCTACTGCCCGTTCGCTGGATACTTCACCGAAGCTCATCCTTCTGACAGGTGGATATTAATGCATCTCTTGTCACAAAACCTAGATAGCTACTGTATGCAAGAATGCATTTTAATTTTTAATGAAAACATCAGTAGTCATCACGAAACAACATTCACAAGCTATTTTATGCATGTTGTGTGATGTCTGACATTAATACTTGAATACAGCAAGGGCGCATTAAATTGATCAAAACTAAAAGTGAAGATGTTTATAATAGAGACTTATTTCAAAAACATTATATGAATTATTCCGGTAGTGTATATAACACTCGAACATGATTAACAGGTACATAAAGGAGACGAATATCAAGAACAGCCCAGCAGACCTGAACGAATCAGTAAGAAAGAGCTGTCCAAACACCTTAACCTGGACACCTTTACCCGGTTCTGTCCTGGATCTGGCCCTCGCGCTAAATGACACATCTAAAAGGTATCATGGCTTTATTAGCATTAGCATGTAACTTTCCCATGCCTTTATTACCGTGTAATGTTTCTATGGCTTAATTAGCATTAGCATGTAGCCTTCCCACGGCTTTATTAGCATTAGCATGTAGCCTTCCCACGGCTTTATTAGCATGCAGAATTCCCATGGCTTTATTAACATGTAACGTTCCCGTGACTTTATTACCATGTAGTATTCCCATGGCTTTTTTTAACATCAGCATGTAGTGTTCTTTGCATTAACATGTAACATTCCCATTGCTTAATTAGTATTAGCATGTAACGTCCCCATGGCTTTAATAGCCATAGCCTGTAGTGTTCCCATGTCTTTATTAGCATTAGCATGTAGCGTTCCCATGACTTTATTAGCATGTAGCATTCCCATGGCTTTATTAGCATTAACATGCAACGTCTCCATGGCTTTATTAGCATTAGCACGTAGCGTCCCATGATTTGTCAGCATTAGCATGTAACATTCTCATGGCTTTATTAGCATTAGTATGTAACGTTCCCATGGCTGTATTAGCATTAGCATTTAACGTTCCTATGACTTTATTGACATTAGCATGTAGCATTCTTTTCATAAGCATGTAGCCTTCTCATGGCTTTATTAGCATTAGCATGTAGCGTTCTTGTAGCTTTATTAACATTAGCATGTAGCATTCCCATAGCTGCATTAGCGTGTAGAGTTCTTGTGGCTTTATTAGCATTAGTATGTAACGTTCCTGTGGCTTTATTATCATTAGCATTTAGCATATGAACATGTTGACGTAGTACTCCATATGAACATGTTGACGTAGAACAGTACTCCAACTAGGGCTGCTGCGAATGCGTCCTCTTCAGCGCTGGCTAAAACCATGGGTCTTAGCTCATGCGTGGCAGTTCCTATGTCACAGAGCGAGTCAGGCTTTTACAGCCGCTACTTCCTCGTCCCCAAAAAGGATGGTGGTCTCAGACCCATCCTAGATCTCAGACACCTGAACAAAGCTCTTATGACGCATCCGTTCAAGATGTTGACAACCAAACAAATTGTCACGCATATTCGCCCGGGAGATTGAGTTTTTCTCAGTGGATCTGAAGGACGCCTATTTTCATATCCAAATAGCGCCCCATCACAGACCATTCCTGAGGTTCGCATTCGAAGGACAGGCTTATCAGTACACAATACTACCATTCGGCCTCTCTCTAGCACCCCGTACCTTCACAAAGTGTTCCATACAGCGGCGCTCGTCCCCCTGAGACAGTGGGGAGTGCGAGTGTTAAATTACCTCGACGATTGGCTCATCACAGCCCAATCGGAGGAGCTATTAACAACTCACAGAGCCTGGCTCCTCAACCACTTAGAATGCCTGGGCCTCAGGATCAATTTCTCCAAAAGCACACTATCCCCCAGCCGGAATATCTCCTTCCTGGGTATAGAAATAGACTCGGTGCGCATGAGAGCGCGCCTCACAGAGCCCTGACCCCCTGGAAAGCGACTGACTGGTATCGGCCTGGCGTGAGATTGGGTATGATCTCGAGGAGAAAAACAATCTCGACAGATGCCTCCAGCTTACCCTGGGGAGACCTTTATGAGGGCAGGCCCGTCTCTGATCTGTGGTCAGACCCAGAGAAACGTCTACACATAAACTGTCTAGAGATGAAGGCAGTAGCCTTAGCCTTAAGAGCCTTTCTCCCATACTTAAAAGACCACCACGTCCTGGTCCGGATGGACAACAGGGCAGTGGTGTCGTACATAAACCGCCAGGGTGGAATCTCTTTCTCTGGTCCCAGCACAACCTGCTCTCGCTGAGGGCGGCACATGTGCCAGGCCTTTTGAACCAGGGTGCGGATATGCTATCCAGACGCAATGTTCTCCCAAGGGAATGGTTCAGCTGCTGTGGGATGTCTTCGGCAGGGCAGAGGTCGACCTCTTTGCCTCAGAAGACAACGCTCACTGCCAAATATTTTTTAGAAAGAACAGGGACGCGCTCACCCGCGACTGGCCGAGCAGCCCTCTGTACGCATTCCCTCCTGTCACGATGCTACCACAAGTCATCAAAAGGATCAGGGAGTGCAGATGTGCAGTGCTGTTAATACCCCCCCTCTGGAGAACCCAGTTTTGGTACCCAGAGCTGTTACAGCTGCTGGAAACAGGCCCATGGCCGATTCCGCTGAGGAAAGACTTCCTCACACAGGTGAACGGAACGATTTCGCACCCCCGTCCCGATTTATGGGCCCTCCACACATGGCCCCTCAACGGGTACCCAGGTATCTCCCAGATAAGGTGCTGAAAACCATTTCGGAAGCGAGAGCGCCCTCAACAAGGCGCCTGTATGCTCAGAAATGGGCAGTGTTTATGGTGCGCTTCACAAAATGTAGACCCTCATTCATGTGAAGTACCGAGTGTTCTTGCATTTTTACAAGAGCTACTGGACGCGGGTCGCACCCCCTCCACGCTCAAAGTCTATGTGGCGGCCATAACAGCGTTTCACGCTACGATAGCTGACAAACCACTGGGAAGAAACGACCTCATTGTGCGTTTTCTCAAGGGCGCTAAGAGGTTAAACCCTCCGTGCCCCCCATCTGTGCCTATCTGGGACCTCTCCAAAATCCTGGAAGCCATGAGGGGTCCCCCATTCGAGCCGCTTCGGTCAGTGGACCTGAAGTCGCTCTCGCTCAGAATTGCTTTTCTGCTGGAACTTGCTTCAGTCAAGCGAGTGGGTGATCTACAAGCCCTATCTATGAGCGCTTCCTGCCTGGAATTTGGGCCGAACGACTCCAAGGTCATTCTTAAACCAAGGCACGGTTATGTCCCTAAAGTGCTCTCCACTGGCACTCTGTTGTAAGAAATTGTAGTCTGCCTCGACCCAGATTCCACTCCAAACTATATTTTAGAATGAGCTCATCTCCAAAATGGCTTAATTATCATAGAGATGAAAGAAAGTCAAGTTATATTGTTTCTTCACCATTTGGATTGATCACATCCTGAACAAATGGTAGTCAATTGTAGAATGGGAATGGGTGTGGGACACAGAGAACCTTCTCAGACAATGGGGTGTCACAACTTCATTAACATACAGACCACAGCTGTTGCAACAAGAGCAACTTCATTTACATTAAGAAGAGGATAAAAGGTTTAAGATTTGGATGTTCTGGGTTCTTTGTTTCTGAAATCTCCTCTTGTTTCACTTCTCATTGTCCTTTTTTTTTTGTCCATACAATATAGCAAAAATCTCATCTTTTGGAAATTCATCACATTGCATTGGTTTTCATTTCTTGTCCTAAAACAGAGCACAAATCTGTTTATTTTGAAGTTACACATTCTACATTGATTAAAAAAGAAAATCAAATGTGCTTTTAATGGTAGTATTATTTTATACAGAAATAAATTATTTATAATTCAGATAAGAATAACGTTAAAGTTAATTAAAATTTTAAGGAAACAAATATATTCATTTGAAATATAGCAAATTAATTTTAAATTCATTCAGGTACAATTACCAAACATATCTCGAGGTCTTTTGAATAAAGGCTGGCAGTCTTTCATTATCAACTGTTGTTGTGGACTATATACTGGAGAAGTATTTGTTCTCCATTTGAGTGAGATGTTTTTATGTGGCTAATTGAGCAAAGTGCTTCCATATATTTTATTATTAATAGTATTAGTTCAAGAATAAAATAAAAATATCGGATTGATATCGGTATCGGCAAATAGCCAAAGCTGCGGCATCGGTATCGTATCGGAAGTGAAAAAGTGGTATCGGGACATCCCTCCTTATGACCATGAACTACGGTTCCTAGTTATCCAGTATATGAAGCTCATTTAAAACTCGCTTATTTTAGGATCATGCTTCCCTTGTGATTCATACTATGCTTGGGTAACGGTAGAGCGAAGTTAGCACGCACTGCGTTTTGAAGGGGGTTCCCATAGCGTAAGCTAGCCTTACGCAATACGAGAGACCTCTCGTAAGGGAACTACTTGGTTACTGACGTAACCTCAGTTCCCTGAGATGAGGGAACGAGTATTGCGTAACCCGCCGTGCTACTGTGCTAGCATCAGGGGATCGCTTCAGTCGTTTAAACCTGGAGCATCCTCTGACCACGCCCATACTGGCGGGCTCTGATGCGCCAGGGCGCCAAGCGTCCTGATTGGGTCTCGCGTCAAAGCCGCCTCACCATAGGTTCGTGCAGTTGCTGCAGCACATCCAATGACCGCTCTCGCGCTCAGTTGTGCTCGCTGTGCAGTGTGCAGCTGCACTGCGTTTGCTTCAATATTCTCAAAAAAAGGAGGTTTTCCCATAGCATAAGCTAGCCTTACGCAATACTCGTTCCCTCATCTCAGGGAACTGAGGTTACGTCAGTAACCAAGTAGTTTCTTTTATTTGATGTAACAAAAATAATTTTTTAGGCTTTTAGTTTTAGTTAACCATAATAACCAAGCATGATTGAATAATTATGCATTTTATAAATATATACAGTAGAAGTGTAATCTGTTAACTATTTATTTGTAAACATATTGACTGTAGTCTCTGACATTGTTTTTTTTTACCTTTTTTACGTTTATTGTTTATAGTTTTTGAGCATGCATCTGTTTAATTTTGATTTGAGAATTATGTTGTTATGATCCTATTCATATGAATGAGTGAATTAGTGTGTAGCATGATTCTCTGATTATGCCTGCCTGTTTTTCATTTTCTTTTCTGGTTTTAATATCATAACCATAGGAGTGCCATCACTGAACCGCCCAGCGGTACAAAGATCTATAAGGACAGTTGGGACTTTGACTTGTATGTGGATGAACTGAATGCTTCCATTACAGCTGAAATCTTTAAATACAAAAGCTGGATCCAGTACTATTATAACTGGGCAGGATTTAAAGGCTACAATCTGGTAATTCGGGTAAATAATATTTTTTATAGCTAAACGGCAGATGGATCTCACACATACACAAACAAACACGCACAAAGATGAGTTAAACTCTAACACTGAGTGTTTTCCATCAGGTCATAGAGACGGATGATGATTTCAAGCCCCTGCAAGGTGGTTACGACTATCTAGTGGACTTTCTGGACCTTTCTTTCCCAGACACGCGCCCAGAGAGAGATCACGCGTACGAAGAGGTGACCTGACTCGAGTCCTGTAGCACAGACTGTGTTGGATGAGATATGCACTGATTTTAATACATGAAACGTGTGTGTTTAGATCAAGAACAGAGTGGGCGTGATGAGACACGTGGTTTTGAACGGGCTGCTATGGGACGACCTGTACATCGGCTTCAATAACAGAATGAGTCGAGATCCTGATGTTTACCACCACAAGTAAAATACAATCATCACAATATAAAAAGGAAAAATACATAAGGGCGTATTAGTGATGTGTCAATTGTAATTATCATGTTTGGGATTTTATTAATTTACCATGGTATTTGCATGCTACCCTAAAGCACTCGTAGGAAAAAGGTTCAGTGAGGTTCTATATAGAACTCTAGTGTTCTTGACTCAATTTTAATGCCAAAAATAAGTCTTAAATTATTGCATTATAATTTCATGTTCAAGAGGGTTTTTATTTTATTTGTATTTTTTTATCAATTAATTAAAACTAAATCCATAAAATGATCCCATGATTGGAACCCCTAAAAGGTTCTATATATGAAGTGCCTGACGGAATCCTTGAAGGTTCTATATAGAACCTTTTCTTCTAAGAGTGTATGAAGATTTTAACGTAAAAAAAAAAGTATATATATATTTTTTTTTTCTCAATACTTCAGTTTAAACTCTAATTTTCATTTATGACATTTAGATTTTATTTCAGATTTATTTTAATTAATGAAAACAATTTTTACGTTTTAGTGTTAACACTAGATTGTTTTATTTATTAACATGAGATAACTACATCAGTTAACATGAACTAAGAATGAACAATAGCATTTATCAATCAGTTAATGTTAATCTCAATATTTACTACTATATTTTCAAGATCAAAAGTGAAAATATGAACATGAACATTTTAACCAACTTTAACAAATGTTACTAAATGCTGTTATTGTTAGTTTAATTTATGTTTGTTAGTGTATGTTAGTTAATGCATTAATAATGTTAACAAATGAAAGCTTATTTTAAAGTGTTACCATTTTAGTTTAAGTTAACAATAACAACGCGTACGGCCACTTTGCTAACATGATGACAAAAACATTTCAGATCAGAGAAATACAAGCAGTGGCATTCATGACAGTTAATAGAATTTGTTTTTCACCGGCAGGTTCTGGAATCATTTCCAGACAGAGCTGCCACTATCAGGGCCGGACTGGGATCATTTCCTTCAAACTGCCTGTGAAACGGATGTGCCAGATGAGAGCAGTAACGCCTGTGTGCTGTCTTAATTTATTCATTTGAATTACAAGGATATCCGCATGTCCTCACAATGTAAGGTGCCTGAAACCTGAATACACACTATTACAGTGCTATGCATAAGTTTAGACACCCATACTAAAGTTTACTAAAAAGAGGAATAAAAAATCATCTTTTGGAAATTGCACTTAATGCCTTAATTAAAAACAATTAGGAAAAATCCAACCTTTAAGGACACCAATTTTCTTTGTGAATGAATAATGTATCGTAAATAAATAAATGTTCTTCCTTAAAATACAGGGTGCATAAGTCTGGACACCCCTATGTTAAATTCCCATAGAGGAAGGCAGATTTTTATTTTTAAGTATTTTTTTTTTAATTGTTTTTTAGGATACTATGCATCCTGATAAAGTTCCCTTGGCCTTTGGAATTAAAATAGCCCCACATCATCACATAGCCTTCACCATACCTAGAGATTGGCATGGAGTACTTTCCATAAGATCATCTCTCAATGCAAATCAAACCAGCTATTAGGCTAACTGAAATAAGACCATGCCAATCTCTAGGTATGGTGAAGGCTATGATTATTTGAATTCCAAAGGCCAAGGGAACTTTATCAGGATGCATAGTATCCTAAAAAAAAAAAAAAAAAAAAATACTTAAAAATAAAAATCTGCCTGCCTCTATGGGAATTTAACATAGGGGTGTCCAAACTTATGCACCCTGTATTTTAAGGAAGAACATTTATTTGTTTACGATACATTATTCATTCACAAAGAAAATTTGTGTCCTTAAAGGTTGGATTTTTCCTAATTTTTTAAATTAAGGCTTTAAGTTCAGTTTCCAAAAGATGATTTTTTATTCCTCTTTTTAGTCAACTTTAGCATGGGTGTCTAAACTTATGCATAGCACTGTACATCCACCTTATTTTGCAACACGGAAGTAAGCTATTTTCTGTGAGTGTGCGACACTTCCGATTCATAAGCCGCATATTGTTACATAATAAAGGAAGAATAAAAGTGCACTAAACGGTAAAACTATTTGCATTACAATCCAGTATGTTTACAATTATGACAATACATTAAAATAATATGGTAAGAAATAGCAGTTTGCAATATCAAGCAGGATAACAGGCTTTTTTTGTACAGCTAAAAATTTTATTATAATAATTTAGACATTAAATGAACAAGTTATCAGTGTAAATGTTCTGAGTCATAACATTATTTATGTGGTTTTGGGAGTGTGAATACTTGATTCTGTGCAAAAATAATTTTGTGTAATGGTGCAAAATCGTATGATCGGCAGCTGATTTTCTTCATATATGAAGAAAATCAGCTGCCAATCATACGATTTTGCACCATAGTTAACTATAGTAGCACTACATTTGCTTCATGTCTCTTTTTCGGTTAAGTTTGCTATGTTATTGTCATGTAGTTATTGTTTATTTATGAAATGGGTTTGAAATGTTTGTTTGTTTTGTGTTGCTGGTATTTGGGAGACACTGACAATTAACTATTGCCATCACTAATGTATTATGCATTCAGGAGGAGTCACTAAACACTGGGATATTATGAGATGCTGATCACTTTATAATCAACTACTTAAATTACTGTAAAAAGCATAAAATAAATGAAAATAAATGCTTTAAGAGACTGTGTACTTTTTAATAACAATTACATATCAACAGGGTCCAAAAGTCTAAGAACACTTAGAAAATGTGATTTAAATAACTTATTTAAACCCAGAGAAGGATGAAATGTTTCATATTTAACTTTAATTCTGATAATATAATTTGTAATGAACAAAAAAAGGATTTCCACTTTTAGTTTCAGACTTTTAAACCCCACTGTAATATAAAATAAATATGTTAAGTATAAACAACATAGACATCAGTGATGTTTTAGTATTACTATTATAGTTTATTAATATTTATTAATAAACTATAAAGTTATAAAATATTTGAAATTGTATTTATTTTTATATATATATATATATACAACACTTATAATGTTTTTTTAAGGTAAAGTTGTTTTTAAGATAATATAATTTGTAATGAAAAAAAAACACATTTTCATTGAAAAAAAGATTTTCACTTTTAGTTTGACTTTTAATTCTAACGTTAGTCGTTGTCGTTGTCCAGGACATCTCTCCTCTAGCTAACTTCCCTCTTCATGCTTCTCTCTCCTCCACCCCCCACCCCCCTTCATGTGCATGCGCACTAATCATTCTTGTCGGTTATTGGCTGGAACACTGTTTGTTATGTTTCGTGGTCCAGGCTGGGCCAGTTTGTTTTTGTTGCCGTTTGTGGAGACCGCGTTTTTTTACAGTGTGTTCAGGGGACAGGCAGCTAGCGGATAGTGAGGAGATGTTTGCTGGATGTGACAAAAAATGTGTCAGCCTAAAAAACGTGTGACATCGCTTAGAGCACCTTTAAATAAAGCCCTGATCTCATCAGAAACAGGACACGACCACAGTTACACCACATCTGCATGCAGGTTGCTCAATATGCTGAAGAACATCTTCAATTATTTAATGTTTTAGTTTTGCAAACATGATTGCACAATAAAAACTAGTTTTGTGTTAGAGATGCCAAACTCATTAATCAGATTACAACCGTCATCCATTGCATTTACCCGAGTTAATCTGGTGAGAACCAGTGTTCAAATGGTGGTAAGTGGGAAGTGGTTTAACCCACAATGCAGTGCGGTAAGCAGCGGATGTGAGGTTTTGAAAAAAGTTCCTCAGAAGCTCTTTTAAAAAAAGAAGAAGTGAGTAAAAAAAAGTTCACCATCACAAGTTCACCTAACTAACAGGAAACTTCTCTCAATCGTCAGTCAAACTCAGTGATGAGTGACTTGATTCACGTTCTGATCTCTGTCACCGCTCTGCTGAAAGTGGTTTCCAGCGAGCCCTTCTATGATATCACGGATCCAGCGTTTATTGAGGAATGTGTAACACAACACAATATGAACCGCAGGAACGTGAATCCACCAGCCAGCAACATGCGCTACATGGTAGGCTAAACATAATACAAGTTAAACATGCAAATATGTGTTAAACGGAACTGAAAGTGTACAAAGTCAGTCATCTGTATTGTTTTCTTCAAGACTGCTCCTACCTTTTTAATGTCAGTTACATAAACTGGTAGTTTGGTCTAATTTTAATTGGAAAATTAAGATTGATTACCTCTTGTCTAACGGCTTTTTCTAAACAATTCTTATCACTCACATCTGTGATTTGCATGTACCAATTCGGACTGGACGAACTTCTCCGTGTTTATTAAAGAGGTGGGAGTGTGTTTGTGGCCGTTACAGAAGGTCATGTGCTGTGTTTGAGTGCATCATGGTTATCTTTTAATTTACTGTTTAGTGATATTACTTTAAAATCCTATTTTAGTTGGCTAAACTTCATGAGTTTATAGCAGTAGCTGTTAATAATAAACCTGCATAATTGAGCAGAGAAATGTATGCGTTAACATGAAGTTAGTTTCACGTGTTTTGGCCCTGTTGGCCTTCCATATTAGACAGACGTCTGACCGGTGCGTCACATCTCGCCTTCGATCTGCAGTTAATTTGCATCTGATATATGCATCTTGTGTTTTTAAGAGCAAAACTGCATTCTGTTTGATCATCCCTTTAAGCCTGTCGCTCAGAAGTAAAAAGTAACTAAAAATAAACGACACAGCATTTAAAGATAATTTCAGATGATTTTTAAACTGATGTCTGAATGTTATAAGACGGATCGCCATTGCTTGTGTGAACACATTTATGCATTTACCAGAAAAGTCGTTCTGCTCATTTTACTTAAATTTTCTGTGTAAAAGGGGCATGTGTCTTCATACTTGCTCCTGGTCTTATAGTGCATGACTAAAAAACAAAAATGCTTCATTTTGCACAAAAAAAAAAAAAAACGTTTTTCTAATCAAAACATAATAACTTGCTACGCCTCCGAAACGACTGTCATTTTCATATGACATCATTGTTTTTGAACCACGTGACTGGTTTTCAGGATCCAATCAATTCCTCATAAAACCAACCCCCATTCTACATTATTTTCTTATGTAAACATGAAAGCATTGACATTGATCGTGGGGAATATTCCCTTCCAAAACAAACTCAGCCACTGCGTCTTCAGCTGTACGGATTTAGGAACATTAACATGACTGCTGTGTTCGTTATTACACCCAAGAACAGAACACCACAATAGCTTAGAATCCGTCCTTCGGATGAGACGTTAAACCGAGGTCCTGACTCTCTGTGGTCATTAAAAATCCCAGGATGTCCTTCGAAAGAGTACACTCACAGAAATATTTCACCCAAAATTTAAGATTTGGTGTAACCCCGGCATCCTGGCCAAATTTGCCCAGTGGCCTCTGTCCATCATGGCCTCCTAATCCTCCCCATATATACTGATTGGCTTCATCACTGTCTCCTCTCCACCAGTAAGCTGGTGTGTGGTGGGCGTTCTGGCGCAATATGGCTGCCGTCGCATCATCCAGGTGGATGCTGCACATTGGTGGTGGTTGAGGAGATTCCCCCCTTCTATGTAAAGCGCTTTGAGTGTCGAGAAAAGCGCTATATAAATGTAACGAATTATTAGACGCCATTCTACTCAGCGCTCCAGCTATCAACAATGAACGCGCTGGTCGGCGTGTGCTATGATTTACAGCTCGCTCACGAGGGCGGGTCTGTGTTGAAACGCTGCTGTCAGTCAACCATCGTGGGAGGGGCGTCGATATTGTGACATCACAAAATCGACCAGCTTGATTTGAGATGGGAGGAAACATATAAGAAGATTACAAAAAAAACACTGGATGGATTTTTATTATTTTATGATGGTTGTGTACAGGCACTGCCAACACACATTTCAGTACAATCAACTTGTAAAAGTGCATGTACCATTATATGACCCCTTTAAGATGTTTTCTCAGCAGGGAATGAACAGAGTTTCCCAATAGATGCAAAGGCATGAATGTGTACAGGGCAGTTTGCATGTGGGTCTACGGATCTGTCATAAGATTACAACATTAATCACAAATGAAGCCATAATAAGCGTATGTGTGTGTGTGTGTGTGTGTGTGTGTGTGTGTGTGTGTGTGTGTGTGTGTGTGTGTGTGTGTGTGCAGACGTGGGATGAAGGGCTGGCGGTGACGGTGCGGGCCTGGGCGAGATTTTGTGTCTTTGAACATAACATTCACCTTGAGGAGGTGAGAAGGATGCACCCTACGTTCACTTCTGTGGGTGAAAACCTCTGGGCTGGATATCCATACAACCAATTCACAGTGAAACGTGCAGTGAAGTTATGGGTGGATGAGGTCCAAGATTACGATTACCGTCAGAACCAGTGCTCAAACGTGTGCGGTCACTACACACAGGTACACACTCAGATCTGGTTAAAGCTTAACCAAACACTCAAGTGTTCAAGCATAAGTGAATGAGCCCTCTCTGTATCGCATGTTTTCTGCACGTAAAGGTTGTTTGGGCAGACACCTACAAGGTTGGCTGTGCCGCGCAGGCCTGTCCAAACGGTGTGGCTGAAACATCATTCTCAACAGTGCCAGGAATCATATTTGTGTGCAACTATGCAACAGCGTGAGTATGAAAACCACATTTGCAGGTGTGGCGAATTCTAAACGGTGTATTTTATGCAAAGCACGTTTTCGTTCTGTTCGCACACAACAACATTGTTTTCAACAGAGGCAATTATGACGGCGTTGCTCCATACAGAGAAGGGTCATCGTGCAGTGGATGTGGTCAGGAGACGTGTGAAAACAAACTCTGTCGTAAGTGTCAGTAGGCTAACAAACATACATTTTAGATATCAACAATTTACTAGTTGATATCTGTAATTATATTTTAGGGCTTTCAAAAGATTAATCGCGATTAATCGCATCCAAAATAAAAGTGTTTACATAATATATGTGTGTGTACTGTGTATAATTGTTTTGTATATATCAATACACACACATGCTTGTATACATTTAAGAAAAATGTGTAATTTAAATGATATATAAATATATACAGTATATGTATACAAATATTTCTTAAATATATACATGCGTGTGTATTTATATTTACAAAATAATTATACACAGTACACACACATATATTATGTAAACACAAACTTTTATTTTGGATGCGATTAATCTTTTGACAGCCCTAAAAATTTTATATCAATAACTACATTGATACTAGTAAAAATGCGAATTACTGATATCAATAATTCAATTGTCACTAGCTGAAATGTCTATTCTTGATATCAACAATTAATTTGCTACTAGTAAAATCTTATTTCATTTTTGATATCTGAAAATGTATTTCTGATATCAATATTATTTCAGATATCTAAAATGGCTTTCTTACTAGTAACAATCACATTCATGATAGCAGAAATTAACATTGTCAATAGTGAAAATTTAATTATTGATATCAAAAATGAACATTGTTACAAGTAGCAATTCAATTGTTGATATCAAGAATAGACATTTCAGCTAGTTACAGTTTAATTCTTGATATCAAAAAGAAAGGTTTTTACTAGTAAGAATTGTATTTCTGAAGTAAGAAATCAATTCTTGATATCAACAATGGATTTTGAATGGCAGCCTATGGTGACATTTCACTAGTGAAAATACAATTACAGATATCAAGAATTATAGTTTTTACTAGTTGAAATTAAATTGTTGATATCAAGAATTATCATTGTTACTAGTGGAAATGTAATTTCTGATATCAAAATTTGCCATTGTTATAGTAGAAATCTAATTCCTGATATCAATAACTATCATTTCAACTAGTAAAAATGTAATAGTTGATATCAAGAATTAGTATCCTGGAAATGAATAAAAGTTAAAACGGCTTGCCATAATACACATCCTTTCCAACAACCGCTTTACTTCACATCGCTCTCGTTCTTCCACAGGAAACTCCACCCGTGATGCACTGCAGAGTAAGACAAGCCTTGATCTCTCAATCTGAATACACAGATCTGTCCACTTCACTCACAATTATAAATGTCTGACTGTCATCGCAATACAGCAAGTGTGTGCGCACTAATGCTTTTGATGGCGGAAGCTGATTATGTGGCATTAAACCATAAAAAACTCCACAAGATTTCATAAATATGCATTAAATAGGACGAATATACACGCTTAAAAATAAAGTCCATGGGTGTTTCCGTGAAGAACCTTTATTTGACATTTGAGAGAATGAAACCACTGAACTGGAGACACTAAAACTAGACTGTAAATCATATTTCCGATGTTTATGCATTTACAAAAATTGTTTGTTTTTTTACAATTCTGGTTCTGAAGCAAAACTAGTTGAGAAACACTGCACATGCAACGGCATTCAGACATTTGTAAGAGCGAGTTGAGTGTTTTGGGCGGTTCTGATTATCTTTTCAACAACAGCATCCTGCTATCAAAGTCCCCTAAGCATGAGTGTGTTTGTGTAGGATATCAGTGGACTCCAGACTGGGACCCTGCACTGTCCTCCTGCGGCTCCTTCTGCCTGTCGGTTGTGATTATCAGAGCCATATCTGTCCCGCTCATGTTTGCCTGTGTTTATTGCCTGAATTGTCACCATAACCTGTTTGCATACGAGTGAAACAGCTTGAACTCAACTACACAAAACTAAAGTTCACATTCAGACAATACCATATATCCTCAGGGACAAGGAGGAACATTAACTCTTTGATGCACATTTTTTGCAATTACATTAAAAGAGTAATTTAGAAGAAAATTATGCATTAAGTTTGTATTATGTATTGATATTGAAATCTGATTGGATCAAATCTCCCAGGACGCTCTTGTAAAAGAGATTCTTAATCTCAATGTGCTTCTTTTCCTGGTAAAATAAAGGTGTATAATATAATAAGTGATTTTTTTGTTGTTGTTTTTTGCATTGACATTTTTATATCAGTTAAGCACATTTACTCCACAAATTCTCATTTCTGCAATGCAAAATCAAATTCGCATGAACTTTCAACTAGTATCTATAGATCTCAGTAATATTTTAAACACTTTACAATAAGGATCCGTTCACTATCAGTTAACATTATACCTAATACATTAGGTATAATGAACTAAAAATGCAATATTTTCACAGCATTTATTCATCTTGATTAATATTAATAATATAAATTATATATATACACTACCTTTTAATATTTTATACTAACTTTTAATATTTCAAATTGTAAAAAACATTAACAATAAATTAACAACGGACACACTGCAAAAAAAAAAAAACACATAAAAGTTTATGCTTAAAACAAGAAAAAATGTGTCAGTTGGGTCATTAAAATACACTTAATTCAAAGGGAAAACAAGATGATTTTGCTCACCCTATAAGCAAAAACACAATTTTGGTAATTCATTTCCAGTTACTTGTTTTGTCAAGTCATTTTGCTTATCAAGTAAATGCATCTTGACTAAATAACGTGCTCATGTTTGCCTGTGTTTATTGCCTGAATTGCCATCATATCCTTTTTGCATAAGCTTCAAAACTTCAAAAACTGAAAGTTCACATTCAGACAATGCCACATTTCCACTGGGACAGGGAGGGACAAAAACTCTTTGAAGCAAATTTTATGCAGAGAATAAGAAAGAAGAAAATTATCCATTAAGTGATTTTTTTTTTTTTTACATTGACATTTTCATATCAGTTAAGCACATTTACCCCACAAATTCTAATTTCTGCAATGCAAAATCTCATTCTCATGTAAATCTCAGTAATATTTAATGGGTTTGATTTGGGCTGAAATGTGACCTTGACATGTTTTTCATCAATTAGTCCATCTAGTCCCTTCAGTTTAAACGAGTGAAACGGATATATGACAAAAAATATCCTTCTATTTATTGCCATATATCAGAGAAATTACTGAACTACATGTATAAAAAAAAAAAAAAAAAAAAAAAATGATGCCAAGCATTCTGGGTAGCAAAAAAAGATGAATCTGAAAAATGAACATACAGAGGTACTTTGCTCATGACGAACAGCTTGAGAGCAAAAGCATCACAAATTCAGATTTATCGGTCATCTAATAGCCTATACTGTACATACCGTACACAGTTCATAGTTATTATTATACCTAACGTATGTAACACGATCACTGAGCGTCTGTCTCAAACAGAAGCAGCGGTATTAACAGTTTCTGACTCTACAGGACAAACTCATGATAATTGTTCATACAGTTTTGTGTTTCATATCTTTTTTTCCTGTCTCTTATTCCTCATCTCCTACAAGCCAAAATCTTAGATCTGGGGTGCGTTTCCCGAAAGCATCGTTGGCCAACTATGGTCGCAAGTTCATCGCAATGTCCATTGAACTCTATTGGTAACGACGGAACTTGCGACCAACGATGCTTTCGGGAAACGCACCCCTGATTGTGAGATTGAGGTTTTATAATGATGTTGACAAAGCATGAAACCAAACATCCTTGATATAAACACAATATTACAGCCGCTGAACTGAACGGACGTCCGGTGATGGTGTGACTGTGTTTCTCCAGGATCAGAGTTCAGATCGACCGACGCGAGTTAGCTTTTGAGTTTCTTCCGTTTGCCGTCTTTCGCTGAAGGCGTCTCGGGGTTTACAGGAGGAGCTCCGAGCTTTTTACTTTTTGCTTTCTTCACTTTTTCTTTAATGGCTTGAATATCAATTTTGTTTTCTGTGGTTGCTATAAAGAAGAGAATAATAAATATTATATCATGAGTTCACATGTGAATTATTTACACAATATAAAGTCATATTACCAGGAATGTTACTAGCCAATATTACTAGTCTTCTGACCAAGATCACATTCAGTACATGCAGTTAACATAAGTTATGTTTATATATATATAATATATATATATTAGTTTATTTGATATATTTTGATGATTTAACTTTTTTTTATAATTTATTATTATGAATAATAATTTTATCTTAATTACTTTTATTATCATCATTATTATACAATATGAGATGCCATCCTGGACCAGGGTTATTATCGTTAACTAAAACTAATCAAATAATGTCTATTAACTGAAATAAAGCTTAATTTTTTTTAATAAAATGTAATAATAATAATATCATTATACAACATGAGATGCAGTTCTCGGCCAGGGTTATTATCTATAATATATATATATATATATATATATATATATATATATATATATCAGCTTCATTTCAATTAACAGACATGTTAATTGAAATGTCTAAAAACTGAAAAAAAAAAATATATATATATACTTATTTTTTATTTTATTTTATTTTTTATTTTTTTTTAGCTTCATTGCTTTTTAGGTTTAATATTTTTATTTCAGTGTAGTACTAGTTAGTTTATTTATTTCCAGTATATCCAGTATATAGTTTTTATTTATTTCCAGTTAATAATTTTATTTCAGTTTATCGGCAACACTTCTAATTTTTGTTTAGTTGGAAAAACTTGAACTAAACAAAAATCCAAAATGTTGCCAATAAACGGAGATAAAATGATTAAATGGAAATTTTTTTTTTTTTAAATAAAACTGAAATAAAAATAAATGAAACCTAAAAATAAATATTTAAATTATATATATTTTTAAATGGCAAAAGCTCATTTTATTTATTTTTTTAGCTCAGCTATACTAAAATCAACATGAACACACTAAAAATATAAAAATAAAAGCTGTTTTAAAATATTAATAAAACATAAAATAAATATAAAATAATAAATATATAATAAAAACTCAAATAAAACTGTTGTGCGGTGAGTGAAGCCGCTTCACAGTCTCATAAACACTCCACTTATGCTTTCATGATGCATCACTGTCACAGCGTCTCAGTGTATTCAGTGTTTTCTGCAGTACCTGGTTTGGTCTTCTTCACGGCCGGCTTCTCTTTAGGGGGAATGAAATCTTTCTGCCGCTGCTCTTGTCTCTTGGTTAAAGCCTCGGCCTGTTTCACCTTCAGTCCAAGAAAACGAACAAGCGGTTACGAGTGAACTAGTTCCAGTCAGTCACTGCATCTGTGCAAACACTCATAAAAACCAGCGCACCTTGATCTCAGTCATCTTCTTGCGTCTCTTCTCGCTCTCCAGCAGGAAGAACTCGCCGGTCGCCAGTTGCTTATCAATCTGTGCAGAAGAATATTTCACTTAGGCAAACAAGAACTGTCGAAAAAGGTATTTTTAAAAAACAAAACTGATTATTATTGTTATTTATGTGCGGGAATGTCCTCAAAAATACATCAATTCGACTAAAAACTCAACAAATATATTTATTTATACATAAAGTATTTATAGATTTGATATTATATCAAAGAGTATATCTATATAAGAGAATATATATATAATTATTATATAGTTATTATTTAATAATATCAAGTATCAACTAGATCAATACTTTATTTTACTAAACAGTTGTTCTCAGGTTCAAGTTGTTTGTTTCTATTTTTTGATGCCTGTCTGATTATTATTTTAATAATTATTATTCATTTTCGCATTGAATTGTGCAGATTGAATATGTAAAAATCACATGGTGACACTTTACAATAACATTCCATTAGTTAATGTATTGGCTTAACTAGCCAATAACAATTAATGCAGCATTTATTAATAGCATTAGTTAATACAAAATACTGTTCAATGTTAATTCATGTTAGCTCTGATTTTAATAATACATAAGTAAATAATGAAATTAATATTAACATTAATAAAAGCCAAGCCCTTTTCATGGTTAACTAATGTTGCCAAACAAATAAGCTATTAATTGGCTTAAGAATGTCTGTGCCTTATCATATTGCTGTTGTCACCATGTTAAAAATGAAACCAAACAACCACCGTGATTTCATCATGTTTTGTGTGTAAAAACACCCGGTACTCGTGGTAAAATCCTGCAGCGCACACCTCATTGCTTCCACAGCACATGCTCTCTCTCAAGAAGTGTGCGCTCGTACCTTGCTCTCGGGCTGAGGCGGGGGGAACGGCGTGTACTCCTTCTTCTTCACCGTCTTCTTCTTGGGCTGCTTGCGTTTGGAGAGACTCTTATGCCGGAAGTTGGGCAGGAATCTCTCCCAGTTCTGAGTGCGCAGCTCCGGGTCGCTCGCCAGCTCCCGCTTGATCATTAATGTCTGGAGAGGATTGAATCACAAGCACAATTGCTGTTAGAGTCGCTCATGACGGCAGTGACCCCTTTTCAATTTACAGACCATCCTAATATGGTTTACAACTAGAGCTGCGAGATTAATCGTTAAAAGATCACGATCTCGATTCAAACACCAACGTGATCTAATTCCTAAATAACAACGATTCAGCAATAAGTCTATTATTAAACCTTTAAACAAGTACGATTGCACTGATTCAGATCTGCGTTGGCGGAGAGAGCAGTTGTCATGAAACAGTTTCACAAACCACAGTATCATTATTACTGTTACAGTCATTCAAATGATCATAGAAGCACTGGGATAAAAGTTAATAGTTTGGATATAAACACTGATGTCTGTGGTAGCGATCAAAACAAAGTAAATCACCTTTTGAAAGTAACTTGATGCTTTAAATAAAAAAAATATTTATTACATGGTTACACCAGTAAGTGGCGACATGCGACTGCTAAACATTGATTTGTCTTTGAATCATTCATTCAAGAGATTCGTTCAAAAACACTGATTCATCCAGTGATGAAACAAGTGAAGTCTCTGAGTGACTCCTATGTACCTTTATGTTGTAAATGGGGTGAATGTTCTTCATTGTCTCGAGCACGACTTTCCGTACCTGCAGAAACAAGCGAGAAGCACAAGCTGATTCCTTTACATTCGTGGCATTATGACTGAACAGAAGCAGTGTGGTTAGTTTTCAGGGTGAACAGTTTTGAATCATTAAAGGGATTTTTCGGAGTAAAATCAACCTAGGGTCCTTTGCACCTTGACCTCGAGCCAAACAAGCTTTTTTTCCCTTAGTTGAACATTATTAAAGTTAGAGCTTATTTAGAGAAATCAGTTTAGTGCAGGCGCTAATGGATACAAGGCTGTATCTCGTAAATTACCCCACTAATAATGCCCAGAACGGTACCAAACTTATACAGTAGTATAAATAGGTTCTGTACTCATAAAACGAGGCATTGGAAAGTTTGTAAGTACATCAGGAGTTTATTTAAATAACACTTGCCTGACGGCTCATGCTACTGCTAACCCGGACGTCGATTTCACTTCAGTGGTTTGAGAAAAGCACATAAAAGTCCTGCAGAAAGCGATGCATAAGGATGTAGTGTAATGACGCCCAGTTCCAGGAATGCACTAATATTTTGTTGGTAGAACCAGTTTGCAACAATTATTAGTTAACACTAAGTTGTTAATAATAATTCATTGTTACACTACATCCTTATGCATCGCTTTCTACAGGACTTTTACAGGCTTTTCCTGAGGCAAAGGACCCTAGGTTGATTTTACTCCGAACCATTCCTTTAAAATTCGGCCACTGAAAGCCTCACCTCCTTCAAGCCATTGAACGGGCCGAGAGCCGACACTGTGTTGCCCTGAACCATCACGTAACAGTTGGTCAGAAGCTCTAGTGCCTGAAACAGAACAAACGCATGAGATTTTAGCACATTTACTGTAACATCGAAAAGACACACCGGACATAAATCTGCAAAAGCAATACAACATCAAAAGAACTCACGTCATCTCTTAAAAGTAAAGAACAAAAGAGCAAAGAACGTTAAAAAGAGGAATCCGACGTCCGCCAGTGAAAATGCAACTGTTTTTAGCTTTCTAAATTAATTTTAAAAAAGAAATGTATTAAAAATAGCTTTCAAAACTATTTGAGTGAACTGCATGAATTTATGCATTTAAAATGTGAAATATTGCTAAGTTTAAATGAAAAACAAAATCCCAGATTTTCAAGACTTTTGGACCTTAATGTCTGGGAATAAAAAAATAATGACATATTTTTGACTCATATATGACTCGAATAATGACTCATATTCCAAGTGTTATATGAACAAATGAAGGGAGACACCTTGAGCGTGGAGCCCTTGGGGCCGATCAGTCTCTGGCGTCTCTTCACGAAACGCTCTCTGTTTCGCACAAGAGTCCCGATCTTTATGATGTCACAAGCCATGTCGTCTTCGAGTATCCTCACAGCCTGAAATAAACAGGATAAATTATATATATATTAAGATTTTTTATATTTTTAAAAAGGCCTCTTATGCTCTCCAAGGCTGCATTCATTTGTTCAAAAATTGTGAAATATTACAATATTAAATATTTTTTTCTACTTGAATATATTTTAAAATGTTATTTATTAACGTGATCAAAGCTGAATCATTACTCCAGTCTTCAGAGTCACATGATCCTTCAGAAATCATTCTAATATGATGATTTGATGCTCAAGAAACAATTCTGATTATTATCAGTGTTGAAAACTGCCTCATGTTTTCATGACACATTTTTTATTTCATTTGGATTCTTTGATTCTGTGATTATATACACACACATATATATGCACACACACACATACATATACATATATATATAGCATATTAGAATGAAGGATCATGTAACACTGAAGATTGGAGTAAAATTCAGCTTTGCATCACAGAAATAAATGATATTTTCAAATATATTAAGATAGAATACTATTATTTGAAATAGTAATAATATTTCGCAATATTAATGTTTTTTATGTATTTTTGATAAAACAAATGCAAGCTTGATGAGCATAAGAGACTTCTTTCAAAAACATTAAAAATAGTAATTGGTACTGAAAAACTATATATATATATATATATATAAAATCAGTGAATTACATCGATTGTAAAGCAGTACAATGCATACCTGTTCAAACGGCACACTTCTGGCCAATAACTTGATGAGATCTCTTGCTCTGAGGATTGCATAAGGGTCAAATGTTTTCTTTGTTGTGTGCACCGTCATACTGCCTTCAATCAGGTCCAGTGTGGCATTGATGAACTAAAGAACAGCAGGAGATAGCAAAAGAAAACAGACAAACTAATTCAGTGAGCTTACAAGCATTTTTAAACCCAAATGAAGATCTTCCTGACACGCACCACATCTCCGAGCGCTTTCTGCACCAGCGGCCAGCACTCCTTCAGGTACGCCTCTCTGTACTTGGGGAAGAGTGTGGCGAAGCTGCTCTCCTCCAGCAAACCTTTGGGATTGTCCTCTCGGGTGAACTTGGGCTCTTTCCAGCCGTCTGGCACCACCAGCAGCTCGGACTCATCCACTACGTTTCAGACAGAAGTCCAGAGATTAATTAGTAAGTCATTAGGAATTTAGCTTACAGTAATCTGGGGATAAGTGTTTATTCCCCAAAATGTGCATGTAATATTATGTTTTAAGCTTTTAAAACCCATTGCACACTAACATAAAAATCACTTAGTACTGTAGTATATGTATAATACCACGGTATTAACATTTAATATCACACTGAGCCTGTACTAGTGCACCTACAGAGTACACACACACACACTTATAGAGTTGGAAAATCAACATTCTCGTTACCAGGCAGAGATTTATTAAACACTACTTCACATCACCCTTAAAGTTTATTTAGTTTTCTACAGACATCAGTTGTGTAACGTTATTAGATAAAAACAACCGAAGAGGAGGAAGACAACAAATGCACAATAACTGAATGTTGTGGGGAAAACAGTTATGAAATGCGCACACTAACAAAGTACTATATCATTGTAGCTACAAGAAAAACAGAACTTTAATTCTACACGAGCGGCAATCACACAGACACATGTCATTTAACGTCCCCAATATGGAATTATAGGCGCGATGTCAACACGCACTGTTAGGATAACACTGTGTATAGTTAACTGTTTCTAAGTGTAGTTGTACCTGCATTCTTGCTCTTTTTCTGTTTTTTATTTGTTGGCGTTTCACTCGTGCTTTCTGTGGGGGCCGCCATTGCTGCTGTTAGCAGTGACGTCAGACGCGGCGCCTGGTCGTCATGAGCACGAGGCAAACAGCGCGCGCACTGCCGCCTGGTGGCGTGGAGGACTTAGCATATACACCTTTAATATCCCATTTCACAAAACTAGAAGTATATATTTGAATGTTTGTTTTCAGAATAAATTTTGTTTCTTAGAATTTCTGTCAGATTAAAATTAAAAGCTGTCAAATTGATTATTTTGTTTATGTGTGTGTGTGTGTGTGTGTGTGTGTGTGTGTGTGTGTGTGTGTGTGTGTGCGCGCGTATATGTATGCACATAAGCACACATATAAATATAATAATATATACACACGCATATTATATAAACAAACTTATGTTAGAAACAATTAATCACAATTAATTTGACAGCACTATTTGTGTGTGTGTGTGTGTGTGTGTGTGTGTGTGTGTGTGTGTGTGTGTGTGTGTGTGTGTGTGTGTGTGTGTGTGTGTGTGTGTTTTCATGGACTATTATAATCATAAGACACAAGTTATGAATTGATTTCTTATGTATATGGTACTCTAAGGTCCTCAAGTTATATAAATATTTATATATAATTTTACTAATATCATTAAATCACTGGAAAACTATTTACTAAGAAATTTCCTGTTATTTGAATGCTTTTTTAAATAGTCCAAATCACCAACTCAACTTGTAGTATCCGACAAAGAACGCCAAGGGAATCGATGTGATTTAATTTTCTAAAGTACAGACAGTCTGCTTATCATTACACACACACACACACACACACACACAGTCCCAGTGTGCAGCATAATAAGAGTCACAAGTGCTCACACAGCTGAACCTGAGGAGCCGTGGGACGCCAGAAGTGCAGAAGCGGGAGCGAGTATGCGGTCGTACAGGTGTGTGTTGTGTCTGTGTGTGCTGGCGTGTGTGTCCAGTACAGAGGAGCGGATGAAGCTGACGGCTTTCCTGCGCAGTGTGTCTCCAGCAGCACTGATCTCAGATCAGCCCCTCATCACGGACCAGCACACTGCGGCCGGGCCCAAACTGCTCATCAAAGACGGGGCCATCCAGGGCCTGACGCTGGACAAGTCTCATGTGTTTTACGGGATCCCGTTCGCCGACCCGCCTGTGGGAGCGTCCCGCTGGAAACCCCCCCGGCCCGTCACCCCGTGGAGAGGGGTGCGAGACGCCACCTATCCCAGAGCGCCGTGCATGCAGGCCTGCGTCGGACCCATCTCTGAGGAGTGTCCCCAGGAGGTGAGCGGGACACGGGCGGGACGGCTCTGATTCTGGGGCTTGTGAGATCAGACAAAACATTTCAGCTGTTTGGGTTCATTAAAATCTAATTGCAATTTCTCTTGATTAAACAGAATTAGGTTAACTGGGTTCATTAATAATATATACACAGAATAGATATAAAAATGTGCTGTTCCATAAAGCCCTGAAAATGTCAGATTTTGTTCTATTTTATTTTATATGTTTGTTTTTCCCCTGAAATCTTTGGGTGAATTTCATGAAAGCGTTTATTTTATGCTCATATTAAGAAATTAGTATGAAAATACATTAAATTTATATTAATTCCAATCAAATTCAATGAATTTGTCTCTAGAAATCTCTAGGTATGGTGAAGGCTATGTGATGATGTGGGGCTATTTTAATTCCAAAGGCCAAGGGAACTTTATCAGGATGCAGAGTATCCCGGATCCATGAAGTAACTGGCCTTTAAAAATAAAAATCTTCCTGCCTCTATGGGAATTTAACATAAGGGTGTCCAGACTTATGCACCCTGTATTTTAAGGAAGAACATTTATTTATTTACGATACATTATTCATTCACAAAGAAAATTGGTGTCCTTAAAGGTTGGATTTGTCCAAATTTTTTTTAATTAAGGCATTAAGTTCAATTTCCAAAAGATGATTTTTTATTCCTCTTTTTAGTAAACTTTAGCATGGGTGTCTAAACTTATGCATAGCACTGTATATATATATATATATATATATATATATATATATATATATATATATATATATATTTATTTATTGTGTTTATATATATATATATATATATATATATATATATATAATCTAAATTATATAATATAAATTATATTACAAACAAACATATTCAGAAATATATTTATTTAACGACTATATTGTTCATTAGGGGGATAATGTGACAATATTTCACTTCTATGTGTCACAGTGTCTGAATGCGTCATAATTATTTGGAATATAGCGCATAAGTCATATGGACAACATGATGACAGAATAGTATGCATTGTTCTGAATAGTATTTCCTCTGGTCAGGTGAGCGAGGACTGCCTGTACCTGAACGTGTTCGTCCCTCTGAGCGTGAGCTCCACGGCTCCTCTGCCGGTGATGGTGTGGATCCACGGCGGAGACTTCATCGCGGGATCCGCCTCGAAGGCGCTGTACGACGGACGCTTCCTCAGCAACTTCACGCACACCGTGGTCGTGAGCATCGCCTACCGCCTGGGTGAGACACTGAGACCCTGACTGCACAATAACACATGGACACACCGCTGAATCTGTCTTTCTGCAGGGGCTTTCGGCTTTCTAGTGTCAGGAAAAGACCCGGGAGCATCAGCGGTGGGGAACTATGGGATTCTGGATCAGCAAGCGGCTTTGCTCTGGGTGCAGCAGAACATCGCCGTGTTTGGAGGAGACCCAAGCAGAGTGAGAACAACTTATAGAAACTTCTTGTTTATAAAGGGGTACCTGAGCACAAATAGGGCAATAACTATACAAACTGAGTTCTAAAAATCGTTGTAAATATTAAAGAATAGCAGAGGCCAGAGCACAACTATAACGATATCAGTGGAATCACTTTCAGAAAGACTTTTAGCTGATGCTAATATATGATTATATATATTAGATCTGTCAAAATCGATTAATCTCAATTAGTCGTAACATAAAAGTTTGTGTAACATATAATAGAGGTGTGTATATTAGTTTAGTTTGCCTTTATTGTCATTGCATGTGACATATAATGAAATTTATATATATTTTATTTATATTATATTATATATTAAACAATTATATTTATATATTATTTATATATTTATACGTGTGTGTCTGTGCATGTACTGTATATGCTTTTTTTTTGTGACATTAATTCTCAGTAATTGCAATGCAAAAGAAAAAGACAATAGAAATTAAAATGTAAAAAAATAAAAAAAATCTAAATGATCCTAAAATGTCCTTGATTTCTATTATGCAAAATAATGATAATGATTAATTCAAACAATAATAATAAGATTTTTTTTTTAAATTAGTTTTAATTTATTGTTTATTTGATGATGATTTTAAAAAGGACATGACTGCATGAATTTTACTCAAAGATCAAATAAAATTACATTTTCTCGTGAATTTGTGAAACAATAATGTAAGTTCCTCATCCAGTCATTAGTGTGTGTCTGTGTGTATTCAGGTGACTGTTTTCGGCGAGAGCGCCGGCGCTCAGTCGGTCAGTCTACATCTGATGATCCAGAGCAGCAAACCTCTCTTCAGACAGGCCGTTCTCCAGAGTTTACCCTTCTCCATTCCTCTGAAAACACGGTAAACACACACACACACACACGTGTGACCCCGAACCACAAAACCAGTCACAAGGGGCAATTTTGTTCAATTGAGATGTATGCATCATCTGAACGCTGAATAAATAAGCTTTCTGTTGATGTATGGTTTGTTATTATAGGACCATTTCTGGCCGAGATGCAACTATTTGAGGGTGCAAAAAAATCTAAATATTGAGAAAATCACCTTTAAACTTGTCCATTTATGTTCGTGATATTGCTGCATTCATCCACTCACAAAAATATGTTTTTATATATTTACGGTAGGAAATGTATTTATTATTTTTAACTAATTATTCTGTGCCTCAGTTTCTGTTACAGCCATTAGAGCTCAGCTGAGAAATGTCAAATCATTTTCATTTCCCTTAATTAAAATAATGCTGAAATAATATATAAATATAAATATTAGGCTACATGAAAAAAAATTGTTTTGGCTACTAACTGAAATAAAATAAGTTTACGTTTCAGTACTAAAATGATTAAAAACTTAATTGCTCTAATCTGCTAAATGCAACTATAGAGCATAAAAATATTATTAATATATTATATGTATTGTGAAAAGCGCTATAGAAAATAAAACTGACTGGATCTGACTTAATAAACTCAACTATCAGTTGAAGCTGAAGTGCTAAAATTACTAAAGCTAAATAGAAATAATAATAAAAAAACTAAAGAAAATGATGAAGTGACAAGAAAATAACTAAAACTTAAAATGTGAACATATACATAACAAAATATACATAATTTAAAATGTAATGTGTACATATTTAAATACTAAAAATTCTAAATTTATTATAATGTATAAAATATTAATAAATTATTAACTAATTAATCTATTACAAAATCATATTAATAAATACGATAATAGTATAAAAGTTATGCTAAACTAACTCTGTTGGGTAATAACATGATCTTTACTTAAAATCCGAATGATTTTTGGCATACAAAAAAAAATCTATAATTCTGACCCATACAATGTATTGTTGACTATTGCCACAAATATCCCCGTGCGATGTCATGTGACTGGTCTTGTGGTCCAGGGTCACATATAGACATGCATGAGATCAGTGACGTCTTCAAACACTGATGTGTGTCCTCAGGCACGAGTCTCTGAAGCTGGGGAAGAACTTTGCGAAGCTGGCCAACTGCTCGCTCGTGGACATGCAGTGTCTTCTGTCTCTCAGTGCTCAGGCGGTGCTCAACGCACAGATCAAATCCAGTAATCCTGCATTTCACTTTTCAGAGATCAGCCGCCTAGTGCACGGATTTCACAGAGATCATAATGAAGCGTTGGTTGTGTTCTCAGGCTCAAAGGTGGTGAATCCCTTCCGCTTTCTGGAGGTGTTTGAGAGCTGGGGGCCGTATATCGACGGGGAACTGATCAGGGAACAGTCCGTGAGCGCCTTTCAGAAAGGACACTGGCAGAAGGAGAAGCCCGTGCTGCTCGGTACAGACTCAGAAGCAAAGTCAACGTCACATCAGAATCCAACAGCTCAGGCTCATGTGTGTCTATGTTCCCACAGCTCTATGTTCCCACAAATGGCCTACCCCTGACCCCACCCCTAAACCTAACCGTAACTGGGGTTTAGACGAATCGTAAAAAATAAATTCTTAGAAATGTGGGAACATAGGGATGTGGGAACATAGGGCTGACCCCGTGTGTGTGTGTGTGTGTGTGTTTCAGGGACCACCTCAGAGGAAGGCGTGATCTTTGTGTACGGCGTCTTCACCAAGCCTGTGTCACCGGTCGAATGCACCGTCTACACGACGGCCATCTTCAAACATCACGCCATCAAAATCCTGCGCAAATACCTGCCACTCTACACACACGCCGACCGCAGGGACATGCTAGCACAGGTCAACACACTCAATCATGTTTCATCTTTCATCAGCATCTCTCACTCCACTTTCCTTTTCAGAAGACATCCTCAATCCCTCTTAATTCCTCAACAATTTGTCACTTTTTCACTATGCGATCTGATGGCCAGAATCTGATATTTACTGAATTTTGCGGCCAAAAAGCATCTTTCTCCACTGATGGCCTTTCAAAAGTATTTGTGTATGATGATATTATCATATTATAGCCTAGTATATGGTATTATAGCGTCATATCTTTTGTTTTTTGGAGGCTCTTAAAAGCGTAAAGTGCAAATGTACTGTGACTTTGTATGTCACAATTTCGTCTTTCTCAGTTTTTACTATTTATAATTATAACTTGATATAATTTCGACATTTTAATCTCCATAATGATGATTTAGTCATAATTAAAACGTTTTAATTATGTGAATTTTAACTTAATATGTCATAAAGTGGGTTACTATAATAGAGCATTGCAATTTTGCTTAGTTATATT
Source organism: Scardinius erythrophthalmus (assembly GCF_964197995.2). NCBI lineage: Eukaryota > Metazoa > Chordata > Actinopteri > Cypriniformes > Leuciscidae > Scardinius > Scardinius erythrophthalmus. The sequence continues at coordinate 3,879,385 of NC_138224.1, read as the reverse complement.
TTCAAATAATTATGACAAAGTCATAAATATGAGATGAAGGTATATTCAAAATATATGTTTTGAGGATGTGAAACGAAGACAAATGCTGAATTCGGAAGCACACACTAGCACACTTCTCTCACTATTTCTGCCATAGAAAGCTATGGTTGAAGTAGTAAAAATAATATGCTAATATGCAGTTCTGAATTTTGCAAAAGATTCAAATTAAGCAGCCTTTAAATGCTCCTCCTGTGTCGCGCACTAGAGGGCGCTGTGACTCAGTGCTGGATTCATCAGGGTTCAGGAAACCCCTGGATAGTGCAGGACATTACTAATATCACACATTATTTAGGATGGATAGTAGGCCTATACACATGGAGACGCAGACAAAGACTCTGACTCTTATTTTTTAACTAATTATCCACGCCTCAGTTTCTGTTACAGCCATTTTAGCAGAGCTCAGCCGAGAAATGTCAAATCATTTTCATTTCCGTTAATTGAAATAATGCTGAAATAATGTATAAATATAAATATTAGGCTACATGAAAAAAAAAAGTTGTTTTGGCTAAAGTACTAAATGTTTTTTTGGTTTCAGTACTAAAATGACAAAAAACTAAATTGCTCTAATCTGCTAAATGCAACTATAAGGCATACAGATATTATTAATATATTATGTGTATTGTGAAAAGCGCTATAGAAAATAAAACTGACTGGATCTGACTTAATAAACAACTATCAGTTGAAGCTGAAGTACTAAAATTACTAAAGCTAAATATAAATAAATAGAAATAATAATAAAACAAAGAGTAAAGAAAATGATGAAGTGACAAGAAAATAACTAAACATTAAAGGGGTGGTTGATTATGATTCCACTTTTCTAACTTTAGTTAGTGTGTAATGTTGCTGTTTGAGCATAAACAACATCTGCGAAGTTACAACGCTCAAAGTTCAAAGCAAAGGGAGATATTTGCTTTTAAAGAAATTCCTTTTTAAGGACTACAACAAACGGCTGGTAGAGACTACACCACATTCCTCCCGGGTTAGTGACATCACCAACCCTAAAATTTACATAAACCCCGCCCCCTGAACACAATTTATAGATTATCAAGACAGAATATGCTAATCAATGACTAGAAGATAACTACACATGAGCTTCATAAATACATCTACTAACCATTCAGAAATGTCCTGTTGCTTCTACATGTTGTCACTTCTTCTTGAGTCTCTCCATCTTTGTCCGACTTCGGTTTGAACATAAAAGGCTTAAAGTTTTTGAAATTTTCAGTGCATGTCTGTGTGAGTGCAAGCTGTTGAAGCTCCGCCCCCTGTGCCGGGAGCAGCAGCTCATTTGCATTTAAAGGGACAGACACAAAAACGGTGAGTTTTATCAAGGGTGTAATGTTTCAGAAAAAACTGATCGCCATTGATTAGCAGACCCCCACCAGCTTTTAGCATTTCATTGACTCCCATTCATTTTGGCGTCACTTTGACAGCGAATAACTTTACATCTGAGGCGTTTAAAGACTCCATTTGTCCATTATTTATTTCTAAAGAAACACGAAAATGTATAAAAGGCTCCATTACCTTGTATGTTACGTTATGGCCCCGTAGAAGACGTTTTTGTAAAAATAGGCTAACGATTGCGTCATAACCACGCGACTCTCTGTCGCACAGTAGAGAAATTACCGCATGGACAGGAGGAGAAGCTCGCGGGCGATCGGGGGGACGTGGAGGCAAAATGATAAAATCATTAAATCATAATACTTAGCAAAAGTTGCTCCTGCTCCAAGCTCATGGACACCTCCCACTCACACTCTCCGTCTCTGCAAATTTCGGAAGGGAATGATTCAGATTTCTCTTGGCACAGCTACTAGAAGACAGACGGGTTACTCACGTCACATCTACGTCGTCAAGCTCAGTTTGAGTCTGCGCAGTACGCTCAGTAAAATTTCTTTTACTGTCTATGGTTTTTGCTCACCCTCAAAAATAACAGGCCCAAAAAAGGCCCAAACATAAATGATCACATTCATCTAATCTTTCCTAACGATCCGCTAGCTGCCCGCCCCATAAGCAGGCCGTCAAAAAAACACGTCTCTGTAGGCAGCCTAGGCTCTGAGATCTGCACACAAAAACAGTTGGTATCAACAACACTCAAAACCAAAACAAATAGTGTTCCAACCAATCACCGACAGGGGGAGGGTGTTGTGAGGTTTTGCGCTCGTGCACGGCTGCACGCGAAGTCAGAGAACACGAGCGCAAAACCTCACAACACCCTCCCCCGTCGGTGATTAAAATATCTATATATTAAAATATCAAAATATCTGTGGGGTATTTTGAGCTAAAACTTCACACACACACTCTGGGGACATCAAAGACTTATTTTACATCTTGTGAAAAGGGCATTATACCACCCCTTTAACATGTGAAAATAATAAAGATAACTACATAAATGTATACATAATTTAAAATGTAATGTATACATATTTAAATAATACAAATTCTAAACTATTATAATGTATACATCAGGGGTGCCCAATCCTGCTCCTGCCGATCGACTGTCCAGCACAGTTCATCTCCAACCCTAATCAAACACACCTGAAGCAACCAATTAATGTCCTCAGGATCACTTGAAAATTAAAGGCAGGTGTGTTTGATTAGGGTTGGAGATGAACTGTGCTGGACAGTCGATCGGCAGGAGCAGGATTGGGCACCCCTGATGTATACAATATGAATAAATTATGAAGTAATTAATATTAATTTATTACAAAATAATATTAATAAATACGATAATAGTATAAAAGTAATACTAAAATAACTCAATTGGGTAAAAGGCTGCACTATACAGAAAGTCAGTGTGTTTTTGTGTGTGCTGAAAGTGATCCGTGTCCGTGAAGAGAGTTTTAGACCGCAGGCGGTAGATTCTCTGTGTGTGTGTGTGTGTGTGTGTGTGTGTGTGTGTGTGTGTGTGTGTGTGTGTGTGTGTGTGTGTGTGTGTGTGTGTGTGTGTGTGTGTGTGTGTGTGTGTGTGTGTGTGTGTGGGAGGGAAGGCTGCCTCCATATATGTGTGTGTGTGTGTGTGTGTTTGTGTGTGTGTGTGTGTGTGTGTGTGCGTGTGTGTGTGTGTGTTTGTGTGTGTGTGTGTGTGTGTGTGTGTGTGTGTGTGTGTGTGTGTGTGTGTGTGTGTGGGAGGGAAGGCTGCCTCCATATATGTGTGTGTGTGTGTGTGTGTGTGTGTGTGTGTGTGTGTGTGTGTGTGTGTGTGTGTGTGTGTGTGTGTGTGTGTGTGTGTGTGTGTGTGCGTGTGTGTGTGTGTGTGTGTGTGTGTGTGTGTGTGTGTGTGCGTGCATGCGTGTGTGTGTGTATGGGAGGAAAGGCTGCCTCCATATGTGTGTGTGTGTGTGTGTGTGTGTGTGTGTGTGTGATCTGATGAGTGTTTGGTTACCAGGTAACAGATAGAGATATTTAACCTACAGAGACGTGAGAAGCTCTAAACTAAACAAGCGCTGACACATAAGCACATCATCTCAACAACACACTGAATGTTTACCCTACTCTTTACCCTTCACATCTGTCTGAACTCATCATATTCAACATGCTGATGTTCAAGAGTATGTTCACAGACACAGAGCTAATGTCGTCCTGTCCCGCGGGGTTTAAAAGTGCAGAATCAATGAAGTGACTGAACACAGTCTCTCAGGGCCTGACTTCAATAATCAGAATATAGTTCACCGGGCTCAGTTTAGTCCAAAATACCTGGAGAAACTGATCTTAGCATTCGCATTCATCTCAGCGGTGTCATGTGACTTGCTGTATCTAGAGCCACATGCAGCAAGGATGCATTAATTTGATTAAAAGTGACAGTAAATAATGTTTTCTATTTCAAATAAATGCTGTTCTTTTGACAATTTTCCACAACATATGAAGCAGCACAACTGTTTTCAACTGATAATAATCAGAAATGTTTTTGTTTTTTTTAGCAAATCATCATGTTAGAATAATTTCTGAAGGATCATGTGACACTGAAGACAGAAAATTCAGCTTTGATCACAGGAATAAATTACAGTTTAAAATATATTCAACCCCGTTTCGCCAGATAAGAAAATAAAATCATGATAAATCATTTTTGGCCCAATCATCTCTTTTTAAGTCATAGTTTTGACTTAGTATGTCATAATTTCGACTTCATCTCATAATTATGACTTTTAAATTCATAATTTTGACTTTTTAAAGCAACACCAAGTAACTTTTTCTCTCGGGGTCCCCCTACAGTTGGGAAACAGTATTGTCTTCTACTACAGTCGGAAAATCTGTCATGGTTACACCAGGGGATACACGTGCATTTGTTGACAAGCCGATACACCCGAACTCTGCAGAAGGAGTTCTCACGTCTTGGGCAGAGAACAAATTCGAAAAACTAGAGATAGTATGCAAGCAATATACTTACTAGTCCGGGCACCCCTCCTCCTCCTTTAGCTCACGCCAGCAAGCGACCGCTGGACCAATATTGATCCTCGTCCGGTGAAGCAGTCGATTCTGTTCCCTACCGGAATTCCTGTTCCCTTTACGCAATCATACTACAAATCATGCGTAGTTGCCGAGTTACCATACGTACCATCAGAACTGAATACGAGCAAGAAGCACAACTGGATGTATGGGAAGCCGAAAGGTTAAAAAAGGATTGTATTTTTTCCCGAAATTTAAGCGTTTTTGTTGTTGTTGTTTTTTTTTTTATTAGAAGCGAGTTTTTTCCCCTTTTGTCAATTCAATCCAGATTATTTATTTTCACATTTAAAATGTTATTACCGTATGTAATGTTTATTAAGGCTTTGATTTATTAAGATTTATTAAGGCATTGACGCATTGCGCTGTCAGCAGACACGGCTCGTTGAGGGGGAACAGGAATTCCGGTAGGGAACAGAATCGACTGCTTCACCGGCCTTTGATTTTGTCACTCTCCCTTTTTCTCTTCCTAGTCTCCTCCGACAAAACCTTTGCCGCCTTCGGTTTTCATTGCTGCTTCGGCCATGACAACAACATACACACGCCATACCACAAGCTATACATCCGAATTTGAGGAAATGGGGGGTGGGGGGGGGTGGGGGAAGTGAGGTATGCCGTAAAGCAGTCGAATTTTGTAGTTCTTTTTGTGCTCGGGTTACTACCCGAACCCCGAAGTTCTGTAGTGCCAGTAAAAGCGATACTACAGACCCCATCAGGCTATGGCAGACGTGTCATTCAACCTATTGTAAGTCGATGTACCATCACAAGGGTCTTGGAAATATATTATGAAGGTTGAAAAACTACATGGTGTTGCTTTAAGTCATAACTTCAGCTTTCTGTCATAATTTCAACTTTGTCTCATAATAATGATTGACAAAAGTATGCTTTTTTTTTCTTATGTGGTGGAAATGGGCTTCATTTTAAACTCTAAATATTTCACAATGTTTACTTATAATGCATCCCTTTGTCCTTTCAGATAGTGACTGACTACATCTTCCTGTGTCCGTCCCGGAGAGCGGCCCGAGCCGCTGTGTTGTCCGGGAGCTCCGTGTGGATGTACGTGTTCGATCAGGTGGCGAGCGACCGGCGCGTGTGGTCGGGTTTGTCGTTCTGTTATCATCACGTGTGTCACGGAGCAGAGCTGCCGTTCCTGTTCGACTCGGCGCCGGTGGCAAACTTCACAATGACTCGACCTGAGCGACTGCTGTCCAATCGCATGCTGTGTTACTGGGGTGCGTTCGCCCACGCGGCTGACCCCGGGTCACACACCGACACGAGCGCCTTCTGCCGACAGCAACGGCCACCGGCATGGCCTCGCTACACGGCTGACAGCGGCTGGCTGATCATGAACCTCACGGCGCACACACACACACAGGCAGGGTCACGCGACGACATCTGCGACTTCTGGGACACACTGCGAATATACCCGTGACTGCAAAAAAATTATTTTCTTTTGTTTACCAGTACAAATATCTAAGCGTACACTTGAGAATCAAAATGACTTCAAATAAAGTCTTGTTTTCTGTAAGATGTATAAAAATTAAGTGAGTCTAAGCTTAAAACAAGACAAAATGTCTGCTAGTGTGGTCCCCTTTGAATTAGTTATGTTTCTGATGCCCATTTACAGATATTTTTTTCTTGTTTTAAACAAACTCGCTTGATTTTGGTACACTAGGTGGTTCTATATAGAACTATTTCAATATCAATTTTAAAGAACACAATGCTCAAAAGGATCTTTATAATGAGAACTGTCTTTGATTACATAATACTTTCATGTTTAACAGGTTATTTAAATGTTTCTAGTGATAATATTTGTTTATGAGCTGTTTAATTCATAAAATTTAATTAAAATTAAATGCATAAAATGATCCCATTGGAACCCTTGAAGGTTCTATATAGAACCTTTCCTTCTAAGAGATCAAAACATTTTTACTGACAAAAACTCTCTGAATTGCATCTGTTTTTATTTCTCCTAAGCGATTTAAAGGAGAACTCCGGTCAATTTTAACATTGAGCTCATTTTTTGTACATTTGGAGTGCTGTCAATACAGAGAACAACGACAAAAATCGGTGTTGCCTACACCGAGTTATTCTATTTTTAAAATTTGCATCCTCTAAGGAGTTCTCCTTTAAGTAGAATAGTCAGACAAAGTTGAGAACTCTACTAAGCCTGTAATACTTGTTTCTAATAATTTTTATTATGTGCTCAATTTTATTTTATGTAAAAAACAATTAAGCAAAGTAAACTGTGAATGTTTTGCATCCCCAATTACATTTTAATAATCATATATATATATATATATATATATATATATATATATATATATACTGTATATATATATATATAAACTCAGATTTAAATATATACATCTGAAAGTTTGTGGATGGTACACATACTGCAAAAACAGTATGACATTGTGTAATGCACTATAAAGTGAAATGCATAATGGCTGAAATGGGAATAGCATGCTACTGTTACTATTTCTGCCACATAAAGATATGGAAGAAATATGAGTAGTATGATAGTTTGATACTCTGAACTCAGTCAATGTCTTTACAGGGATTCAATCTCGTTCAAGTCAGGCACAGCAGCTCCAGCAAAATATCACATTTCTGGCTCTTTTATACCTGGTATTTAAATGAACATTTGCCCATAATAATAACCAGCAAAGATCCAGATGACGAGAATGAGGCGGAGTGGGATCATATCGATTGCTATACGTGTCAAGCCTGAGTAATATCTTACACTGAGATCTGATGAGCTGTATGTAAGAGGGCAATCACACTTCAACGAATCTGAGGAGAACAACAGGAGATCCTTTACATGCATGCAAACCGTCTAGAGTTAATAGGTGGATTACAGTCTTATTTGTATTTGTGAGCTCACGGCGTTTGTTTGCTACATTGAATGGTTATGCTGGTTGACTAAACCGGCTCAAACATGTCTGGACCGGACCAGACCGGACCTGAGCGGGTCGTTTCAGCAGGGTAACTCACACTGAATAAATTCACAAAGACAAAGCAACAAAACGCACCGAAATGACACGTGGAGGTTATGAGAAACCATAAAACACACAGTCTGGCCCTGACATCAGCGAGGGGACAGAATTAGTGTGCGCTGTCGTTGCGGTGTGTTTACAGGCCCGATGATTTCTCTCCGGACCCGCCGGATAAGTGATGTCTTCCATATGTCAGAGTCCCTCGGGCACAGATCACATCAGACAGTGAATGGATCCTCTGCCAGGATCTCAGACTCGGATTCCAGCCCGTTTTACTCTCCCCACAGTCAAAAACGTCCTCTTGACTCACAACAAAAGACAAACGAGGAGAAACGGGACGGCACAACAGTCCATTCCTGCACCAGACGATCGTCTGCAAGCAAATTCTGCATACTAGCTACGTTTACATAAACTGAGAGCTATAATGAAAACTGAGAGCTATAATGAAAACACCTCGCCTGGAAAAATAACGATCCGATCTGTAATCACCAGCATAAAAACCTCTGAGTCTGACCTTCACACAGTCGTGGCTCGCTGACTTAAATCTTTGCACTTTGAATATCAAAAAGGTCATGATTTTGTTCGAGCCATTTCACTCCAGGGTGCTTTAGAAATTTGAGGCCACAAAATAAAAAAAATTATGTATTAAATGTTTAGGTAAAATATTAGCCAATGGCCAATATTACTATGTATTGTAATATTGGTGCATTAAAAAAAAAATATTAAGTTATTATAAAAAATACAATAATAATAACATTAAAAACTAAAACACAAAAACTATATTATTCAAATGAATTTCAATGCACATTATTCCAAATTTATTACAAAATTAGATACATTTTTATTACACCTCCCCTCCAAATGAATGAATATACATAAACACGCTGCACGGTTAGCATTAGCAGTCATTGTCCTTGCTATGTCACATGAGAAATAATTCAGACGTGTAATTTTTTGCTGCATCATGGGAATCGAGATGAGATGATGTGTCTCTAGAGGACGCCTGTGTGTCCTACAGCACAGCTTCAGTCTCGGACAGGACGATGCCTGATGAATTAACAATGAAATACCTGTCTTTTAGAGCTGATTGACCCCTGTCAGTCGTTTCCCATCATGCATCAGTCACACGTGAGTTTAAAGTCCTGCTGTTGTCCTGTCTCGTGAGGGTTTCTCTGCCCTTCATGAGGCCATTAGGACTGAACTCACGACACCAGCGCTGAGCACAGCAGGATTGTGGGTCTGTGAAAGATTGCACACACGGGTTTCAAATGGAAATGCACAAGCTAGCATGATCTCTGATGTGAGTGACGCGAGTGAATTAAACCAAACACATCAAATCAAACAATCTGTCACTGCCCACATGCTTTCACAACCTTAACTCAGTGGAAAATGTATTATTAAAGTTAGTAGACGTGACCAGAAGTGTGGGCCAATAGTGTAGGAAAGACAAAATATCCAAAAATAATCTTGTATGTTGGTTCCAAAACATCCAGGTTAATCTATTATAGGCACCGAACAATACAAATAAATCAGACATAAACAAACATTTGATGAAGGAAGTGAAATTTCAGTTAGGGTGAAAACATTAACCGTCTGTGTAACGATGACTGTGTGTCAAGCGATCTGTTAAAGACAGGTGTGAATGTACACAAACACACACCTTCATGGCAGATTTCAGTTATTTTGTCGTTTGGCGCTCAAACAGAGGACAATTCCAGCTAAATGTTTACAGACAAACACTGAAAGGTTCTGTCAGGAAAGCAAGGGGCCTCTGAAGGGACATGGGGATTGAAAACTACGGTGAGCGGGAGGGGACATGCTCGGTTCACTTAGTTTTGTCCTGGCCACAACATATAAACTCGTGGTAACGTGATATGTTGTTGCCACGAGATATTAATTTGTGGGAATGTCATATTAAGTTGTGGGAACGTGATAATAAATCATGGCCACGAGATCATTTTGTTGAGGTAACGACATCATGTCATGGCCTCGAGATCATATGTTGAGGGAACGATATATTTTTCTCGTGGCCACGACTTCATATTTTGAGCGAACGACATCTATTTCTCGTGGCATAAGAGTTATGTTGAGGGAACCACACCGGTCAATCCTGTACATATACAGCAGTCGTAGATGATTGACGAAATAACATTTTACTTTGAATTAGGAATGTCATATAAAGATATAGTGCGGTCTCTGGCATTAAGACATGAAGCACACTCTTAAGTTGAATGGGCTTTTTCGTCGGAAATTTGCTGGCTTGAATGAAATACTCGGGTCACGAATAAAGTCCCGTTTAAGGCTAGCTTGACGTTGTCATACTCAGATTCTAGTCAGAATATGAGTCTGATACTGCTCCATTGGGCTGTGATTATATGGAAGGCCAAAAGGGCCAAAACTTCACACGTTTTGACCATTTTGACCTTCCATAGTGATTAAGGGGCGTGTTTCAACAGAACCAGGAAAGAAAATGCCTCTGCACTCAATTGGATAGACCTACAACCAATCAGCGCAACGGAGTAAGTGACGTATGTTCTTCATTCATCTTTCCGATCGACAAATGCCTTGATCGCGGTTTTCTGTTCCTCTTTTAAAATGAATGCGCTGTCGATATCTTCTATAACAGACGCGATGGTGGAATCTACACATCTCAATTCTCCAGCGGCAGCCATCTTTGTTGTAAACGAATTCAACCCAAGCGCTCTTTGGTGACGTGTCGTGGACGATCACGTGACTGTTGATCATCTGTCTATCATCGTATAAAGCCCGCCTTGACAATTTGATTGGTCCGAACAGCTCTGGTTCGAGCATAGTTGCTCCACAACGGATCAAGTCCAGACCGAACTTCCCGACCTTATATGTTGTGGGCGGGGCTAAGTTCGGCTGGCATCCAGGCATTTTAAGGCAATAAACAAAAACAAATTATGAGAAAGTTAAATTAACAAATAACAAAGTAAATTATGACCAGGGTAAAAGGAGGAGCCCGTATCGCGTGTGAAGATTTGGTTCCCACATGTTATAAAACTGGTAGCCACGAGAAACGGATGTCATTCGCTCAACATACGATCTCGTGCCCACGAGATATCATGACGTTCCCACGACTTAATATCACGTTCCCACAAGTTTATATGTTGTGGCCACGATAAAACTAAGTGAACCGAACATGTCCCCTCCTGGTCACCACAGAAAATAATATGAGTTGAGAGGAAAAATGTAAATGTCAATGCTTTTGTGTTCCCCCGAAAAACTTCGATCAGGTCGAAAACAGGTCGATCTTCAACGTCTTGATGGAAAATGTAAAACTCTTTAAATTTATTTGAGATAATAATGAACATGGTTTGGTAGTTTGTTTTTCTCCATTTTCTCCGTTATTTTCGCATGTATAACAGACTTATCCTGTCTTAGATGATCAGTTGAAAACACGTAGTCAAACAGTCTGGCCGAAACTACTAAGTTGAAATCACGTCGTAAACCAGTCCAAGGCGGACCGACTTACTTTCAACCATATTTCAACGTTGAAAGACGGTAATTGTTTACTGGGTCCGTATTACGGACCTGGAACGAACAGCATGAAGGACGTTTTATAGCTTATCAGACTGAAATTAGCAGGAACTCACAGTTCAGTGAAGCACTAGATGTAATACCACAGTATTTTGATATATACTGTACCATTGTACTGTTCAATTAGGATATTCTTGGACATGTATTCAAAAACATACATTTATAAAATATACATAAATTAAAATAAATTTTGTTCTTGTGACAGTCAAATGATTTATTTATATTACCATATACAATAATTACATTTACTCATGAAGCTGATATACTTTCTTATAATAATATTTTATTATAGATATAAAACACTATTATTAACTGTATTATTCATATCATATCTTATTTTTATTATTATAATAAAATTATTACATACAATATATAATTGACATTTGTGATGTTTAATATAATATAGTAATATCTAAAATTCCATGGTATTTTTTTTTAGTTAAAAGGAAAATTAGAGACTTTGAGCCAAGTCTGGTAAGGTTTTCGAGAACATCTTTAAAACAAGTGAACAAATATGGCAACGCAAGGCTGATTTTGTGTGCCGACAATGTACACAAGTGTGTACAAGTGTGTGTGTGTGTGTGTGTGTGTGTGTGTGTGTGTGTGTGAAACAGACGTGCAGCGGTGCGAGCCGTTATTAGAGCTGGTCAGACTAATTAAAACTCAGTCCAGCGCTGGAACGACACCAGCCGAGACACACACACACACACACACACACACACACACTGCTGGATGAATACTAATGACCCGCAGCGGTTCGTACTCGCCACTGATCCAGGGTCAGATCCTGCATGACAACACCTCATTACAGTCATCATTGCAGCTTCAGAGGAGCTGATCCCAGAACATGAGTCCAGCAGGTCATTATCATCCACGAGGATTTGATATAGAGCTTCTTTATGCGGCTGTCCTTTATGGGCATAATCATATTCTGAAGCTCCACCAGGAATTATAATATCTCTCGTCCCTTCTACCCTCATGCCTTCACTGCATACATTTCAATCTGAGTGATCTTTATCATGCACACACATCTTTAATATGCAGCATAGGCTTGTATTTTATGGCATATTCCCTGAAAACACTAGGAGAGAGAGACAGATCCCTCTCTGAGATCCTCTGAAACTCACAGGCACAATCAGCGCTTCACAGGCACTTCAGAATGAAACACTATTAAACTCTCCACTCTGCAATTAGATAGCCACTTAACCACGGGTTCAGGCCCAATTAAGTAATTAAGCCACTCGATGTTGTCATGAAGGGCGTTAATGACTGTGAACTTCCTCCGTTCCCACCGGGCCATTAACACAGGCTATTTACTGTCCCCACACACACACACACACGATGAGTCACACACAAACACACAAGCTCAAGTTCAGTCCTGCGGCCTCAAATCGCTTGTAAGCGACATGACGAGCAAGAAAACTCCCTTTACAGTGCATAAATGTGCACAGGTTTAATACGCATAACATCACACATCAAACACTGTATTTATCAGACAGACTCTACATTTCTGACAAATTTAAAGCAAATTGATTTTGTAACAAAAATTTCAAGACAAGAAAATGTATCCAATATGTGTAGATATTTGAAAAAATATTGAAGATAAACATTTGTATTGCAACATTTATGCATGCGATAACTTTATGACTTTATGAATTTATGACTTTCTGCTCTGATTTAAGACCTAAATTTGTGTACGGCTTTTTAAGACCTTTTATGTGTGTGTGTGTGTGTATGTATATTATGTGTGTATGTATGTAGGCCTATATATATATATATATATATATATATATACATACATACATACATACATACATATATATATATATACTGTACATACATATATGTATATATATATATATATATATGTATTATGCATTTTTTATTTATATATCATTTGACTTAATTTATTTTACAAGTGTTAATTTTACAGAAATAGATTAAAATATATTTTCGGAATTATATTATTTAATTTATTATGAATAAGTCATAGTGTCACAGCATCATATACAAGCTGAGTCTGTGTCTGGCTCTCAATGGACCTGCACAAAACCATCAAGACTCATTAAGATTTTCTTCTTTATATTCTCTTTATGGTAATTTAATTTGAGAAATATCCCATGTGTCACCAGAAAAAAACATCTAGATATCATAAACAAACTTGATCTATTTCTGGACTGGACACTATCTGTGTTTGTCTCTCCGCGGCATGCCCTTCCCTGCAGCGGTGTGTGTGTGTTCATGACAGATGCTCGCGTGTGTGCGTGTCTGTAGGCCTGACTTTGTTCACACTGCACCATCATCACTGGAAGAGCTGGCGCTTCAAGCACTGACACAAACGCCCTTCCTCCTACAAACTCTCCGTTTGATACTTCAGTGTGTCGTGCATCATCTGTGCTTTACGACTACATCAGATCTGCCATCAGTCTCTTTCAAGTCCAACCTTGAATAAAATCAGTTCAGACAGCGTCATGTAAACAAACCAAACTATTAAGGGATTCGCTGTTCGGGAGCAAGTTTCATGTAATATGGTTCTTCATTAAACAAGAGCCGCCGAAGAAGCTTTATAAAGAGTGAAGGCTGGATTTCCTCCATCTCTCCTTAAAAGATCTTGTTTGTCTGTATCAGTTTCAATGGATCTATACTGCATCTGTGCTCAAGACAAAGACAGAGCCTCTCCACATTTCAAAGCGACTCGAGTGAGAGCAGAACTACATTAGGAAGTTCATTTGGTCTCTATATGGAGGACAACTCATTTGTTCTGTCCTGACTTCAGGTTTATATTACACACCCTTTACTGACTCCTGAGACTCTAGACCTGTGGGAACCAGCGATCGACCGCCTGGAACACACACTTAAATACTAGGAGTGTGCCGAGATGTCGTGCCATGAAATTAAAATGTGACAATATGAATATGAGAATTTATACTCAAAGTAAAACTGAAGTGACATTCGTTACAAGGACTGTCACGATTCCTCGATTAAATTTGAGTGCTCGATTAAAAAAATTCAACATGCGAGAACCCATGAACCGCATTACTAGATAGTTGGTTGCATTAAAACATTTTAAAAATCATAATATAGCATAGTGCTAACATTTATAAACCTACACAAACACAGAAGAACACATCTAAATATGCGAACTGTTGCTCATCGACATTTCAAAATAAAAGTTCCTCTGAGTTTGCATGTTTTGATGTCCACATGTTCTTGTTCAGGAAATTACAGTAGCTGTGGCATTTCTACTGTAAATAAGTGGCCAGATATTAAAGATTAAGTAAACATTTGAATTAAATGTTGTTTGGCCAATATTAAACAAGGATTTGATCATGTTGTAAAGTGTAACAACAACAATCAGCACCTTTTGTGACTTTCAGTCGAATAAAAGACTATTTTTTCAGTCATATTTTGTCATTGAATATTTCTTATATTTCTTGAAAATATCATCTGGACTCATTTTCGTGAACCCAGTATCATGTATCGTCTCGTGAGCTAAGTGTATTGCCACACCCCTGATAAATACACATGTGGGTGGGAGACATGACATGCAATTCTACCCGTCCATGATGTCATAACCTAATAAAAATGGGTATTTTAAAAAAATATAAATCTTCATGTTGTTCCTCAGACAAGATATTATTACAGCATACCATAACTGTAGTTGGTGTATAAAGACCTCTACTTCAAATTTTTATCTAAACATCAAAATTGTCATGTGGTGTGACTGTCCGGGATATGTGTGACCTTACTAATATGACAATATATATCAGCAAAGTATAAATAATTGATAGATTTACAGTTTAAGTAACAGAATTAGGCCATTTCAACAGACACAGAAAGTGTTGATGTCTGTGTATGATTTTAAAGCAAGTTCTGGCCAAATACATTTTGTCCGCAAAATGGGCTTTCTATGATGAGACACTGCAATCTATATTTTGAACGGGTAATAATTTGGATATCATTATGATGAAGAGGTCCACACTCAACCAGGAAGTTGCAGTTTCATCTCTGGAGTGGTTTGCAAGGTCAAGAGTTGAGTTCTGGCTTTTTAATTTTTAATTAAAAAGCTCTGTATCTGACATGCTCACTAGTGGTCAGTGTTTTGTGTCTTATGGTGTGACATTATTTACATAAAAATGAAACACTTTTATACAAATTTTACTTATTAATTCTTAAAAATCATTCCTGCCATGTGGCAATTTACATGCTAAGTATAAGCTAGCTGTTTTTAGTTAACCAAAAGATTAGCCTAACTGAGCAAAACGTCATATGGTGTGACACTGTATCATATGGTTTGACTGTTTTTCTAAGTCACACCAAATGATATTTTTGTCACACAATATTACATACACCTTTTTTAATGATAAATAAATAAGTATTCAAAACATATTCAATGATAATAGTGAATGTTTAATAGTGATCATTAAATTACCTATACAATGAATGTATTTCTTTTCAATTTTATACTTAATTTAATGTTATTGAAGTGAGATGGTGTTTGATTTACTCATATTTATGGGTTTCTTATAATTTTAAAAGTTTTAAAACAATGTTAGTATGTTTTTTGATGAATGTTAACTGAATTGAATTAATTGAATGTTGAATGCAAATAAAATACAGTTTTTTGCATTGACAAATTATGGAGTGGTGCAGTTTATCATATAGCGTGACACTATATAATTTGGTGTGACATTCAGAATTGTGCCAGTAAAAATACTTTCTTAATTATAAATCATAAAAAGGTCAACAGAACACAAGAGAAATAGTATCAGCAAGAGTCACAAGCATTTTCATAGATTTATAACTGGGTTTAACATAATTAATCTAAAATATCTGGAAAGGCTGAGGAGAGATGACTTACTTTGCATGATGGTTTAGAAAAACAATACAAAATCTAATGAATCTGCAAAAAAGAAATGTTAAATCTTAAGAGAGTAATGAAAACTATTTATGTTGAAGTTAGTTAATTAGGAAGAGTATATCCCATTTTCATTTTATATAGAATAACTTTTATGTCACACCATATGACAATTTTAGGCACGAATGCAACAAATTGGTGAATAAATCCAATTACAAATACAAAATCTAAAAGACCACATATGTTGTGGGAAAAGCAAGAGTCAGTACAACACAACTCAATATTTTTTATGCCTAATATTTGAAGTAAAAAATAAAAACTTTTTTCAGGCTTATATGTCTCCCACCCATGTACAGTACAGGCCAAAAGTTTGGAAACATTTTTAATGTTTTTGAAAGAAGTTTCTTCTGCTCATCAAGCCTGCATTTATTTGATCAAAAATACAGAGAAAAAAAAATGTAATATTGTGATATATTATTACAATTTAAAATAATTGGTTTTCAATTTATTATACTTTAAATTATCATTTATTTCTGTGATGCAAAGCTGAATTTTCAGGATCATTACTCCAGTCTATCACATGATCCTTCAGAAATCATTCTAATACGATGATTCATTATGAGTGTTGGAAACAGTTCTGCTGCCTAATATATTTGATGAATAAAAGGTTAAGAATAACTGCATTTATTCAAAATAAAAAAATATTTTCTAATAATATAAATCTTCTTTACTATCACTTTTTATCGATTTAACACATCCTTGCTGAATAAAAGTATTTATTTATAAAAAAAAAGAAAGAAAAAAAAACTACTGACCAGTCGTGTATATTGTTGTTACAAAAGATTTCTATTTTTAAAACATTTGCTTCTTTTTTTATTTTTATTTTTTACTTTTTATTCATCAAAGTATCCTAAAAAAGTATCACAGGTTATGAAAAAATATTAAGCAGCAGAACTGTTTCCAACTTTGATAATGAATCATCGTATTAGAATGATTTCTAAAGGATCATGTGATAGACTGGAGAAATGATCCTGACAATTCAGCTTTGATCACAGAAATAAATGATCATTTAAAGTATAATAAATTGAAAACCAATTATTTTAAATTGTAATAATATATCACAATATTGATGAGCAGAAAAAACTTCTTTCAAAAACATTAAAAATAGTAATGTTTCCAAACTTTTGGCCTGTACTGTAGTGGCAAACACTTGAAATGCACCGCAAATTATTGCAAAAAAAACTGTGCGAATCGAGTCTTAAATGCTTTTGCCGTGATGTTACCACAGTAAAATCATGGTAGCACACATCCTGGGATGAAGAAAACCAGATGTACAAAACTCACCGGCATGATGCTAGGGTGTTGTTAGAGGTTGCCAGGGTGTTGCTATGAGGTTGCTAGGTGTAAAGAAGAGAAATATTCTAGATATATCAGATATTTATCATTCTATGGTATTCTAATCTCTAGATATGGCTCATGTTGCTATGTGCTTCTGAGTGGTAGTTCAGCCAAAAAGTGCAAATGAAAAAAGAGCCTCTATGAAAAGAAATGTGAATCATTCTTAGAACAATGAAAGAGGAAGACAAAAGAAACAGCAGGACAGGGAAACAAAGAAAGCAAACAAGAGACAGATTGAGACACACGCGACTAGTAACAATGTTGGCACAGCGGGCAGCGCCAGCTCGAGCTGCCAGTCTTCTGCATGGCAGGAAGTGAGGTAGCAGCGTTCGCTGTGGGTTTCCGTGGCAACACTCGGCACATGCACGGATGCGAGGGATGAGCGGAGAGAAAACTCTGGAAGAGAGGATAGATAAGCAGAAGAAAACAGTGCGCTCTCTCTCTCTGTCAGAGCGATGAATGATTTAAGACTGTTCAGAGTCGCTCCACTTTCACTGACCTTCTTCTGTCGCTTCTACATTTGTTTTTAAGATCCATCAATGATCTTCTTTTAGTTTTTGATCTCGTCTACACAACCACAAACTGCTTTAATTCATAAATCTGTCGAGAACTTGTTCAGATCATATTTCAACCCAAAAACAAATGGAATATATAATAAACTATATCTTACATAAAGAACATTTTGAGAGTATTATTGCATTGCAACTTTAATTTCAAGACAATTAAGCACATTTTAGCCCCCCACCAAATTCTCATTAGAGTAATGCAAAAGAAAGTTTATTATTAAAATGTAATATAAAACATTTACATGTACAGTATATTGTTTTTTTACATCCTGGAAATATTTGAAGAAACAAAGGCCTTTAATTTACGCTGATCTAAATTTAAAGAAATACTATAATGCTATGAGTTTGATGTGATACAATGTGCTTATTTGGCATGCAAATACATGCAAAAACATCATAAGTGTCCTAAAATATCAATGCAATTTCCATAAAATAATTATTTAACAGTAATAATAAATACTACTGTTTTAAAAATAAACAAAAATAATAATAGAAATCTGACCTGAACATGTTTTTGTGAGCTTCTCATTAGATTGCACACTGTCACACATTCTGTTTAAACAAGTAATACGCAGCAAAGGCCAGACTGTGAATAACAAACAGCTCTATAAATCACATTCCTCTCTCTGTCACACACGAGCGCTGCACGCTGAGCCGTGGATAAATCACGCTTTCCCTGCGCGCGGGTTAAGAGGACACGTTCAGACATCATCAGTATGAATGAAGTGAGATTCACAGACTGAAAGATCAATTTATTTAGAGGGTTTGTAAAACGGCATCAATCGTGTTGTGTTTGCCACCAGGAGTTACGGGTTTGGATGCAATTCATGCACGACTTCATGCATCACATGTGCTGAGGCCTTTGCAATTCAGAGACCCCTCAATGAGAAAAAAGACAGTGTATGCAATGCATTATGGGTATTCTCGAGCCATTGAGCGTGCATCGGTTTGTTATTTGTTATTTGTTAACACTTGTTATTGTGATGCATTGTGGGATAGAATGAGTGCACTCGATTATGGGTATACGGGGCAATTTCAGACACAGCCCAAGACTGTCTTTATAAGTGTAATATATTAATTCATTACCGAAACATCACTGTGTCGCTCAGAGACGTGGCGCTACTGTGGATTTGTTTGAAACTATTTTTGTTGGCAAAACAGCAAAAACAGACAATATTCTTTTTTTGAACTGTTGTATAAAATCAATATCATATTTGCAAATGTGCTGATTTTCGGGAAGACAGCACATTTGCTTGCATGGACTCATGAACCATATCTTCAATTTTGGGGGACTGTTATACATTTTGGTGGCATTGTTGCCCCAAGCAATATGAATTCAAAGAAGAAATAGTGTGCACATCAAAAAAACGTTTTGGCATGCAGGTGCTCGATCAAGTAAAGCAATAAACTCAAAATGAACAAGAATCGGCACAACGCCACTTCTGCTCCCAAGAATTTATTAAAAAAAGAACACCGTTTCGACCCAAAAGGTCTACGACAGGCCAGCAACAATCACAGAAAGGTACAATTTATATCGAACCATCACACCTGACCTCATTAGTGAACTAATTACCCAATCATCCAATGCAGTAATGACCTAATCAAACACAAATGTAACCTCTTAAAAAATAAATTAGAAAAAATACAGAAAAATAGCCAACATGATATAAAAAATAAAGGATGTTCACAAGAAAATGTTCACATCAAACTCCATATTTAAACCTTTTGGAGAAAGAGTATGAAGTGTATGTATATAAAAGGCTTCCCTCTGTAGTAAGATCTTATTAAAGGTATAGCGGAGGATTTTTTACTTCCGGGTGGATCACCGTTACACGGCGTTAGTTGTAACACACTTGTTTTAAATACTTCCGCACATGCTAGGATGACGAAACTTGGTGTATTTACTAGTTTCCATATCAACACTATATGGAGAAAAAATTGCGCCAAAATTTGGAAGATATTCATAGACATTTATCAAACCATAGCAAAAGTAAATTTCTTACTTAAGTTAATTTTTTATCTCTATTTTTTGTTTATTTAAAATTAGACAAATCTGATATTATATTAATCTCCATTAAAGATGTTATTTAACAGTTGAGATAGTTCTTTAATGCTTCGCTAACTAGCAGAAGACACTAGCCGGGTTTAAATCCCAGTTGCACAGGCGGGGCATGTTGTCACACTGCTTTACAATGTGCCCCTATTAGAAATATGCTATTATATTCTATAGTTTTATTAATTTTATTGAGAAAACGTGAGAAAAAGGTGAATAAAGACTGAGAGTCAATGTTCAGAAATTACTAATTATTTATTTGTTTTGAACTATGTTGTATAGCTGTGTTTTCATGTGTTCGTAATCAAAACTCAAAAATGAGTTTATATTTAATTATTAAAATTTGCCATTATTTTATATGAAAAAGTTTTTTAATTGTATTTTATTTTGTCTTGTATATTTGTTTTATTAGATGAGATAACATTTTAAGCTGTCATATGGTCATGTTACAATGTGCCCCTCACATGTTACAATGTACCCCACCTATGGGGCATGTTGTCACATTTCACTTCCATTCTTTCGGGGTATATCAAGAAAAAAGTATACACTGTATTAATAAAATAAAACCACACAATTGTACTAGACATGTGGGAAATTAATGTGGGAAAAAATAAATACTCTGAACCATAAGTTGCAGCACGTGAAACGGGTGAAACGTAGTAGCTTGTGTATACCTGCACATGGACTTTACACCAGTATTGACAGTTTTGAGTCTCACTTTCCACCTGCATGACAAGCATAATAAAGAAAACACTTTTTAATGAATTAAAGTATTGCTCTTTCTACTTAAAAAAATATTGCCTCGCTGTCCCACTTCCATCTTAAGCTTGCAGTCAGAGTCAGTAATGAGTCCTCACACCAAAGTCACTGGTTTCCGATCTCCCAGAATGCATTGCATGTTTAATTTATGGTGTTTTCCAGCACAGCAGTGGGCAAAATATGTATTTACTCACTTTCTCTGCAGAGACTGTAAACAGACTCTGAATATCAAATGGTTGTCTCCTCAAAAAGAGTCCACTACATAAAAGGCGCAAGCTCATATTAATGATGTATGAGCATATTTGAATATGTGCATAACGAAAGTGATGCTAAGTTGTGAATACTAATTGTAGTTTAGTTTGTGAGGTTTGCAGAAATGCAGAAACATATTTGCTCAGCATGGTAGAAATGTGCATTTGTCTGCCAGATGAAAACATGTTAGATTAGATAGTCAGAAATAAAAAAATCTTCAATAAAGAGTTCACACACTTTGATTTGAAGCAAATAAAAAGAACTAATTATACAGTAAGTACAGTAAAACAGTATATTATACATTTATTTTATTTCATATGTTTATGAAAACTTTGATTTGACTTCGCAAACTTTGATTTGAATAAATAAGAACAAAAATTGAATAAAAAAAGAACACAAATTGACATAAGCATATTTTAAAGGGTTACTTCAGGATTTAGCATTAAGCTTTGTATTAGTAGAAAACCTGTAGTATTTTCGAATTACCATGCTTTCCCCCCTCATATCCCCCTGAGAGGAGAGATTTATGTATTTTTTGTCTGGAAAAAATCCTCCGATGACGCAAAAATCGTCATTTTGCGTCATCGGAGGATTTTCTGTCCAGAGGCTAAAGACTACAGCCAGTAGATGGCGTTGTTCCGCATGTTTTCAGCCCGCCCATAGAGGGTGGGATCTCACTCACAGAATGTACACAGTATCAGCCGTCTTTCTTTGGAAGCTAAGCTATGCTCTTGTTCTGTGGAGAAAGCTGAATAATAGGAGAAAGCTGAGTAAGTAGGGGTTACCATCTTCCTTTTCCCGGACTTGTCCGGCGGGCGAGACTGTTAAAAATGTCCGGGATTCGGCTTTTGCGTTCTGCGGTCGCCATTCATTGTTTACATGCACACCTCTCGTTTCAATCTAACTGAATTAATTCCGATCGGTGAATCTGACTGTAGTGTTTACATGAACGCTAAACAAGTGATTGGTTGATGTGCATTTTAACATTGCTAAGAAAATTCCCGCTCCTCCGTGAGAGATGCGAGACCCGGCGCGTCTTAGTAATGAAGCCACCGGCCTCGCGCCGTTCTCCCGCGGCCGTCAGCCTCGTCCTGCTCGCCACAGTAAACATGATGAATGGCGACTGTAGAACGCAAAAGCCGAATCCCGGACATTTTGGGCATCTCTAAATCCCTGGCAAACTCATCACTTACTTAGGCTAGCCTTGTTGTTTTCAACTGTGCTCTCTAACCGGTAGGCGTGGCCTCCTAAGGCAGCGAAGCAAGTGCATTCTGGGAGTTGTTGTCTTTCATCCACATAAGCCAAAAATACATTTTCTGGCTTTTCTCAGTCTAGAAAGCTCCAAATTCAAAAATTTCTCCACATTTCTTCTACTTAAATGACCTATTTTAAATACACATTCATCTTCCCAGAGGTGAAGTATCCCTTTAAATGTTTATATATATATATATATATATACTGTATACGCTCACCTAAAGGATTATTAGGAACACCATACTAATACAGTGTTTGACCCCCTTTCGCCTTCAGAACTGCCTTAATTCTACGTGGCATTGATTCAACAAGGTGCTGAAAGCATTCTTTAGAAATGTTGGCCCATATTGATAGGATAGCATCTTGCAGTTGATGGAGATTTGTGGGATGCACATCCAGGGGATGAAGCTCCCGTTCCACCACATCCCAAAGATGCTCTATTGGGTTGAGATCTGGTGACTGTGGGGGCCATTTTAGTACAGTGAACTCATTGTCATGTTCAAGAAACCAATTTGAAATGATTCGAGCTTTGTGACATGGTGCATTATCCTGCTGGAAGTAGCCATCAGAGGATGGGTACATGGTGGTCATAAAGGGATGGACATGGTCAGAAACAATGCTCAGGTAGGCCGTGGCATTTAAACGATGCCCAATTGGCACTAAGGGGCCTAAAGTGTGCCAAGAAAACATCCCCCACACCATTACACCACCACCACCAGCCTGCACAGTGGTAACAAGGCATGATGGATCCATGTTCTCATTCTGTTTACGCCAAATTCTGACTCTACCATCTGAATGTCTCAACAGAAATTGAGACTCATCAGACCAGGCAACATTTTTCCAGTCTTCAACTGTCCAATTTTGGTGAGCTCGTGCAAATTGTAGCCTCTTTTTCCTATTTGTAGTGGAGATGAGTGGTACCCGGTGGGGTCTTCTGCTGTTGTAGCTCATCCGCCTCAAGGTTGTGTGTGTTGTGGCTTCTCAAATGCTTTGCTGCATACCTCGGTTGTAACTAGTGGTTATTTCAGTCAAAGTTGCTCTTCTATCAGCTTGAATCAGTCGGCCCATTCTCCTCTGACCTCTAGCATCAACAAGGCATTTTCGCCCACAGGACTGCCGCATACTGGATGTTTTTCCCTTTTCACACCATTCTTTGTAAACCCTAGAAATGGTTGTGCATGAAAATCCCAGTAACTGAGCAGATTGTGAAATACAGACCGGCCCGTCTGGCACCAACAACCATGCCACGCTCAAAATTGCTTAAATCACCTTTCTTTCCCATTCTGACATTCAGTTTGGAGTTCAGGAGATTGTCTTGGCCAGGACCACTCCCCTAAATGCATTGAAGCAACTGCCATGTGATTGGTTGATTAGATAATTGAATTAATGAGAAATTGAACAGGTGTTCCTAATAATCCTTTAGGTGTATATATATATATATATATATATATATATATATATGTTGCAGGACGGAAGTGTTTGGGGTTTGTTCAAATCATCAACCCTAAATATGAGCAAAATAAGAGCTTAAAGCATTTCCACTTCAGCTTCAACAACAATAACTGAGCATTGTTTGGCAAAGCAAACAAAAGCAGAGCCTGACTCCCGTGATAAACAGACATACAAACAAACGTGTTTATGCAGAGCAGGCATGAGCTTTGAGGTCTGTTTACACATTCATACGCACTAAACTGCCATTTTAACACACTTTATCATGGGCCACGTCTTCTCAAGCATTTCATAAAACAAAGGGCTATGGCTAAACCCCCCCGAGTGTGCAGATTTCCATGGCAACCGCATGAATCCCGACTGCGCCTGGTGAATCCCGTATTCTGGCGCCTAGTGGGCCGAAACAAAGATCCGGAAAACTCCCACACTATCTCTCCAGAACACACCTGACCACCGCGGATTACCGCTAATGAACGGCAAAGCACGCCAGCAAAGCCCTCTAATTCTTCAGAGCATTATTGAAAATTAAATGTAATCACATAAGGTTTTTAAGTTAATTGAATAGCTCTGGAAATCTTATGGATTGTGTTTTTTTTTTCAGATGGCTGCAGGTATGGGCTGTAATATCTCAGGGTTCAGAGACACTGAACAGTGTTTAAATCCAGGCACATCTGTGCGGAGGTGAAGTAACGGCCCTGTGGGAAGAGAGACGTTGAATACTAATCAAGGATTTTGTAGGAAGCTTGTCTTTACGAGCTCCAGAGACCACAGATTTAGTCAAACACCCGCTGGTTTCCCGATCTCCACAGACACTGATTAGCTGCATTCACAGAAGAGCTTTATGAGATGCGTAAGATGACAAATGTCACAGTTTTATGAAGTGCCACCTGTTTATTTTCACACCACTTATCGCACAAAAGTACCCTAGCAACCATCCAGAATACCCTAGTAACCACACTAGCATCATGGTCTTTTTGTAATGCAGTCCGAGGAAAAGTTTTCCACTGCAGTACTTCCTATTAGATTAAGCTTCTTTTCAATCTACTTGACTAATTGTATTTTCTGTTTACAGAAGCAGTGCATCAGTGGAGGAGCCCGACGACTGACTGATTGGATTAGTTTCTAAAACATGTCCGATTCTGCAGGGACGGACGTTCTGATTGGCTAAAAGGATTAATTGCTGGAATGCTCAGCAGGAGATAGTGACGTTCAGCAGCATCGCTTCTGGAAGTATTCCCATAAAACAAGCATAATAACAATATATTTTAAATTAATTGCCACATTATTTATTTATATTTATTTATATATTTTAACAAATTTTTCATTAAATATTCTTAAAAGAATGTTTTTTTTAATAAATATTTTTTATTCTTAAAAATATTTCACTTATATTTTTGGCAATATATTTAAAATTGATAAACAAATTTTTGAAAACAAAAATTAAACAAAACATTTTAAATAAATTTCCACGAATATCTGTTTAAAATGAAAAAATTCTCAGTAGAATTTATAATGGGGTTTATATTTTAGTTATTTATTTAAATATCATTAGTAAAATATTTCATGTTTAAATATTTAAATGCATTTCAACATTAAGTTCTTCAGTAAATACAAATGTATGTAATATATCATATATATATATAACATTTTATAAATATATTTTTTAAACTATAATTATTAAAATATTATTAACTTTTTCTAAAAATATATATTTTTACAACAATAGATTAAAAATGTATACTGATTATAAGCATGTAATATTTATTTGCAACCATATCTGTGAAGTTCTTCAGTAAAAAAAAATAAAAAAAAATTCTCTATAGAATAAAATTAATGTGATTTTTATATCTGATATTTTATATCTGATATTTTATATGATTTTTAAATATTTATTTATTTAAATATTATCATCATTTCACATACCTGTGAAGTTCTTATAATATTATTAAAAGTTTCTAAAAATATATATTTTCTCAGCAATAGATTTAAAATGTATATTGATTATAAGCATAAAACAATACATTTGTAATTTATTACCACATGTACATTATTATCTGTGAAGTTTAACGGAAAGCATCTTTTGTTTCAGAACTGTTCTGCGCTCTATAGAGGAATTAATCAGGTTTTAGGATCAGGAGTCTGTACAGTGAACACTATGTTCTTGGCTGTCTCTACACACGAGCTGTGATCTGTCTTCATTTGCTTTGGATATTAAAAAGCCGTCCAGTTCAGATGCGAAAGCTGATCAACGTGCATAATTCATGATGAGCCGCTTTAGAAAGAACTCGCCTGCTCCAGAAACACTTCCTCCAAATATAACTTTTATCAACTGGCTTTCCTCCATGGGCCCGGACAGAGGTGGACAGTAACAAAGTACATTTACTTGAGTACTGTACTTAAGTACACTTTTTGAGTATCTGTACTGTACTTGAGTATTATTTTTTCTGGAAACTTTTTACTTTAACTTCACTACATTTGAAAGACAAATATCGTACTTTTTACTCCACTACAATTCTGTCAAGGTCCTTGAGTAGAAAGTAACATCAGTCAGTGGATGGTTTTGGTTGCAGGGGTTGCATTTTGGTTGGAAATGAAAGTCGGGTTGACGTCAGAACCCTGCATCTGATTGACATCAGAACCCGACGTCAGATTGACGTTGGATATTGATTGAAAATGAAAGTCGAGTTGACGTCAGAACCCGACTGATGTTGGTTTCTGACGTCAACCCGATTTTCATTTTCAACCACAATACAGCGTCTGTCCAACGTTGGAGATCAACGTCAATCTGACATTGGATTCTGACATAAACCTGACTTTCATTTTAAACGTTGGGTTTGGTCTTCTACATGCAAATTTTGTAACTTTTTTGGAGCACACTGGCTTATAGATAACAATAAGGCTAACATATTCATACTAAAAGCCAAAAAACTTTAAATAGGGCAGTATTTGAGGGAACAGCCATTTGGGTGTCTGAAACCATTGTGAGTGAATTTATTCAATCTCACATTCAATCCCACTACTGGAACTGTGTTCTAGAAATAAATGTGATATTGATATGAGGGTAGGTATGCAGGCATAGATTCAGAGGCATACGGTACTTTAAGTATTACATACAACAATGCAACAATAATAAAACAATGCATTGACATTTACTTTTTACTTTTGATACTTAAGTATTTTTAAAAACGAGTACTTCTGTACTTTTACTTAAGTAAAAATAGGTCTTTACAACTTTTACTTGTAACGGAGTAATATTTGACCAGTAGTATCTATACTTTCACTCAAGTAAGGAAGTTGTGTACTTCGTCCACCTCTGGGCCCGGATGAAAGATCACATCCGTTATGAATTAATAACATCAAACGCTTTTATCATTCACGACCCGAAGGAGGGAAAAGCTCCGAGCCACAATTAAAGAGGGCCGGCTAACGCTTCAAATTATGTTCAGAAGCGGAAGTCTCAATAACAAAGAGAGATTCTTTATGTCCATATGTCAAGAAACGTCTTTTTTCCAGTTGCAAGTTGTTAAGAGGAAATGCCAAGTCAAACTATCACGGCCCTCGGGGAAAAGAGATTTAATTAGTAGTAAATCAGTTGAAAACTTCCTGGATATTGATGGAGAAAACTAGTACAAAGAATCCGGCCTGATTCAATCTAACCACTTGCCAACCAGAGATGGTGTAAAATAGTACTAGATTCTATGGTGTATCTGGATGTGGGTGTCTATATGACCTATATATGCAATTAATTATAATGCATATAATTAAGGCAAAGGCATAAAACACTGGGTTCCCAGTGGGCTGCTACTTTTCTGTGACTAATTAACAGAGTTGACCACAGGAGCTTTAGTATAATGTTTTAAGAATATTGGGTTAATTAAGGCAATATTAAAATCGTCATTTACTCACCCTCATGTTGTTCCAAACACGTGCAACTTGCTTTCCCCTGTAAAACACAAACAGAAATGTTTTATTGTGAATGCTTTCTTTCATTTTAAGCGAGCTACTGCATTATTATAATCTAACGTTCCCATTAAGTGATAAAAAACTTTCCTGAATGTTCTCTGAACATTCAAACAGTCTGTTATTAAAGGGATATTTCACCGCTGGAAAGATGAATGTGTATTTAAATTGGGTCATTTATGTAGCAGAAATGTGAAGTTATTTTAGGAGTTGGTGCCTTCTAGACTGAGAAAAACCAGAAAATGTATTTTTGGCTCATGTGGATAAAAGACTACAACTCCCAGAATGCACTTGCTTCGCTGCCCTACGAGGACACTCCCAAGCCACGCCTCCCGGTTACAGAGGGCAGTGTCGGGAGAAATGATACAGCTAGGCTACTAGTGGACTCGAAACTGAAAAGACGGCGTTTTATGGTGAGATCCCCCTATGGGCGGGTTGAAGACATGCGGGACGAGCTCCTCCTACTGGCTGGAGTCTCTCGCCTCTGGACTAAAGAGCCTCTGATGAGCTAAATGATGATTTTTGCGTCATCGGAGGTTTTGTTCCAGACACACAATACAGAAATCTCTCGTCTCAGGGGGACATGAGGGGGGGAAGCACGGTCACTCGAAAATACTACCGGGTTTGCACTGATACAAAGCTTATGCTAATCGGTGAAGTATCCCTTTAAATGTTTTTCTTGGTTATACGAATGTTAAAAGAACATTCCATTTGATCATTCTGCAAACAGTGTGAGAATATTACAGTTCTCTGAACATTCTAAAACTAGTTACATTTAAAAAACTTCAGAAGAATGTCCAACTAAAATTGAAAATGTTCATGAACGATCTACAATTAATGTTATTATTCAAGAGTAATCTGTTGACGTTACTGGAAGGTTCCCTGTTAGCTGTGATGTTGTGTTCAGGTTTCCAGAGATGGTTTTGCTCGACAGTTTCCTTGTACATATTGGCAGAGCGTCTATATATCATTTGCTTATTTTAGCTGCTTAGCTCATGCGGAGTAAGAGGAAACCAGGGCAACATTACAGCCACCACCCAACTTAGACACATCCTCAGACACACCTAGAGACAGTAACACTATCTGAGACCACACACACACACTCACACAGCCTTTCCAGAGGCCTAGTATGGCTGATACATCTGATCTGATACACTTACAAGGAAAAAGTTTCTTTTGTCACATTAGCTGCCAGGCATAAACCAGCCAAGATCTCTGTGTGTGTGTGTGTGTGTGTGTGTGTGTGTGTGTGTGTGTGTGTGTGTGTGTGTGTGTGTGTGTGTGTGTGTGTGTGTGTGTGTGTGTGTGTGTGTGCGTGTGTGTGTGTGTGCGTGTGTGTGTGTGTGTGTGTGTGTGTGTGAAAACAGCACACTAAAGTACTGACCGGCTCTCAGTGGAGCAACTCCCAGTTGTGCGTCATAGATACTGTTGTCATGGCAATTTCTAAATTCTGACACCCTGTATTTAGAGGATTACCGGAGAAATACTGAGTGACAGTTTCACATTAAAGGAATACACTCTTTATGGTTCCATGAACATCCCTGGACTCTTTCCATTACACAAAAGGTTCTTAATAATGGAAAAAGTTTCTTAGAATCGAAGTTCTTCACACTAAGAAAAAAAATAAATGGTTCACTGAAAGGTTCTTTGGGGAACCGTAAATGGCATCACTGCAAAAACTGTTGGAACCTTTATTTTTAAGAGTGTAATTGCAAAGACATGCAGCAAAATTGTAAAGTGATTTATTATATAGTGCAACACAATATAGAAGGAATCTGTGCACTATAATCCAAGTCTTCTGAAGTCATACACCATATCTTATATATTTTGATCCAGACCCGAAAAAAAAAAAAATTAATTTAGTCCTGGTTCGCTTAGCGTTCACAATGTCATTTTTAACACAGAATCTAAAAATACAAGTCCAGTTTACAAGTCTTTGGTCCGTGTTTCAATAGTTCAGTAGTGTTTGGAAGCGGACTGAGACTCTTTTCAGCGTCTCGGTCCGCTTGTTTGGTGCACCAGGGTTCAGATGTTAGCGTTCACACTTATTCAGATGAACCGCACTAACAGAGCAATCGCACCAGGCTTCGTCTTAAGTGAACACAGGCTAAAATAACACGGCTGTTTCATCCCAGGAAAGTGACTTTAACTCCCACTTATCTTCCAAAAACAGTATTTGAGGTGTGTTTAGAGGTTCCCGAGTGCATCCGAAATAATAAAAAGCACGGGGTACCATATCGTCAATTGGACGGTAACCATGACGACCGATCATCTGTCAGGTTCGCTACAGCAGTGAAGTGGGGGAATGCCAGCGCAGGTCGAGACGAGTCCACACCCACCAAATTACCCAGCAGAATATAGTATTTAAAGGATTCATGTTTCTGTGCTCAAACTATTTTTACATGCACACACACTTCAGCTGCCTACAAAGAGCTTTCACTTGAACACACACATACACACGGATAGATAGATGGACGGATGGATGGATGGGTGCGGGGCAAACAGAACAATACAGACTGATCCAGTGTCACAGAGCATGTCAAACTTAGAATCAAGAAAGATGATCACTTACTCTATTCTGTATTGGTTTTCATTACTGGGAATGCAACAGAATACTGGTCATTCATTTGGAACATTCTAGAATCAATACGAAACATCCTTTAAACAATCGATGTTACAGTGACTTTCTGTTTCACTTAGCTTTATTCTGTTTTAGATTTACTTATACAGAGAGTTTTAGTGTGTGTGTCTATATATATATATGAGTCTCAGTCCGCTTCCAAACACTACTGAACTATTGAAACACAGACCAAAGACATGTAAACAAACCAAAAATGGGACATGATGTCACAAGATGCGACATTTTTTGTGTTGTATTTTTAGATTCTGTGTATATATATATAAATATATATATATATATATATATATAGACACACACACTAAAACTCTCTGTATATATACTCTCTGTTTCCAACCAGAAAAAACACACAAAGTGACTGTATTTGAGGTGTGTTTAGAGGTTCCCGAGTGCATCCGAAATACAGTACTGTGTAAAAGTCTTAGACATGTTAATACCCCCCCCCCCCCCCCCAAAAAAAAAAATAATTTGTTTTAAGTCAGTTATTTCTATCTTTTGCTGTAGTGTGTCAGTAGGAAATATCAGTTTACATTTCCAAACATTCTTTTTGCCATTAATTGTAATAATCCAGTGAGATTTGTGTGTGTGCACAAGGAGTCTGACAACAGCCGGTATGATCTGATCTCTCCATCATCGAGTCCGTCTGTGATTACATGAAGAAACAGAAGAAACTGAGACAGACTAAATCCAGAAGAACTGCGGGAACGTCTCCGAGATGCTTGAAGAAACCTTCCTGAAACATTTTTTTGGGGGGGATATTAACATGCCTAAGACTTTTGCACAGTACTGTATATATATATATATATATATATATATATATATATATATATATATATATATATATATATGTTATTATTATTATTTTATTATATTATTATATTTATAAATATAATAAAATGAATTATTATATTAAATTATTTGAACTATTTTTATTAATTATATAAATATACTAATATTGCTGTACAATTTTTCTGTTCATTTCAATTCAAATATTGTATTATATTTATATATTATATATTTAATTGTAATTTATTTTACTATTATTTTAGTTTTAGAATTATAAATTGAAATAGTGGGCTCTGCATTATGTGTTTTCGCTCATTTGTCACCCTCACCTCTCAGTCCATGCAAATACAATAAAAATTCAGTATATAACATTACCATCTAATTCAACTATATTTCCTAACCAGGTTGACACAGTTCATAAAGACATGAAAAGTAAAAAATACGAATTGAAATGAAATTTGACCACGGAACCCGGAGAGGCACATTTAGGAAATGAATATTAAGTTAATGTGACAGCTTATCTCTCTGGAAGGAGCTTTTATTGAAACTATTAAACTAAGCTTAACGACAGCATCTTTTATTCATGAGATTGGCAGCGTGTGCGGAGAGGCCGGGAAATGAGGTCTTTAAAAGACTCCCGGCGAGGACGGTGCTTCCCAGACCCAGCGGAAACCCTGATTTTGTGTTGTACATTATTGCATTATTAAAAATGCATGAATTATTTTCTCAATTCATACTTATATGTGCATAGAGAAGACTAGATGATAAAAATGAGTTGTGGTGGAGTGGTTATCAGGATCTTGCTGTTTAGTTGCAAAAATGTTATATATACAAACACATATGTTCAGAAAACGTGTGTGTGTGTGTGTGTGTGTGTCGTACATGTTGAAGCAGCAGGAGTGTCATGATCAGATATCACCTTGTAAGGAAACAGTGAAGCGCTTGTCAAACAGATCCACACTTGCAGGGACTGTAAGGCTGTTCATATCGCTCTAATGCTTATTGTCATGCATACAGACATGTGTTCTGCTTTAATGAAGTAGGAGAAATCCGCCCCGGGCCAACAACGCCTGCGACTCGCTCTGTACAAAAGACTCTTTATGCACACAAACACACACACACACACACACACACACACACACACACACACACACACACACAAACAAAGCAGCTAAAACAGTAACGGGCTAAATTTACTCATAAGAGCTTCTTATTGTCCTATTCACTCAAAACATTGTAAAAGATCTTGTGTTTTCAAATTTTAGGAACATCTATCCTTTCAATTTGAGGTCTGATGATTCCAAGAGAGCGAGCAAAAACACAAAGCAGTTTTTGAGCAAAAGACCTGTGGATGTGAAGTGGTTCACTGCATCCCCTGCTGTATTTAGAGATTAATCATCACTATTGTCGTTCAGACGGTATCTGGTCATCGGCTCAATCATCATCTTTCATGTCCCGCTGCAGGAGGCATTAGTTCAGAGGATTTAGAGAAGAGGACCGGCACCCAGTCCAGATCACATTACAAATGAAATATGAATTTCTAGTCAACTCAAATGTGAGTGGTGCTTATTTACCACCTCGAAACCGGTGTGATCGGGGTATTAACTCAATAAAGTGTGAATCCTATTGCAATGGGATGCGGTCGCTGGGATGTTGCTATCCAGTGCAAGTCTAAATTCAATCTGTTCAACATATAAGGCAAAAATTGTGACTAAACCACTCGATTCATGTGTTAGTTTTACTGTTTGTTTTTTTTCTCTTTATAAACTTTTTGAAATGACAAAGTGGTAGTTGCATGAACTGTCAAAGGAGGGACAGAAATCTCTCAGACTTCATTTAAAATATCTTCATATTTGTGTTTTGAGGATGCACGAAAGTCTTACGGGTTTGAATGCATTAGTGAGAGAGCGAGTGCGTGTGAATTAATTCTACCTGGCAGCGTCTCTCTACTAATAGTGAAGCTGTGGGTCTTAGTTACTAAGAAATATATGTTAGAACTTTTCAATTTCTAAGTTATTTTACTGTGCGAGCTACTGTCTGTATGTGTGCGATACAATGCAGCAGAACATTAGTTTAGAACAACGATTAACTGTTAGCTGTTTAAAACGTGCATTTACCCGATCAATATTGAAAAATCAAACATATCTTGTGGAGCGCTCTCTGCATTTATTTGTCACTTTAAAGCAACACTAAGGAACTTTTCCTCTTCGGTCGCCCTACAGGTTGGAAGCAGAACTGTCCATTACCGCTGTCGTAAATAATTTCTCCGCCCGCAGCCTACTGTCGCACACATACTCGCTGTTTATCCAGCACTGGCTTTGGAATGAACGATGTCCACTGACAAGGTAGAGTATGTTGCATGATTTCATGAAAGTATGATGTATTGCGACATCAGAAACGAAGAAAAACTAAATAATGACTATTGTAACGCTTGGCGTAAAGCAAGTCAAATTTGTAGTTTTCTTATGTCTCTTTCGAACTACAGAAACGCTACCCGGTTTGGCAAACTTGCATAGTGTGGTTATAGCAGATAATGGACTGCAAAGCGAATCCAGAAGTGCCTTTCACCCTGTTACGACTTGATGAACCACTTTGGAAACATTATTTTAAGGTAAAAAATGTTCCTTAGTGTTGCTTTAACTGTTGGAAACAGAGCGTAAAAGTGGACTTCAAAGATTTCTTATGCCCTCTATAGGCCATGATCAGCGACTAGTCGACGTCAAGCTTAAAGGGTAACTAAACCCTAAACCAACTTTTTTTAGTTAATGCTCTCTGTAAGAATGGGGCTTTATTAGTGCTGTTCACTGATTCAAGTAATTTTTTTAACATTTGTGTTTAAAGTGTTTTAATTTTACAAAATATGGTGTAAAAACGCCTGAGTGCTGCCCTCTTCAGGTTGAACAGTGGCTACTGCAGTTGAATTTTCCTATTGGAAGTTGTGGTACCCTCTGACGTCAGAGAGTACCAGCTAACCACGCCCTTGCCTGCAGAGAGATGCATCTCAGATGCACGCCCCCTCTCCACTGGGCTCTGCCTACTTTTCCAGCATTTTTCAAATATTGCCAGTGGGTGGAGTCAAGCTCTGACCAGGGGTTTAGTTACCCATTAAAGTGTCATGGCAGAGCATTAAAGTCGACAAAACACTTCAAGTCTGTGCAACCCCTATTTTGGACAGAAATTTCATTTTTGGATGAACTAACCCTTTAAATCAAAACGAGGGAATGAATTAGTACAAACCTGGCCATGATTTACTAAAGCGAATGAGGAAATTAATAAGTTGTGGGAGTTAAATCTTATTTCGGGGCCCCAATTTAACTAAAACGAGAGAAGAAGTTATTAATTTGAGGCCATGTAATACAGCTCTGTACTGCTCAGTTTTCTGCTCTTCTCTGGGTTTGATTTATCCACTGGCCTCTGTGTGTTGGCGGGTCACTGTATACGGTGTTATATTATGGCTCATGGCCATGAGGGCCGCTCCAGCTCGACCCGTGATGCCCTGCCGATAATGGCCGTCTTTTAGCTCTGTGTGCTTAGCGCTGCGATTAGCATTCAGCTCACCATGTGACACGGGCACCGTCTCAGATTTGACAGGCTGTGCCTCGAGGCCTCGTATGACGACCATCTGATCCCAAAGAAACGTCAGGGCAGAGGCCAGGTGCAGTCAGATAACTCGCTGTAAGAGTTAAAGTGGCACAGGACTACAGTACACATGTAGTGTTTGTTAGCCGTGTGCCACTGAGACGGACATGGAGGGGTGTAACAGTCCACTGATAAACTCTTTTACCCTGAGGCATCGAGAACAAGGCTCTATTGTGACCACGTGCTTCCATACGCGTGGACGTCATGCATTGGAGACGTCAGAGGACGAAAGGAAATTAGGGAATAATCGCACAGCACATTTTTGTTTTGTTTTCTTGTTTTCAAGCACAAATATCTAAGCATTCTTAATTTAAGACAGTAGAAGCCAAAAGTGATGTCCGGCCTAGGAAAATTGACGTCCTCACCCTTCATTCAAATGTTATTACAAATTTGTTAAAGATTTTGTAAGCATGTTGCGTAGTTGTGCTTGGAGTCAATTGTTTTATTTGTGATAATAACGCAATGTAACATGCCAAATTGTGCGGACAATTTTTGGTTAGGGTGTCATACAAAGAAATTATCATCACGTGCAAAAACAAGAGAGAACCAATGAAATATTAATAACTGATTTTGTTGTGGTCAATGTATGTGTTTTTTTTTTTCTGTGAGCTTTTTGTTTTTCTATGCATTTTGTTTTTGCATAGTAAAATAAAACATGTAGCCTTTTTTTGCCAAATAATTATGTCAGATAAATACCTTAACCAAGTGTAGTTTTATACTTCCCTCATATTTAAAAAAAGAAAAAAATATTTTAATGAGAGTTAATGAGAGTTAGTTGACGAAGTTTCTTATAGTAAGTAGAATGTGGACATTTGGATTAAAGTGTAATCTATTCATCTATTGAATGACACTCCGATATTATGTGAATTACTGTACTGAACACCGAACAATGAATGATCTGGGACAGGACGGCTGATGTATCGCTGTTCTCCGTCCATCCGGAACGCTTCGCCTCGCTTTTGTGAGAGAAAGAAAGAAAATTCAGAGTGATAAAAGTGTCATTGTGACCTCAGAGTAACAAAAGAGGAGACGGCCAGCGTCCAGAAGAGAGTCAGATGTCCACCAGATACTGCAGCACAAGAGAGCGTCTGTCTGGCTAAAGCTCAAATGAGCTCTTTAATCTCTTTAAACATCAAGTCAGTGTGAAATCAAAATCTACTTTCTTACTACATTTTCCTGGTCTTATTGTGAACAATTCATCAGTGCTTTTAAAATAGAATAACTTGATTATCACCTGGGCTGCATACAAATTTCAATAAAACAAAATTAAATTAAATATAAAACATAAAATAAAAAAACGAATAATAAAATAAAATAAAATAAAATAATTGAAGTCCTGCTATTGCTTTAGTAAACTCGTATTCAAAATTGCCTCCATTTTGGAAGTAACGGCCACTTTTCGCAATCCAATAAAGACAAGATAAGATATGTTAAGATGATAAGATCAAATTAAATTAAATATAAAAATGAAAAACACTTTTTGCAAACCAATTAAATCCCTAATTATGGAAGCTTGTTTCCGCCACAAAATAAAACATTTTAAAAGATAATTGCGACTTTTTATCTCAAAATTGCGAGTTTACATCTCGCAATACTGACTTTATTTCTCAGAACTGCGAGATATAAAGTCAGAATTGCGTGAAATAAAGTCGCAATTGCGTGTTATAAAGTCAGAATTCTGACTTTTTTTCTTGCAATTGCGACTTTATATCACGCAATTCTGACTTTATAACACGCAATTGCGAGTTTATATCTCGCAATTCTGACATCTTTTCTCAGAATTGTGAGATATGAAGTCAGAATTGTAAGAAATAAAGTCGCAATTCTGAGAAATAAAGTCGCAATTGCGAAATATAAAGTCGCAATTCTGAGATATAAACTCACAATTGTGAGATCTATAAAGTCCAATTCTAAGGGAAAAAAAGACGGACTTTTTTTTTTTACCTCAGAATAGTTTATATCTCCCAAATGCAACTTTATTTCTCAGAATTGCGACTTTATATTTCGCAATTGCGACTTTATTTCTCAGAATTGCGACTTTATTTCTCACAATTCTGACTTCATATCTCACAATTCTGAGAAAAAAAAGTCACAATTCCGACTTGATATATCGCAATTGTGAGAAAAAAAGTCAGAATTGTGAGATAAAAAGTCGCAACTATTATTATTTATTTATTATTCAGTGGCGGAAACAAGCTTCCATACTAATTCTCCAATCAAAAGTCAGAGATCTTAAACATTTCTCATCAAATTCTCCAAAGACCACATGATCTGAGCAGCTGAAACATCTGAGAAACGCAGAGAGGGGAGAAACAGAATAGTGTTTCTACACACACACACACACACACACACACACACACACACACACACACAATAATATCCTGCGGTCTTGACCTTGAAGATCTGTTGAATGTCTCTCGCTTTTTCCAATAAAATCTACAGCCAGCAGCTCACACAACAAAAACACACAGGCCGTCTCGTCTTGTCACCAGACAGCCGACAAACAATTAATTGTTGGAGACAATGCAAACAGCCAATTTGCAAATCTTAATTATTCAGCTGCTTCAAACACGCTGAAGATAAAGCGCCTATGAGGAGAAGAATGGAGGTTCATTAGCCACCAGTTAACGAGAACTAATCGGAAACGGCGGCAGCGTTGAGAATCGAAAACAAAAAAACGCAGAATGAACATTGTTCAGCCTGTCGAGGAGTGTTGTGGAAATGAGATTTCAGAGATACTAATATCTCCGTGTGTATTTAACAGATCCTCTTCTGAGCTCATGAATATTAAAATGAGCAAGTCTACATTCTCTCACCAATAGCCGGATAAACCCGGTCTAATCGCTAGTCATCACGCGTCGATGAAACAATGGGTTCATAAATTTTTCCACGTCATTTATCACCCAGAGGCTTTAATTGCATGCGGATTAAATAATTGCATATAACTAATATCAGGTTAGATTTTGACAGGTGTCAGATCTCTAGAGGATATTTAGTTTTCCCAGCATCCTTCAAATGCGCAGAATAAAACATCAATCATGTTGAGCGGGAAAGGTCACACGCCTCCATAACCGAGTTTAACGTTGGTCACACAACAGGAAAAAAATTAATCGGAGATGACAAGAATGGAGTGTGATGAGAAAAAGACAATTTTGCAGTATGGTGTATGCACACTTTTGTTTTTGTGTACATATGTAACATATATTGTATTGTAACGTGTATGTTTTTGTAATACCTGCAGAGATGGTCATGAATGTCACGTTCAATACGGCTTCAGCCTGACGGATGATAAGCTGCTGAAGATGCTGCAGGAGACACGTGAAGAACATCAACATTATTAATGCAGACACACACACAGATTCAATGACGTTACACATGAACCACACGGGATTAGTATTACCCGGTGACCTCTAGTCATTTGTAATAATTGTGGAGGTTGTCTGTGATCTTAATCCCGTGTAAATCGGCCATGTCTGTAATGTGTAAAGTAATAATTCCCCCGCAAATGACCAACCATATTTCGCCGAACACACCGTGATGATAGTCCCGTGCGAATCGGCATCTCTGTGATTTGGCGGGTCGTATATATTTTTTCAGGGTTTTTGTTTCCTGTGCGCTTTTTTATCCATCTTTCGTGAAGAATAAAGTTATTAGTATTTTGGGTGCTGGGTCATATCATTATACACCACACAACTATACAATTTGCAGCAAGAGAAAGTTGAAAACCATCAGAAGAGCGAAAACAAAAAGAGTGATTAGATGGAGATTAGACGAAGGAACATTATTCTGTTTATGATATATCATACAGCTAGACCTATAACAACAAGACATGTCCAAGCAATAGCCTATATTGACATCATATACGGGAGATAAGTCAGTAAATTCAGGTAAAATCACAGGCTTCGCTTATCGCGTGCAAATGCGCCACAAGAAATTCAGATGTGTGTGTGTGTGGGGGGGGGGGTGATTTCTAAATCACACGAGGTCCCCATATAACTCTAATCCAGTGCGAATAGGGCTTTACTGAAGAGTATACTGCATACCGCCACCTATAAAATATATAAGTTAAGTTAACCACTTCATTAATCCCACAAGGGGCAATTGTTTTAGGGCAGTGGCATCACATCACAAACTATTTAAAACAATCATATTCCACATACACATATCTACATATTACAACATTCCCATGCAAAAAAATAGCAAACAACACCTCAAGAATCCTTAATAGAAAGATTTGCATTGCAAATAGGAATGACTTCTGGTACTAAGTGTACAAAAGTGAAGTATCGATTTGTTAGACACTTATAATATATATATATGAGTTTCAGAAGACATCTCCGCAAATTTGCAACGATAATCAAATGATCCTCTAATGAAATGAGAACTGTGGGAAATAAAGGTTAATTAACACAATTACTTCACTGGAATGAAATACTGTGGCTGAGGCTGGCAGCGATGGATAAAACACCAGTTCACTGAGCAGCAAACTCTGTTAAAAATGCATCATACAGAGGCAGGAGAGCGCGGGGAGTGTTATATGGACAGGCGTTATTCCTCTGGGTCTGTGGAAGAGCAGACATTAACTGAGAGATCCACCAGCCCTCCTGCATTAGGACTCAACCAGCGTCTTCCAGCTCACTTCACCAGAGCTTCCCTAGAGGTCTGACACACTCCGCCAAATCTGCAGACCATAACATCACAGAGACTCGAGGTGTGCTGACTTCTGACTACCTAAACACCCTAGCAACCACCTAAACACCCTAGCAACCACACAAAACACTGTAGCAACCACCCAAAACACCCTAACAACCACTTACAACACCCAAGCAACAATCAAACACTGTAGCAACCACCCAAAACACTCTAACAACCACTTAGAACACCCTAGCAACAATCAAACACTATAGCAACCACCCAAAACAATAAAAAATTACAGAGAACTTCCTAACAACCACTTAGAACACCCTAGCAACAATCAAACACTATAGCAACCACCCAAAACAATAAAAAATTACAGAGAACTTCCTAACAACCACTTAGAACACCCTAGCAACAATCAAACACTATAGCAACCACCCAAAACAATAAAAAATTACAGAGAACTTCCTAACAACCACTTAGAACACCCTAGCAACAATCAAACACTATAGCAACCACCCAAAACAATAAAAAATTACAGAGAACTTCCTATCAACCACTTAGAACCCTCTAGCAACAATCAAACACTATAGCAACCACCCAAAACAATAAAAAATTACAGAGAACTTCCTAACAACCACTTAGAACACCCTAGCAACAATCAAACACTATAGCAACCACCCAAAACAATAAAAAATTACAGAGAACTTCCTAACAACCACTTAGAACACCCTAGCAACAATCAAACACTATAGCAACCACCCAAAACAATAAAAAATTACAGAGAACTTCCTATCAACCACTTAGAACCCTCTAGCAACAATCAAACACTCTGGCAACCCCCCCAAAACACCTCTAAAAACATAGAACACCATATCGATCACTTAGAAGACCATACCAACCATTTAAGACACCCTAGCAACAATCAAACACTGTAGCAACCACCCAAAACACCCTAACAACCACTTATAACACCCTAGCAACAATCAAACACTGTAGCAACCACCCAAAACACCCTAACAACCACTTAGAACACCCTAGCAACAATCAAACACTGTAGCAACCACTCAAAACACCATACCAACCATTTAAGACACCCTAGCAACAATCAAACACTAGAAACCCCCCAAAACACCCAGGAACAACATAGAACAACCTAACAACCACTTAAAACACCCTAGCAACAATCAAACACTCTGGCAACCACCCAAAACACTCAAGAACAACATAGAGCACCCTAACAACCACTTAGAACACCCTAGCAACAATCAAACACTATAGCAACTCCCCCCCCCACAAAAAAAAACCCACCCAGGAACAACATAGAACACCCTACCAACCACTTATGACACCCTAGCAACAATCAAACACTCTAGCAATCACCCAAAACACTCAAGAACAACATAGAACACCCTAACAACCACTTAGAACACCCTAGCAACAATCAAACACTATAGCAACCCCCCAAAACAATCAAAAATTACAGAGAACGTCCTATCAACCACTTAGAACACCCTAGCAACAATCAAACACCGTAGCAACCACCCAAAACACCATACCAACCATTTAAGACACCCTAGCAACAATCAAACACTATAGCAACCCCCCAGAGCACCCTAGCAACAATCAAACACTGTAGCAACCACCCAAAACACCATACCAACCATTTAAGACACCCTAGCAACAATCAAACACTATAGCAACCCCCCAGAACACCCAGTAACAACATAGAACACCCTAACAACAACTTAGAACACCCTAGCAACAATCAAACACTCTAGCAACCACCCAAAACACCCAAGAACAATTTAGAACACCCTACCAACCACTCAAAACACCCAAGCAACAATCTAAAACACTCTCGCAACCACTCAAAGCACCTTAGATCAACTCAGAACACAATACCAACCACTTAAAACACCTTAGTGATCACCAGATCATCCTAGCTTAAAATCTTTAGAAACCACCTAAAACACCCACGAACAACAACCTCCTAAACACCCAATAACCACCAAGAACACCCTAGCATCTGCAGAGCGACCAACCTCAAAATACGCTAGCATAAGTGCAAATGGCACACTTGTTTCTTCAGAAAATGCTAAATCCTAGTAGTAACCAAACAAATCCATCAGTTTGGTGGTTTGAGAAGGTTTTCCTGGCACTGAATCAGAAACAGGACGCCTGTAAAGCGCCCATGTGTCCTCCAGTCTCTGAGCAGTGAAAGACGCTCCTCAGGAGGACAAAGCTCCCGCTGCGCCTCCTCCGTCTCACCTGTGGAGAAAACTCACACAAACGAGTGATAATTACCTCCTTCATCTCGCTCTCGGACTCAAACAAAGCTGCAAAACAACACTCACTTATCACTCAGCAGAAGCAAACATCAAGAATACAGCAAATCGCACATTTAAAACAGACAGCCAATCAACGCAAGAACCTTAATTTGCTTTCTGATCAGATGCAGGGTTTTAGAAGGGAAACTCATGTCACACTGTCTGAGTTTCCTCATTATGTGCTCTGATTTGCTCTTCAATTCCAGAAAACGTGACTTTTATTGTCTAATAAAGTGAGTTGTCTGAGCATTTAGGCAAGACAAATGAACAAAGACATGACATGTTCTCATCATCAAATGCATTCATAAATCCTCAAAGCTTCGTATGTAAGAGAAAAAATGAATCAAAAACTACTTTTCCAGCGTTATCACCTAAGAAATTACAACCATTATCAGACTGACATCTCAAAGTCTGTTTGTTTAGAGAGAGAGCAAATGTGTTATAAATCAAATAATTGAATGTTAACGTGCATCTTCATTTACAGTTGTTTGCTGATCTATTAGAGCAGTGGGACTATGTATAAAACTGAGTCTTAAAAAGAGAGTGTGTGAAGATGAAACTTCTGATATCTGCCGTTTATGAGTTTACAATCCAGCTGATCCATCGCACAGCAGCTGTGGGCTGAATGTCATTTAAACACAGAAAACATGTGGTACACGTGCCTCAGGCTAACAGATACTCCAGTCTATTAACGCTGAAGAGGAAGTGGGTGATAAATGGATGTTTCTGTAACGTAATTATTGTCCCTGAACACAATGGGTCTCATGGACCGTTCCTTGTGTTCGTGCTCTGTGGCTTTAGGCTCCTCCACTATCTGCCCTCTTACTATGATAATGCATTTCAGAAGGACATTTTATTGCTCAGATGTTGCTTTTTCGAAGCTCAAGAGACATAATGGAGCGCTCATTTATCATTTAACTTTGTCACAGATGATTCACAAAATATTCTTTAGGCTCCTTGACACAAGTTGTGTTGATATAAGGAGTGAATCTCATACAAACTGGCAGGAGCATGACGAGTCATTTTATTTCACTTCAAAATCAAAATGCTAGAAATAGCATAAATAAAATTAAGCCAATTTTTAGAACCATGATTCTAATAATTCATAAAACCATGATATTTTTTTCATGACAATTAAGCATATTTTCCTCTAGAATTCATATAGCTGTAATGCAAAAAATTAAATACATAATTTGTTTTTTCAAATATATTACACAAAATTGAAAAAGTTTTTTGTTTTGGATAATAAGTGAATATATTAAGTGAATATATACTGTACGTGACGGGGATTTACATGATATTATATTTACAAACTTGTATGTTAGATATGATTAATCACGCTTAATCGATATGACATATATACATACACACATAAAAAAATATATATATATTTTACAAAATAATAAAAAATATTTTAAATTGTATTACAGTAAAAAAAAAAACATTTTGCTATGTTAACGTGCTTCATTTTAGGACATTTCTAAATGACATTCACCCACAAACAGCACAGATAATTTGATGAGAATTGTGAGATAATTAAGATCTCTGACTACGGGATCTAATCGATCTGAGCACAATTTGAGATCTCTTTTCACACTATTAGACATGCGATTTCTGGAGGGGGTTTTTTTTGTTCATGAGAAACATCTCCATTTAATCCAACAGCAGTCTAAGATAAACATTTAAGATATTTGCTACATGGGTTCAGGTGTTTTCTGGAAGATTCTCAGATTCTGTGACCCCTAGATGAAACTGAAACCCACCGTTGGAGGTTGTGAGCGAGGAGGAGGTGCTAAAGGAGAACCAGCTCGAGGAAGCACGGCTTCTCCTGGAGTTTTACTGTTTCTATAGAGCACAATCCTCAGGATCCCTCTGGGCCACACACACACACACACTCACACATACGATCCGACCTCCCCCTCGCTGTCTGACAGCGCTCCATCAAAACCAGGCCGGCCTCTTGCTCTTTGTTTCCATAGAAACAGCAGTCTGTGGAAAAGTACAAGGAAAAAGATGGAGTGAAAAAAGAAAAGCAAAAAAAAAAAACAGGCAACAATAGTTGACGTGAGAGGAAACACTGTGATATCACACACACACACTGACTGTACTGAGAGACTGATGCATCATAACACTGTGGAAACTGTTGAGGATTGAGCCCAAGTGTAGATTTATTTTCCAACAAGAATCTAAAACATAAATTAACTAAAGCAAAGTCAAAACACCCTAAAAACAAAAGGGGAAGTATGGACATCCAACTGAACTTCAAAAACATGCGAACAACTCAAAACAAA
The DNA here is from genome assembly GCF_964197995.2 of Scardinius erythrophthalmus. NCBI lineage: Eukaryota > Metazoa > Chordata > Actinopteri > Cypriniformes > Leuciscidae > Scardinius > Scardinius erythrophthalmus. The sequence goes on along the minus strand of NC_138224.1, from coordinate 3,835,475 downwards.
AGGTCACACAGCTTCATTTTCTGACTTGAAAGTTCTCGCAAATTATTTTAACATCTGTTTAACTCAGCTGGTCATTATTTAACCAGACATTTTTGTCTAGAATCAAAAACTAGAAATGATTTTCTGAACTAAATGTGCATAAAAAGATGATATTATTTATTTTTTTATTTTTTCATGAAAATAAATTATTATTTGACCTTTTTGTAATGAAATAATATAAAACCAATTGCCCTGAAGTAGTAACAAATGTTCTGCACTTATTTTGGGATTTTCTTTTGGGATCTTATGAATACATTTCTCTATTCAACTAGTTTAAGCAATACGATAACAAGATAATTATGCCACTTGCTGAACTGAACATGATTAACATGATTACTGAACATAATGTTTGAAATGTTTGTCATTGCATATTGCAAAATGCTTCATATACATTATATTACATTCCATTCCTGTTTAAGCAAATGAAATGAGTGTTGGACCCTAAACTTACTCCATACAAGTACGAAAAGTATGTGCGACAGGACACATGTTTGTGTATGTTTTCTGTCCTTTTTAGTGGCCACATTATCTGTGAGTGAGTCTGAACAACAAGTGAGAAAAACAACTGTGTGAAAGATGGAGGAGCAGAAGTGAGTTTAGTGCTGATGGGGCGTCTCTCTCTCTCTCTCTCTCTCTCTCTCTCTCTCTCTCTCTCTCTCTCTCTCACACACACACACACACACACACTCTCTCTCTCTCTCTCTCTCTCTCTCTATCACTGCCAGTTCTTCAGAAACACACACTCTCTACCAGCACACTGATATTGAGAGAATGCATGTATTGTCTTTCACAGTGGATCTCTGTCTAAACCACACAGGAAAAAAATAATCCTTTCTTATTCAGTATTTAAGACTTGTTTCACAATACAAATATCTAAACATTCTTAAATAAACTTACATTTACTTGAGAAGCAAAGTCACTTAAGGTATTAAGTATAGTGTTCTAAAAAAATATCAAAATGAAGTTTATACATAAAGCAAGAAAAAAATAAACATAATTCATAGAGAAAACGAGTTTTATTATTTTAAGCATAATCCACACTTTGGCAAACATTCAGGCAATGTTCTCTCAAAGTTAATGTTCTACCAGGGGGTGTTAACAGAAAGTTTATTAAAACTTATCTGGTCTTTAATAATGTTCTCTAAATGTTAGCACAAAAACATTTAAACAACATTCTTTGAACATTTTTTCTTGGAATGTTTTAGTTGGACGTTGATCTAACGCTTTTAAATGTTGCTACTTGTTTCGGAATGTTCCGAGAATATTCAAAAGTAACAATTCCAGAATGTTTGAAGAATGACAAAATGGAATGTTTTGCATAACCAAAAAAAAAAAAAAAGAGTTTGAAACATTTTAAAAACTGTACTTTTTAAAATTCAGAGAACATTCAGAAATTATGTTCCCTCAATCTTAGAACATATTATTGTTACCTGGGAAGCCATTTAATTTTGATGAACTTTTCAGACTTTTTATCTTGCTTCTCAAGTAAATGTATCTTGATTTGACAATGTTCAGATATTTTACTGTAAACCGAGGCAAAAATACTTGTTTGGAAAGTCATTTTTGGTGTCCCGTGTCGGTGTGTTGGTGCTCTGAGCTGACCGGATGTTTGGTTTGAATGATCTAACTGTCCTCAGGAGCACGAGACTGTGTGTTTGCAGCTGGAAGTGTTGAAGTTTTTAAGGGCACATCATGCCCTCTAATCTCCCAGCATGCACAAGGACGCCCTTCTAATCCACTTCCTGCGCTTTGATCCCTGATTGGCAGCATGTGGTGCGTCTGAGACAGTTTCTGCTCCGGCAGCGGGTCGTTGTGGCGGTACTGCCAGTTTACTGTATTTCACAGTGTGACTATATTTGATGGGAAGCTAAACAGCTGTTCCAAACACTAGTGAGCTGCCTCACTGTATACCAGTGGCGTAGCTACGAGGGGGCCTGGGTGGGCCTAGGCCCCCTCATTTATATGTCCGGCCCCCTCAGATTTCTGATGGCTTAAAATAAATTAATAAAAATAAGAAATTATTGAACTAACTAATAGATTGACCAATCAAAATACTGCGCGGTAAAATGCGGCTGTTTTCAAACTTGATTTGACTTGTTGTGCATAACCTACGCTGTCATCTTCGCGTGAGAGTTCATGCGGTGAATGGCAGCTTTGTGCAAAGTACAATATTACGCACGAAAAGATGAGCGAGAAGGAGAAAAGCCATCTACATCTGAGTTTGCTTCAGCTTACTACAAGACGACAGCGAGTGAAGCGGCTAGGAGACAGAAACGTATATTTCATCACAGGAATAGCGGTGAGACTTCGACTCAGATCGGCACAATAATGCGCAATGACTTGTTTGCAATTGATGAACCGCCTTCACAACCAGTGATGACCACATTTCCTGTATAGCCTATATCTGTTGTATATGAAGAGTTTGGTTTTAAAACGCGATAAATTCATTATGATTAATTTTGAGTAATAGTGTGTTTTCTTTACCAAGAGAGTGGAAAGATTAAAACCACTATTTTTTGTTTCAAACTTTCACATAGCATATTTAGGTTATAATAACATAACAATTTCAAATCCATATTTTGATTTTCAAATATTTATTATAAAAAAGGATTAGTTTCCCCTCAAAATGCAATAAATCCATGACACTTTTTCCCCAAAATGCAATTAATCCATTGAATCAATATAAAAGTTATTTTTCATATTTTAACTGTTGAAATACACAACAAAGTAAGTTGATCCACATATGACAGCCTCTGAACTTGGTCAATACTAATTATATAACTTACAGGCACTGGACTAAAAATAGCCGACATTAAAATCACCATCGCTAAGAAATACCTCCTGAACTTTTTTTTACGGCGATCAGCTGTAAAATGGCTTGGTCCTGCTCGGTTTTCGTTGACTTTGAGTAAAACAATTGAAAGTTTTTCAAAAGATCCCCTGGGGTTAAAGTGTCAGCGTGACAGAAGTTTGACGCTGTCGTGTGAGAACAAGCAACAGTCGAGATTTTTCCTCCTCCCTCAGTCATCTTCTTAATCTCCTCAAATAGCCTAAATGATTAGATTTCAATGGCTCACGTTTCTTCCCCACCATAGGGTCACCAATGCCGTCAAAATGATTATTATTAATATTTTTTATTTTTTTTTTGTGGATCACAAAGTAGAAGGAAAACTAGGATGCCGGGTTTATTCAAAGCGCCGCCGTTGCGGTTTACAAAGCGTGGAATGGTGCGCTGACTGCGCGGATATCGTAGGGGGAGACCGGGGACAGTTGCAACACTTTTTGCATTTCTCTCAGTTACTCAGAGACTATTTGGAGTAGACCAACCAAATTTGTATATATTAAACTTGCATCTGCCTGCTAATTACCCATACCATTTAAAGATGATTATATATGACATATCGTTCACAGTATTTATTTGAATGGAAGAAGTCAGATGTTGCAACTGACCCCGACCCAGGGGACGGTTGCAACACAACCCAGGGACGGTTGCAACATGTTAAAAATACCTTAAATTTCTCTAATTAATTTTAGCTTTTTGTCTCAATGAGCATATAATTCTGAAAATATTAACTGTTTTAGGCCTACTATAATATTATAGTATTATGTATTTCAATAATATTATTGTAGCCTATTATTTATTTATTTAGTCATATTTATCAAATAACAGTTATTGAGTTTTGTTTGTGTATGTGTAAAACATAGGCCTACATAGATTCAGTGTGCAGGAATTACAGATGATATTCAATCTCTCCATATTTCAGTGTCAGACATGAAGAATTGAACAATTTGCAATGCAACAAACCTTTATTAAACATGCAATTTATAACTTGTTGCAACCGTCCCCGACCCTATCAGCCATGACAGAACATCATATTCCTGCTAGACACACTGACTTTGACACATGCTAACCATGTCACTTAGAAGTCAACAAAACAATAATTCAAACTAAGTAAGTTTTGATTAATTCATACAAAATGTCTGGACAATATGACAAAAATACATCTCAAGAAAAAAATTACTTTCATACCTCCAAAACAAGTTTTGTTCAATAAATGCAGCAGCAGATGTTGAATATGTCTACTGTCTTTTTGGTGGGGGGAGGGTCTAACTGTGCATGTTCAGTATGAGTGTCATCACTCTAGCTTGTTTCTGATTGGAGAAAAATTACATGTTGCAACCATCCCCTGTTGCAACTGTCCCCGGTCTCCCCTATTTTACGTAAAATTAAAAATGGACTTTTCAACACCGACCAGATAGCCTACAATACAGATTTTTGGGGGAACTAAAAAAAAAATATATAGCCTACATATTTAACGTTTATCGCGTTTTGGAACCAAACTCTTATTTGCGGAGTAAGATGACATCATTGACACTTTTTATAATCGCCCTTGTAGGCCTACTTCATGTAAAAGATAATAATCGCCGAGCTATGTCGTAGGCTGCTATAGCCTAGGCTATATATATATATATATATATATATATATATATATATATATATATATATATATATATATATATATATATATATATATATATATAGGCTATAATGTGTATATATATAGCCTACTGTAGGCTATATTAGTTGCCCCCTCATTTTAAGTTGGGCCGCCCCAAAAATAAAATTCTGGCTACGCCCCTGCTGTATACTGAGCTGACTGCAACACCAGGCCCTTTTAATGAATCTCTAACACATGAAATGTAATTTTCCTAGAGATTGGCATGGAGTACTTTCCATAAGATCATCTCTCAATGCAAATCAAACTAGCTATTAGGCTAACTGAAATAAAATCATGCCAATCTCTAGGTATGGTGAAGGCTATGTGATGATGTGGGGCTATTTTAATTCCAGAGGCCAAGGGAACTTTATCAGGATGTATAGTATCCTGGATCCATGAAGTAACTGGCCTTTAAAAATAAAAATCTTCCTGCCTCTATGGGAATTTAACATAGGGGTGTCCAGACTTATGCACCCTGTATTTTAAGGAAGAGCATTTATTTATTTACGATACATTATTCATTCACAAAGAAAATTGGTGTCCTTAAAGGTTGGATTTTTCCTAATTGTTTTTAATTAAGGCATTAAGATCAATTTCCAAAAGATGTTTTTTTATTCCTCTTTTTAGTAAACTTTACCATGGGTGTCTAAACTTATGCATAGCACTGTATGCCCTAATGCTATTTAATCTACCCAGAAGCCAAAGTGTAGACACAAGGATTTTTGATGCATAAAGGCCATCCCGTCTGGTCCGGGCCAACAGAAGATCTATGTGGCACAAGTCACACAAAATTATGAAGATGGTTATGGGAGGAATGTGTCAAAACACAGTGCATCGCATATATGGACCAATCAGAGTGCCTATGGTGTCCACCATCAAAAGTGCAATGTGAACATGAACGTTGCAACTAAACCTTAGTGGAAGAAGCTCGCCTTTTACGATGAGTCCCGTTTTCTTTTACATCAGATGGACGGCCGTGTATATACGTGTGCCGTTTACCCAGGGAAGTGATTCACCAGGATCCACTGGGACGATAACAAGCCAGAGGAGAGACTGTTATGCTCTAGGCAATGTTCTGTGGGAAACAAATGTCCAGCCATTCATGTGGACATCAATTTGACACATGCCACCTACCTAAACACTGTTGCAGACCAGGTACACCCTTTCATGACTGGTGTTCTCCTGATCCCAATTCCTCTTTTAACAGGATAATGCGCCCTTACCACACTATAGAGCTTATGTAGCTCCGCCCCTTTTCAGCGCTGCGCTCGTTGTCTTTTGACTTCCGGCCTGTATTTTCACAGCGATCTTGCGTATAATGAATGAACGGCTCGTTTTAAAATCTTCCCGGTCGACTGACATTTGTTAAGACATCTGCTTTAAACATTACAACCTCATGATAACTTTCGTTAACTTTACATTAAGTAAATCCACTTCAAAGAGCTAATTACTCCTAGACAGCAGCGCCATAGAAATATAAAGCGACCGCAAAAACGTAAGTTCAAAGACAATATTCTAAAGATGGCGGCGCCCTCGTTTCTTTGGCGCATAAAGTCTATACAGATTGTTCCGGAATGGTTTGAGGAACATAATAAAGAGTTCAAAGTGTTGCCCTGGCCTCCAAATTCCCCAGATCTCAATGCAATTGATCATATTATGGGATGTGCTGGACCAACAGGTTCAATCCAAAGTGTTATTTTTCATAATTATTTTTGTGAACAATCTGTACTGTATGATGAAGTGCTACATAAACAACTCGACCTTGATCTTGAACTCATTGCGGTTTGGAACGGAGTCACAGTCTCATAACATTCCTTCCTCACAGTCAGACGGCTCACACCTTCAAAACAAACACGGTTCTCCTGCAGAACGATCAGCGAGTCAGATTTATGACCATTTCCATGGTATATTCACTCGTATCTGCTCATCTCTGACTGCTTACTTGAACACAGATCTCACAGTGTGAAAACAGTCATCTGCTTATGACAGAGCGCCGTTATCTTCAGATGATCTGAGGTCATCTGACCCTCAACTAGAAGCACATGATTCCTGTTGATGTTTCCCCTTAAGCACAGATTGAATTAAGATGTTCCACATTGCTTTTAAAGGGATAGTTCATCCAAAAATAAAAATGTCCTAGTGGAACAATGCATTCATATGTTCATAATCAATTCATTTTATGAACAAGTTTACTTGGGAAACAACACTCCATAAGATATTTAAGACTATAAGATATTGTTCACTTATTTAAGTTTTAATATTTTATCCAAAGTTGCTTCTCACAGCATTTTGTTGGTTTAAGATTTTTTTTAAAGATATTTTTACTAAAAAACAAGTCCAAAAGGGCGACTTTAAAACTAATTTTTTTGCGTTGTAAAGGATGCTGTTGGCCTTTACGAACACACAGGTGAATAAACAGTATCTATTCTCTAAGGGCTGAGAGGTACAAAGCAATGAAAGAACAATTATCATAGCCAGCGGCCGTTGTTCTTGAGAGGTGGCGGTTATGAGTGGGAGGAAAGGGTGGGACCGTCCCGTTGCGGTCACACACTCCTAGACTCCTGTATAAACAACCGCTCATCTCCCAACTGACTCACAAAACCAATGACCTTCCTCCACACATCTAAGAAATCGCACTCATTCCTTGAGAAACACTATCAAAATGTGCTTCCTTCATGCATTTTTGACATGGTTAGTATTTCCATAGACTTGGGCCAATGAGAAACCAAGCAACAACCCACATATTGACACACTAAAACCGCTCAGAACAACTGAATATCGACACTATTGTCTTCTGTAGAGCTGCTTTACAGCTGAAATTGAATTGGTTTCATATTTGATGAACTTTGCTACATTGATATTGTCACTGAACTGAATTGAATCAACATTAAACCAAATTGAGCTGAATAACAACACAATAATCTTCTGTAGAGTTGCTTTACAGCTGAATTAAATTTGCTTCATGACTGTAAACACTGATTTTTCAAAGTTGTAAAACACAGACTATTAAGAGTATGTTTCAGACTATTTCACTATTTCAAAATTTCAAAATGTGTTAATCTTTGTAATTATTTGTGAAAATTATGAGTGAAAATTGTTTCACAGTAAATTCTACTTTTTTTGTCAAAGTAGCTAAATGATGAACTTTACAACATTTACACTGTTATTGAAATGAACTGAATCAATTTTGAAATAAATTGAGCTGAATAACTACGATTGAATTGAGGTTGATTCATAATTGATGAATTTTGCAACATTAAGTAATTTTCCTGATTATTTCTGTATTGTATAAAGCACAATATAAACAACTTTGCAACACTATGCACAAACAGCATTGTGATTATTGTTATTAATAAGTTTGAATATTTATTGACTATTCCTTATTATATTGTTGTTGCAGCCATTAAAAGCAAACAGCCAACAGCCTTTACTAAAATCACTAACTGAGAAAAGCATGAGTGTGGGAACCCTGTTGCTCATGCAAAACTATCTTCAGGTTATTGATATTCCACTTTAACGCACACTAACGTACAGCACAGCCGCCTGGCAGGTTTTCTTTGGTCTGTTATTCAAATCAGTTGGGTGGTACAGAGGGGAAACCTCGGCTGATTTAAATGTCAAAAGATAATTTGAATGGGTATGTTTGGGAGTTATTTAATTACCAAGAAACCTTATAGGCCGAGAGAAGCTGAACATGAGTAATATTCTGAAATGTCAAGCGCTCTCTCGCCTCATTTCAGAGCTGAAACTCTGTCGGATGTGAATCAGCTTTTGATAGTCCGTCCGTCCATCCGTCTAATAATGTGCTTAGTTGGTTATTTCAGTCTAAAAAACGATAGATGAGAAAGTCACTCCGGATTTTTGTGCATGTATCATTTGGGAAGAGACACAGTTGATTTTCTTCGGCTACAGAGCCTTGTTCCTCTCAGGCGCCGTCTTATCAGTGACCTTGAGCGGTTTGCTGTGAAATACGACGGACTCGTGAAGTAAGCAACACCTGGGCTGTGTGGGTGTGTGAAAACACTGATACTAAACGCACACAAGGAAGCACTTAAACTCATTTCTGCTGACAAACGCAGAACTAAAGTCAACAACAAAATCCTTGAGAGTTTTACTGAACACACATTCACCAAACTCTGAGCAAGCAAATCAAGTGCTTGCTCAGAATTTTGAACATGTAGAAAACATGAAATATGAAACATTGTCCTCAGTGGTTTCTCCGAGAGAGCAATACTAAACAAACGGACTCCTCGGATTCTCTGGAAAAAATGATCCCAGTAATCATCACATGAGATCTCATTCTCAACAATGGCTCAAACTGTGTCTTCAACTAAAAGTCAAGAGCATTTCTCATCAATTGATCTGAGATGCAACCCACGTTCATTTTACAGCTCCAAACTCTTGCTGTATGTCAACAACATTTTTCAGTTGATACTCAAATGAAATGCATTCCCATTAATTCTCCAGAAATACAAAAGAGCAACTTCCAAACAATGGATTTTTGCTTTGGATTAATTTCCTTAAGTGTCCAAAACTGTTTCCTACTTTCATCCAGTTGCAACATTTTGATAACACTTTACTTGAAGCCTTATATACAATGCATTATACAAGTATTTTAATCATCTTATAATACAAAGTATGACATTATGGTAGCACTTTAAAGGTCTCATTTACTAACATTAGCTATTACATTCACCATATTTTACAGCATATATAAACCTTTGTTATGATAGTTTAAAAAAATGCTCATGTTGGTTCACAGTGCATTATATTAAGCGTAGCGTCAGTTCTGGCAGGTCAGGTTAGTCAAGCTCGCATCAGTGACTCTCAGCTGATCCACGTATATGCGAATACGACTAGGGCTGGTCCGAATACCATTTTTTGAGCTTCGAAGCTTCGGTCGTAATGAACATCGAATATTCGAAGCTTCGGAGAGAGGGTGCTGAACATATTCTTCTCTCTAATAAAGGCAGGAATCTCTATGTGTCTGTATGTCCGTTTGCATTTTGATTATATCGAGAACCATTCATCCAATCGACTTCACAAGGGAGTGCAGTGTCGATTTGGTGCAATATAGATTGACACGCGAGACGCAACACCTTCAGAATTAATAAACTTTTAATAAACTACAGAACAGCGCGAGCGGGAAGCGGCGCGCCTCAAGGCGGGCAGGGCTTATTTGCTCCTAACGGACACTGCACTAGTGATATAAAACGCACACACACAGGTCTGTTAACTTAAGCAATACTTTTAAGGTAGTCTAATTTTTTCTGACTAACAAATTACTGTAAAGGGCAGATTTAAATAAAGAAAAACGAAATTTAAATAAAGAAAACACGAAATTTAAATAAAGAAAAACGAAATTTAAATAAGAAAAAACGAAATTTAAATAAAGACAAAACGAAATTTGAATAAAGAAAAACGAAATTTAAATAAAGAAAAACGAAATTAAGTTAAATTAAAAAGGAGATTAATTTAGATTGATAATAACGGGTAAAAATAATACATTTTGTTTCTATTATTCTGTTTTCCACAATGTCAAAGCAATTAACGCAGCTTAACCAAAACACAAGCTCAGGCACGCACTTCCACACACACTCCGCTGTTCTCATGCACTTCTGTCCACACACACTCCGCTGTTCTGCTTTAGCCAGAGAACAGAACACTCCCGTTGCTGGAACACAAGGTCGGTTCTATTTCTAGCGTGCACGCGTTTTCCGCATGGCTCGAGCTGTGCCTGAGACGCGTGTATCACGCAGGCAGTGTGCAAACTCCAACCTGTTAACATGGGAGCCGAAATAAAAACGGACGCCACGCAGCCAGTGTGTCGCCGGCCTTATTCAAGCGCGAATGAGAACCGTTTCGCGGGGGATCCCAGGTGTGCAAAAAAAAAAAAAAAAAACCCGAATATTCGATTGTCAAATTTTCAAATCGAATACCAACCCACCGAACGAATATTCGATTATTTGAATATTCGGGTCCAGCCCTAAATACGACGCCTATCACTGTATACATATATAAGCTATTGCTGCTCTCCCACAACAGAACCACACCGCCAATCCTAAATGTATGCTAATTGTCAATCGTATTTGACGAAAGTGGTCCTGACAGAACTAATGTTAATACAACTTTTGAGTAGCTTAAAAATGCATTAGTAAATGTTGAGATTAAGATTAATTAATGCATTGTTCATTGTTAGATCATGTTGACTATAGTGTAGTTAACTATTAACAAATTTAAAGTGCTACTTGTCCATTCATTGTGACACATAAAATGTAATGCATTTAAAAACATGGCAAACAACCATTTTCAGAATCTGCAAATATAATGCATTTTTACAATTATTTATGAAAATAATGCATTATACATAAAAACCTCAAGTGTTAATAGAGGAAAATCCCTTTAAGTGAAGATAAGACAGCATTTTCTGCAGTGTTTACTCACTCACTGATGTAAATCACCAGCATGATCATGTGTCTTATTCTGGTCGCCAGCGCTTGATATGGGCAAGGTGACATTCTGTATCTAATCTGACTTCCTGTCTGTGGACTGAGGGGCGGCAGCAGCTGTGCTAATGAAGACTGGTGTGACTGGCTTCAGGGTGAACGGGAACAGGTGCAGGCTGGAAGAGAGAGAGAGAGAGAGAGAGAGAGAGAGAGAGAGAGAGAGAGAGAGAGAGAGAGAGAGAGAGAGAGAGAGAGAGAGAGAGAGAGAGAGAGAGAGAGAGAGAGAGAGAGAGAGAGAGAGAGAGAGAGAGAGAGAGAGAGAGAGAGAGAGAGAGAGAGAGAGAGAGAGAGAGAGAGAGAGAAAGGGCCCTCTGTTCCAGAGATCACTCACCCATAACAGACACAAGGGCCAAAGTCAAGTGTTATGCCAGGAGATTTAAAGTTAACAGCTAACACATAGTTCACATAGTACTTCTGAAATATCACATAAGTATTTTGATAACACTTCTGAAATATTACGTTAAAGGAATGTTCTTATAGGGATAGTTCACCCCAAAATGAAAATTCTGTCATCATTTACACGCCCTCAAGTTGTTCCAAACCTGTATGAATTTCTTTCTTCTGCTGAACTACACAAAAGAAGATATTTTGAAGAATATGGGAAACCAAACAGGCCCAGGGCCTCATTAATGAGTCGATGCACTTCATTAGGGGGAAAAATAGGGAAGTTTTTGGGTGAACTAGCTCTTTAAAGGAACATTAAGACTTTAGTGCATTAACAAAAGTGCATTAACAAAAATTCTAGCTTCAATGTTTTGTTTGTTTTCACGAACTGAGGTCTGAAGACTGCAGCATCAGGTATTTAATACGGTTACGTTATAGTTCGATTATCATACTCACAACCGCATCTTGAGTGCTGTAATTACTCTAAACTGAAAATAAGTGTGTGTTTGTTGCTTGTTTTCGGTACCTTACAAAGACGGGGACACGCAGACGCCGTGTGTCAAGTGACGGTTTTAGATACTGACGTCCACGAGAGCTTCCGTGTTTATTTTTTTGTTGTTTGTTTTTTGAGTTGTAACGTTACTCTGCGCGTGATGATCTGCAGTTGATGGATATACACTCCCAATTCAACCGAAATATTGCGTCAACATCTTTGATACTTACATTAGTCACTGCCACAACAATAGTTACAGGTAATATTCACAGCTGCGATTACCAAAAAAGCGATTGACCTCGGTTTTATGAAACGGTTCATTCAGTCGAATCGAGTCCGATTCACTTCAACTAACCTGTATGATTCGATTATTGAAAATGTGATTCTTTCCGCGAACCGGTGTCTTCAAACAATTCTACTCAATGAACCGGTTAAAATAATCGATTTCGTCAGTAATTTCGTCATTTCTACTCTATATGGCCCTTCAAATGGAATCAAATAAGTAGCACGGCTATTAAGGTTGTTTTTTACTTTATAATAGTTTTGCACCTAAAGCAGCCAATACAGGTAGTGAACGACTTCATTACATCTCTTCTCTAAAAATCTATTTTCCAAAAATGTTTTTTTCCATAAAATGCTATTTAATCAAAGAAAATTTAAGTAATAAACATATTTTCATCACATTTGTTAAACGTTCTGCTTGTGATTAAAGAAATATACATTTCTCTCCCTTAGTCAGATCTTTTCAGCTTTTAAAATAGCCTTCCAGACACTATTTATTAACTTTGTTCATCATCTGACAGGCAGCTGACTGGAAGATAACACACCCGAAGTGTCTTTGTCAGCGCTTTCAACAGCCATGAAGTTAATAACAAATATCCTTTTAATAGCAAATATCTAACTAGCTAGCTGGGGGTTTCACTTGGTTAATATGACAATCATTATCATCAGCTGACATTCACAAGGGTTTGTAAGTTTGCCCCAAGAAGTATCTGAGACTAAAAGCAAATTATAACCGTTCCAAACTGCCTGTTTTATCTCCAAAACTGAACAATATTAATAAATAAATAAAAAATAGAAACGTACTTGCAACCAATATGTCTCATATGTGTCTTCATGTTTTATGCTTCTGTTATTAGCTAACATACTGAAATTGATTCATCAGACTCTGAATCTTTTGGGAGTTGCTTTGCTGGAGTGCTTCGAATAAGGAGCGCTGTAGGTTTCCGTAAAGATGCTGTTTTAGACGATACCTATGTAGACAGCAAGACAGTTCACATGGTTCTGTAGCAAAATGACAAACACATAAATACAGCATGTGAAACAGATGCTGAAGTTTCACTGTCGCCCTCCGGCTCTGTCATTGGCTTGTTTTCAGCACATCTCTCCATCCTACACCTTCTGCTTTGATAATTAGCTTTCGTTTAATTCCACACGACTGCCGGAAGGAGTAAATGATTACACGATTAACTGGCATTTAGAAAATTACAATGATTTTGTAGCAGAAACACTGCTGAAGCACAAACCTCAGCCTGTGATTTCTGGTGCAATTACGTCATAATCTGACGTGGTTTGTGGATGTTTGATCACTTTAGGAGCTGATTGTGGATAAAAACGTATTCAAGAGGATGTGTGAATGTCCATTTCCTGGTCAATAATCTGGTTTGTGATCCAGAAATGCAATTTTTATAACAGGCCTGTTTCCGTTTGAAAGCCGTACGGTGCCATTTCTGATACTGTGACAAACGGATGTGGTTCATAAACACATGAGATCAGCATCTATAAGAGTGACATTCCTGGAGCACATCTCAGATTACACAGAGGTGTACAGGCGTAAAAATAGATAATCGGGGGTGTGTGTGCATTGGGTAGAGAATGAGGCAGTCTGCCATTTTTACACTCTTACCCATAATGCCCTGCGAGGCCTTTGAAAGAATCTCAGCCATGCACTGAAACACACACACATGCATTTGTCAGCAGCACGACTGATCTTTCCACTCACACTTGCTGATCAAATCCACACAGGAACTATGACACGACACTGAAGTACAGTAGTGTGATGTAATGAAGCCGTCCTCCTCGTCTGCAAAGGTCATGTGTATCCAATAACACACACTCATCCTTCACGGCGGTGCTCGTTCTGATTTAGCGTTCGGGTTTTAATTAAGTTGGACGGCTTCTCCGGGTGCGTTCGGAGGCGTAGATGCGTGGCCAACACTTCGTCTTACTGACAGCTCTGACAGTGAAATATTATTCAAGGAAACGGCTTCCACTTATAGCTCAGGAAGACAGACGAGTGATTTGACGGCAGGAGACACGAGACGCGCTGGAAACGACTCGAGAACCATAAGGCCTGAAACACGAGCATGTGATTGCAAACGCTGTGCAATGAATGCAATTCATAATGCAGTGCACGTGTGATTTGCATTCTCAGCATCTTCTTCCACGACTAATTTTCAAGTCGAGGCAGAGCGAGAGTTTGAAGAAGCCATCATCATCGTCATTTCACCGTCTAGGTTAATTCGTCCGGCTATAAGTAACACACTTCTAGCCAAAATAACCTTGAATTTGGTTACATGTCAAAAATAACTAGCGAGATGTATGATATTCCATCATGCAAGCAAAGTAAACAGTGATTACAAGGTGTTTGGTTTCATTTCTTCACTCATTTCATTTCTTTGTTATCTAATTGATGACTAGTCTATTCTTAGGATATGGTTAGACGTCTATTAAATGACCTAAATCGCCTTGTTTTAGCCTAGACGTCTGGGCTGTGTTTGGACGGCTATTAGACGTCTTTTAAACGCAAAATTGCATGCTGGGAACCTAGTTTAAGTTTAGCTTTGTTGTGTTGGCATTTGCACGTACGTAATGTTTCTGGCTGAACCGTGTGCATTGCCATTTGTTCTTTCTGTACCACGAAAACCCCAAAAATCACAGCATTAAGCAAAGACAAGGATGCAACATTCATTTGAAATGGAATGTATATTTCAAAAGTGGCATTCACATCAGCTTAAGGAACAATGCCGTTCCATCAGAAAATGTCATTGTCACGCAGGACTCGACAGCAGATCATCTGATGAATCAACAATATCCAGTTCTGTCGCTGCGCGTTCAACTGAGACGTTTTGCATTATTGATCGGAAAATACACAGATCAACATCCTCAGTCAGGATAGAGGCCACATTTAATTCAACGGGAATGAAGTGGAATGAAGTTTTTCCAGTGGAACAAAATGGAAAACTGCACATCAATCACTGCATTAAATATGGCGTCCACACACTGACTGAGGTCAATGACACAGTCAACGTTCAGTTCAAATGAATGAACCTTAACAGAGTATGAGTTACGTCATGTCAACATGATCCACCCAATAAAATGAAGTACATTCTTTGGTTTGAAAAACAACAAAGCGAACCAACAATGTAAATCTTCAAAACCAGCATTGGTCAAATGTGAATCCTCCATCCAAACCAGTTACATGAATAAAAAAAAAAAAGTAATCAAAAGCTTATTCTGAGATTCTGAAATGCATCAAGTGTACCTTAAGAGACATAACCTGACATTCAGATATGCAAATGACCAGTTACAAAATATATGTACAAATAAATATATAATCAAATGCAGAAGTGCTGAGAGCATCTCTACTGGTCGAGCATCAGAGATCACTAAAGATCTGGTGGATCTGAGAGGGTTTCAGGAGTCTGCAGTTTTCCAGTGAACGTTCACTGGACGTGTGACGCTCAGGTGGTCTCTTTAAAATCCCTGCACACACACACATGCAGACCGCGATCTGGACCGTGACGAATTGGCCTCTCAGGTCTCCTGGAAGATATTGATTCCACGTCCAGAGCCGCACAAGACTGACAAATGAAACCGCGCTGAAGTGGAAAGTGATGATGGCACTTCTGTTCAAGACAGAGACGAACGGTGATGCACTGAAGGCATTTCACATTCACAACCCATAAACGTATAAGAGAGACGGGGGTTAGTTGTCACACCTTTCACTTTCAGGCAGTTTTTGTATCAATACAGACTTTAAAGTATTTGCTTCAGAAATCATATGAACATTTACACCATTACAGCCCCAGAAAAGAAAATACAGTTCATTGGGGCATGTTGTCACAATGGGAACCTTTCATTTTTTGACACTAAATTTAGCTAAATAAAATAATTCTGAAACATAAATTCAAAGAGCAAAATAAAAAAACTGACCAACATGGATTTTAATTCATTACTTCGTGTGACAACTTGCCCCAACCTGGCATTTTTGGAGAATACAATCTCAAATCTACCTTAATGTATATCCCAGTGTGATTTTACAGATTAAAAAAAAAAAAATTATATTACATTCCTTATTAGGAGGGCAGAATCCACAAAACTGATCATAATTGAAGATGGATGTTTGAAACCAACACGCATAACCACTGCTAGACAATAAACCTCAGTGTGACAACTTGCCCCGGCCCCCCCTACAGTCTCCGAGGTGATATTCCCGTCTGGTATATGATGATAATTCAGCTGTGATGTCTTTCAATGCATGAAGAGCGTCTGCACGCGCGTCCAAGTGCACAGGGTGACACCGAACCGACGCCCGAGAGCTCCGCGCTCCTGCAACGCGCTTCCACGCGGGAGCGTCCCTTGATCTCGCGCACTCCGGAGAGGCTCCGCGGGGTCTCACGCGTCCTACTGCGCGTTTCGGAGCATCTTCTGCGAGGAGACCATCAGCAGCTGCTGCTGCTTCTGCCGGCTGGACTTCACGGCCAGGATCGCCTGGCGGTTCTTGTACTGGACCATCTGGAGCGTGATCTCCGCGTTCCAGCCCTCGTCCTGCGGGCACCTGAAGTCGATCTCTCGGCCCTCGGACATCACCACCGTGAAGTACACGTACTTCCCCTTGCGCTCCACGCAGTCCACGGTCTTCATGTTGGCGAAGTGCAGCTCCTTCACCTTGCAGCCGGTGTCGTGGGGGTGGTGGTGGTGGTGTTTGTGTGGGTGAAGCATCAGCCCGTCCTCGGTCAGCACACAGCGCTTCTTCTTCCACAGCTGCAACAGCCCGTCACTGCGCTTCTCCAGCGCGCCCTCCTTCAGCACGCGCGCGCCGCCACCGGACTCCAGCATCTCGTCAGATCGCGCATGAAACGAGCCTGTGCGGGACTGGGTCTGGGTTCGGATTCGGGCTGGGACTGGGGCTGTAGCCTAGGTAGGCGGACGGATGGATGTCCCGGGTCTGCGAGGACTGTGATGATCGGGACAGAGCGCGCACGGGGGTTTTCTTTCACGCGCGGACCGCCCACTGCATGAGTGAAGCACGCGCGCTCAACTCGGCAACATCAGCACGCGCGCGCACACACACACACAATCGAGTTCATCATGGACCGTCTCAAAACCAACCAACATTTGTGGGAATCATAATCTTAATTATGTTGCATTATGTAATTTAACGCGAACATTCAAAAACGAACGTTTAGAAAGAGATATCATAAATGCCTAAAATATGATAAATGCCTAAACGTCTTGAATATATCGATTAAATAAACTAATATCTGTTTAAATATTCCATTACAACGGTATAGTAATACCGAAAAATATAAAATGCGAACTAACATTAAAATGAGAAATTTCTGAATACAGCTCTATTAAATTACTAAAAAATAGCCTTTCAATATATACCATTTAATTACAATATGCACTAATAAAGCATAAAGCAAAGACATACTTTAATTTAAATATTCATTTTAACATTTAAACCTTTCTGTAAAAAAATATGATCATTAGGTTATGAAATGATTCTTACATTGCTTTTACGCATCAAAATAAGTTAAGCAACTTTCAACTTTAAGTTATACAAGTAACCCATAATAAACCATATTTACCTGATGTTGCTAGAAAGATAATCTCACTTGATGGTTTAAATCTGTAATGGATGAGAAAAAAAAAATGCAGGAAAAACATTGTATTGCACTTATCCTTAATTGCTTTATTTTTTCCTTTCAGTCTTCAGGACCGTTTTATATCTACAATGTTAAAGTTTCTGCCTTAAATTAAGTGCAATCAACTTGGATCTTAATAGTTTTTAATAATAATAGGCCAATTTGATCACTTAAATGACTGCACGTCAAACTTGATAATTTTGAGTAGTCAAACTGAATAACTTGAGGGAATTTAAACTCAACGCTGCCACCTAGTGGTCAATGAATGAGTACAAATATTCACAAAAATTGACAGACCATCGTGACATTGACAATTAGTTTAACTTATAGTTGCCATATTGCAGATTCCTGGTAATAACTTAAAAAAATATTATATATATATATATATATATATATATATGTATATATGTATGTGTGTGTGGATTTAAACATGCAAAGAAACAGACAGACCAATGCTTGCACATTTTACCAATTTATTTTTCATGAATATACATCCACGTACAGTTATTGAGTACATTAGTATTTTGTAGCATGGCATTTTGCTTTGACAACAGCTGCTGAGGGGAACAAGAAAGACCCCCGCTGCTAATCGACGAGCCACGCGGTCTGAGCCAGACATGTGCACAGAGCCGGGGCGACGAGACACGGGATACTGCGGCGTTGGGGGATTCGGAGTGAGAATATTGCTCTATCTGCTTCAGACCTGCTGGGCTGCGCTACGAGTGAGAGGAGACGAAGGCCTTCCTCTGAGTGCACACACACACAATCACACACACAGTCTGTCGCACCCCTTCACAGTGATAGGTCTGCCAAACAGAGGGTGGCGTGTCACCACAGACTCCTCAACAAACATCACTCAGGGCCGAGCTCAGAAACAAACCAATCAGAGACCAACTAGAAATGGCTCCTCCAATCAGGTTCTCGCATTCTAAGTCTAATCCTCCAATGAGGTCGTTGGGATCATTGTAAGTGCATTCTGGAGAGATGCATGGAGCAGAGAACCCACCTGAATAACGGCAAGCCAGCGTAACGTTAAGCGCTTGGTCTAATCGACGTTGGAAAGAGACGCTACCAACACATGACAAAGAACAAAGTGCTCATAGAAGAAAAAAATTAAAGGAAAAACGACAGTCATGCAGCATTAGAGCGTCTACTGAAGGACGAACTCCTTCGCACAGATGTGGAATGTACAGTCACCACCAACAAAACACAAGTCTTTGAACCGTAAGCAGAAATAGTGTGGCGCTTTGTGGAATGTTTTAACCGAGAACTGATTTAGCCTGATTACAGGGGGGGGGGTTTGAACTGAATGAACGAGCGCCTTTGTGTGAGACAGACGGTCTCGTGCCTCTGCTTTGGTTGCTCAGAGCGTAAAGGAATCACTTTTCCTGTAAACCGGACAGTCTTTCCACAGCTGTTGTCTAAGAGCAATACAAAAGACTTCACGAGAACCCGACTAGTTTAGCAGTGAAGAAACAAGTGTCATGCTTTGAGGGATTTTCTGCATTCTAACCATGTATACAGAGAGAAAAGAAAAAAAAAAGAAAAAAGAAACCGGTCTAGTAAAATACTATGCGTCATGAGCAACGGCTCCCAATAGGAGTTGTTTTTCTTTTTTTTTGTAACAAAAATCTTGAAACCCTTTTATTTATTTTTCAATTATTTCTACCAAGAAAAATACAAAACATTGTAAGGCGGTAAGTAACTATGTTTGTTTGAAGCCGTTACAGTGTAGGGGATCCTGAAGGAGGCGGGCGCCGCCATCACTGCTGTTTGCACTCCTCTGGGGGGTTGGCATCCTTCTGTAAAGCAGAGGACGGACGGAGAGTTACTTTTCATGCGCAAAACACATTTCACTTGTAAAACCAACAGCTGGGTCCTCAGCCAATCAAATCACACGGCCACAAACTGAGGGGACACAGGGCCCTATGATTTACACGATCGGTCTCGGCCTGAATCATCCAGTCAGAAAAATTATAATATTGGAATTTACAGTTTTAGCTTTTTACCATTTCATCATCAAATCATACACAGAAATTCAGGTCTTCAAGAATACTGGTGAAAATAAGTACTTGTGAAATTGTGACAAATACATTTTAGTAAAGTAATAGTAATAATAATTATTAATATTATAAATAATTACATTTTTCCCCCCATGTTTTAATTTCTACAGTAAACCTCTGTTGTGCAGCACTTAAAAAGCCAGCAGAGTCAATTTGATTGCATTTATTTATAAACATTTGTGTAAAACCATGAATCTAGAAACATTGAAACAATTTCTGGGGAAAAAGGAAATCATAAGTTCCTATTATTTAAAAACTTATCTTGATTAGATATATTTTTTGATTATTAATCCAATTAAACCATTAAAATGGAATCCAGAAAAATGTAAATGGGGGATGTATACACACACATACATACATACATGAAGAGTTCAGATGCAAAAGCCTCTAAGTGCCATCTTAAATTTTCTTCTAGAATGATCATTTTTATCAAGCTCGTATATTTAAGTTCACAGGGTTTCTGGGGGTTTCAATAAGTCAAATTTAAGACCTTTTTAAGACATTAAGACCATAGAGATTGAAATTAAAGACCTACACGACGCATTATCCAAGTTAGATAGATAGTTACCTCGGGATCATTAGAGTATCTATCTATCCATCTAGGATTATCTGATGTGTGTGTGAGAGAGAGGGAGAGGTAGATTTTCTTTTATATAGAAAATTGTACTTTTGCATATTATACTGTAAAAACACAATTATTGTTGATTTTAGTTGATCATAGTTGATCATAACTAAAGAGGAAATGAGATGATTAAAATTATCACGGTTATCACAGAATCCTGTTCAAAAAGTACTAATACTACATAATGAAGTCAATTCAACAAAGTTTTATGTCGAAAAACAGCAAATAACAAATTGATTAGCATCAATATGCACCTTTTGTTTACGTGAACATTAAAATACCATTAAAAGTGATGGCCAGATTTTAAAAGAGTGTCTTGCAACATGTTATCTACTAACATGTACAAGTTCAAATAGTTTTGACAAAAAAGTTTTATACAAAGATAAACCTCATATTTCAGCCTTTAAATATTTTTTTTTTATAAAAAGAATGAGTCAAAAAAGACAAATTACTGACATTTATACATTAGCTTATATTTATTAGTAGTGTTTGGGTGCACCCCCATCCTTCATGTTGACTGAGCTTTCAATGTTGTTATGGAAAGGGGTGATTGGTTGGTTCCTGTCACATGACCTGCGGTGCGTTTGCGGCATTCTGAAAAGTTTAGGTTTTTTTCACCTCGTTGGGTCTGGTAAAAAAAAATTAGCGCGTCGCTTCAATTATGAGCGCGGGTAAACACTTTTTAAGACCTGACTAAATGAAATTTAAGACCTAGGATGAAAATCTGGCCGTTTTTAAGACTTTTTAAGGCCTTAAATTTAAAGTTCAGAATTTTAGACTTTAAGACCCCGCAGAAACCCTGAGTTCAGTAATTACACTTAAATGGCAATGAAAATTACCTATGAATTGTCATTTAAGTGAAATTACTGAACTTAAATATACAAGCTTGATAAAAATTATCATTCTAGAAGAAAATTTAAGATGGCATTAGAGGCTTTTGCATCTGAACTCTTCATAGTGCATTAAAGTAACTTGCTAAACTTTTTTTTTTTTTACTTAAATTGTAAAAAAGTTTCATTATATAATTTAACCATTAAAATGGGGGGTAAAAATGAATTCAGAAGAATTAAAATGGGGAGAATTGTTCAAACGTCAAAATAAAAGGTTTCATAGGGCCCTAGGGATGGCACAGCAATGACTGACACCGGGCTCCACCAATGGCATGACAGAACGAGTGCGGTCGGTCTTTCCCACCCTCAGCGGGAAAAGACTCCAGACGACAACAAGTCAAATCAGGGTTTAATCTGGAGAGCTAACCGGATGCTTCAACATACAGAAACAATACAGATGCTAATGCCAACTCACGATGGTTAAAGAATGAAAAAAAAAACAAAAAAACAAGCACAACAACTGAGCGTGTTAGTGATTAGTGTGAGGATGGGGTGGAATCATGGGAAGGGATTTAAAACGCAACAGGAGGGTCAGGGAGGGACACTGATTCAGGAGCGTTACCTACCAGGGCAGGGTTACTACAGACATCACTTACACCTAGTGAGGAGAAATTTAGAGAGGAACTCACAAGGTGCCAAAGTGCTTGAAAAGTTAACATGTTAATCATGTCGTCACTTACAAAAGTCAATCTTTTTTCTAGTCTTGACTAATCGAACATCAGTGTAGAGTCGTTTTTAGAGCATGCTTTGAGAAAAGATGAGATGCACGGGCAGAACTTTGACATGCTGACAGAAGTTTACATAAAAACCCCTTGTGTAAAGATAAAGTTGTAAAAGTGGAAGATAAACGTGCAGTGATGCTTCTCTCATCAGGACAGCAATTTGTATAACATTCTAATATCAAGACAGGCTGTATGATTCATAAAATAATCGCAATAAGAAAGTGATTTTGATTTTAAATGTTTTAGTGAAATTAAGACGGCAAAAAACATCAGTATTGTAATTCTTACGCTAATTCGTTTAAATACTTGTCTTTTTTTTTTTCTTTTTTCAATAATATTATTTCTAATTGTTTTAGTAATTTCTTATTTACTACTACTACTGTTTGGCCAAGATTTGTTTATTAAATATGGAATATTAATATAGAAAAACCACGGACTGCAAACGTGGATTATCATCATCATTATCACTATTAATACTATATAGCCAATATTGAAATAAAATCTTGGCCAAACTGCAAACCGACAAAGCACATAATTATTATTATTATTATTAATATTACTACTACACAGCCATATTGATCAACCAAAAATATAAAATAAAGAATGCAATTAGATTTCCCCCCCAAATCGTGCGACCCTAAGTCAGTCGGTAATGCCAGAGGAAAACCATCCATTAGAATTCCCATCCTGAACCTTGACCTCTCAGAGCAAGTACTGATGCATATGTTCAGATTCAGTGAAAAATAGGAAAAGGACTGTGCAAACTGACCCTTGTAGGGCAGGATATTTTCAACATTGACGCATGAAGTTTTAGAGCTGCACTGTAGTATTTATAAATCAGGGTTAAAGGTCTGAATGCTCCTGCAATAACAGCCAAACAGAGATGACGCCAACACTGCAGTCAGTCATTAACAAAACAATAGTGTTCTCAATTGGCCTAGAAAATAATAACTCAAAGAATAGGATTTTTGCCAGGAGAATTAGCATTTGAGGGCGAGAGGCGGTGATGCATGAGTGGAGGTGACCGTATGTGTTCTGTATGTTGAGATCTCAGTATCAGACTGCCTTGAGGAGCATTGATAGACATCTGGACTCTTACCTTGGGCTCATAGTCTGGATCGTTTTCCTCGTCGGCTTCCTCTTCACCCTCCTGCAAATTACAAACACAGTTTACAAACAGTCGAGGGCGTTAAGATGATAAAAACAAACAACGAGATGAAAACTAACCTCATCGTCGGCTTCCTCGCCCTCCTCGTCATACTGGCGAACACAACAGAAACACAGAGGTCAGATGTTTGGAAATAAAGCATTTCACTTTATGACAAAGGATGTCTCGCTCACTCACGTCATCATCGTCATCTTCGATGGCCTCCCCAGTGAAGTACAGCACCGCCCTGGGAACAATGCGCTCACGGATGAAGTGACCAATCTCAAAGTCTGCTGCTAACACTGCCTCCGAGTCCTCGTCCTGAACACACAGCAAAAACAAACCATCAGACACTGATGCATGACCTCGAGATTTCATGGTTACTGGCCAAAATATCAGATTACTCACCAAGATGAATCACCATGCTTAAAAATAAAGGTTCAGCCGTTATGCTATTGAAGAACCATTTATGGTTTCCAAATAATCTTTTAAAAAGCTCTAAAAAGAGTCTTTTCTTAGCAGGGTTCGTACAGATACTGTAAATTGAAATTCCAGGACTTTCAAGGACTTTAAGCTCTACTTTTTGGTTTTCAAGGACTAACATCAGAGATCGCACTTATCAAACAATATTTTTAGTATTTTTTAAACTCAAATTACAGATATAAGGTATCCAAAATACAACTTACAACGTTTTTAATAATATATATTAAATACAAAGTTTATAATGGCTATTATTGTTCTATAAATAATATAGATTTATAATGTTGGCGTATCGAGGAAAGGTCTGATGGAGGTTTATCAGACGGGCTGCAGTGTTACATTTTGCGTGAAAAGATTGCATTTGTGCTTTAACAAACAAAAAAAGAAATTTCATATATTTTCTATTTAAATTAGTCAAGCACTTTTCAAGTACCGCTTCGTAAATATGGCTGTTTTCAAAGGTTTTCCAGGCCTTAAATTTCCAAAAGTCAAAATTCACCTTGTACGAACCCTGTCTTAGTGCAAAAAAACATTTTAAAATTATTAAGAATCTTTTGTGGAAAGGAAAGATTCCATGGATGTTAAAAAGTCTTCATGGAACCATCAATGCCAATAAAGAACCTTTTTGTGTGTAGAATAAAGTTACTAAATGTTCATGGCAAAAAAAAAAAAAACGAAAAAAAAAAAAAAAAAGGTTTACTCACCAGTTCACCGGTTTCTGGAACTGGAAAGAAAATTAAAGAAAAGAAAGTTTAGACCATGTCATTATCAGCAAAACCAACTCTTGATTAAAAACAAAACAAAAACCACATTATATAGTTATATATACCTTCAGGTGGTGAGAAAAAGTTGAAGAATGAATCATTGGGGACCGTCTTGGTAACCGTCCTAACTGTGCCACGTCCCTTATGTTTCTGTTTCTTCTTAATGGTTTTCAGTGTGACGTTCTTGCCCTTACTCCAGTCGATCGTGCATCTGAAAACAGACATTCAGTCTCACAGGTTTAATATTGGCACATCAATGCCCTCAATGGAGTTAAAGTCGAAAGTTGAGCCGTACCCTGTGCAGCCCATGATCTCTGGCCCGTCAAATGAGAAGGGATCGGACTCATCTGGCTCGGACCTCATTTTGTAGGTCTTTGTCAGGACTGTTTGTGTGAAGAAATCATTGGGCTCAAAGTGGAACTCTAATGTGAAACTCTGAAACGAGAGCAAACACACAAAACAGTGAGTGAACTGTGAGCTTAAAGACATCACACAGAAAACAACGACTTTCAGGCTCACCATCGGCTGGCCGGCGTCAGAGAATTTGACTTTGATGTCTTGTAAGTGCTTGAGGATTGGTTCATCATGTTCCTAGACGGAAACAAATCAATAGAAACAAATTAATCTAGTCTATTTGCTTTAATAAAAATGCACATTATAATAATGAAAATGCACACAAGACTAAATGAAAATGAGAATTGTTGCTTTGTCATTTACCTGATATAAAAGTCCAATATAGTTTTAGGTAACTATAATAATCCTGATCAACTAACCCAAGTTTCATGTTCTAAAACTGCGATTAATTATATTAATTCCTGATAGAAACTGAATATTTGGAAGGAAAGTCATATTATGCTGTTTCATGATGCCTGTATAATTACCTAAAATAAAATAAGTTGCAAAGTGCACTTTCACATCACTAGATGGCAGCAACGACAAGTCCAACATTTTCCAAAGAGAAATCACTCGCTGTAAATTCCCATGATGCATGACCTGCTTTTGAACACTACTACGGTCACAATCACTCCCTCGTGAGCCCACGTTTGGCCGCTCTTTCCCTACCTGCAACATTTCACTGAGAAGGTCAACGTTCTTGAAAACTGTGAGCCAGAACTCTGGGATTCCTTTAGGGTCTTCCTTTTCCTCATCTTTCTTCTCCTCCTCCACTTTGGCCTTTTCCTTCATTTCCTCCTGATAACGGCAAAGAGCCAGACAGAGTCAAGTTATGACCGAATAAATCAATACAAGAATGATATAAATGAGGTGGCATTTGAAGAGCATGCAGGTATGGATCACCTGTACCTGCTTACTTACTGTCAGCTCTTCCTCTTCATCTTGTTTCCACTCGCACTCCTCATCTGTGGGTTCGTATGCCGCTCTCACGATATCACTCCGCTAAAGACATAAGTTCAAATGCATCAAAATTAAACAATAAAAGGCTAATTCACAGAATCTTTAGGTCCAAGCAGCATTATCATCATTAACTACAACAAAATGCGTGTATATAATAGTAAAGGTGGTCCAGATGCAAACTTTATGCTGTAAGATTTAAATAGTTAAAGCATCTAAAGCAATGTTCTCAGGCTTTAATATCTTGAAGAACCCTGTTTTTAATTGAGCTTCTCAGCCATCACAACTCCTCTGGGAGAGAGAAAGAGCTATGGGAGAGGATAAACAGTTCCAGCTCAGGTTTTATTTTCTGTAAGACATCTCTTTGGCTGCTGTTGTCTCGTGTCCTCGATTGACCACATGATCTCACTGGAGAACACTTTGGTGTTTGCTGCAGTTGGAAATGCTGAGGCAGCAGGTCAATATAACAGCTTTAACAATCTGAACTGTCTTCTGGTACACAACAGCAGGTTGTTTCATCTTAAACTGCAGCTTTTACGAGAATAAAACCAACGTTATTCCTTCTGGATGAAAGAAATGAGTCTCACCTTGTCAAAGAGAGGCTGATACAAAGCGGCGTATTTTCGCTCCAGTTCGTGGACTTCCTCGTAGAACTTTGCTTCGATGTGGGCGCATTTGACCTGGAGGTTCTTAAGGGCATTAACGCGTCTCTTCACCACCTTTGGTAAGCTGCGTAGACACCAAAAACAACAAGAGGTCACAAGGGGGCAAATGAATAATTCATGAATGACTCAGAATTATAGTTTCGTAAACAAGAAAGAAATGAACTTCTCCATGATGTAATTTCAGCCCACTTAAATGGATTTTCAGATTTTTAATACCTTTATAATGGGCAGATTTTACATTTTACATCTTTTATGCCAAATTCTTACATTTAAAGAAATTCAACTAGATCAAGACGACGAGAAGTTATTAATCAAGTCAAAATCGTCCGGATACATTATTAACAACACTGTTGTTTGGAGACGAGAAACAGTTCTGCTGTGGATTCGTTTGTTGAACTATTATCATTTGTAAAACAGAGCAAAAACAGACAATATTGACATTAGGGGCTTTCATACCAGGCAGTTATAGGAAGTCAGTTATAGCAGCTAGCCACGAGGGCGCAAGTCGGCTAACAGTGTCGGTTAAGCGCGCCATTCAACAACGTCAACAACTAGAGCATGGAGGATGCCATGATCGGAGCCGTGTTTCTGTTGTGTGTCGTAGTTTTCGTGATAACGGAGATGGAATGTAGTCATAAGTTATGCAATTGAAAGAGCAAAAAGGAGGCAAAGAGACAACTTGCAGTGCTTCATATCAGAGGCTGAGAAATAAACAATGGCGACGGGTAAATGCTGTTAACATGAGCTTTCTGTATGTTTGCCATTTTCCATGTTCATGGAGTATATGTAAACTGTCTACACAGCTTTTTAAAAGTGGCGGTACCGGTGTTTTGTATGGCGTGTGTTCGGCCAATCAACGCACACTTACGTCACTGTTAGTTCCTGTTGTCCTGGGTTAGACCCTACTCTGAAGTTGGAGCTAATTTATTCCTCAAAAAGGTGTTCCTATAACTAAAATCATTCCCAGTACCAGTACACAGCAAAAAGCGGGTACATCTGCCAATAGTAATAGGAACTATGGTGTGAAAACCCTTAATATTGTCAAAAATGTAACTCACTCAATATTAACTTTTTATACATCAATTCAATGAACATCCCATTAGCAATTGTGCTGATATTCAGGGAAAACAACACTTTAAATAATGAAATCTCATTAAATAAAGGGGCATTTTTCCCCCATCATATCTAGAATTTGTAGCATTTTTATTAATTTTGATGCCATGCCAAGCCCCTGTTAATTTTCAACCCTGATGCAAAGTAGCAAGAAGAGGATCTGGCCAGAATTAGAAAGGTTTAATTCAGTCAGTGTTAGCAAAATAGGGAAATCAGATGCAGCCAATGAGAAACATTTGAAGTCGTGCTCTGCATATATGTGTGTGTGTGTGTGTGGGTGCGTTCACACACCTCTCCATGTACCCTGAGGGAGATCCCACGAGTCCGTCCAATCGCTCCTGCAGTGCCGCAAGAATCTGGGGGTTCTGCATCATCTGCATCGTCAGCTGACGTGCTAAAACCAGAGCAAACAAACATGACTGTTAAATGACAGCAGGAAGAACCAACCAATGACAAGGGGCGGAGTGCGATGCCTATATTATCCAATCAACAACTCTCAGAACTAGGGCACCTTCTTTGCCAAGGGTCAAAAAAAGATGCACTTTTCATCCCAAAAATAAAGCGGAAAACACAGGCGAGGTCAATGCGACAGAGCAGCAATCTTTAGAGAGCAAGCGCACATCTAATGCCCACATTACTTGATATTAAACACGCTTTGAGTTGCGCTAATACTCTGCCCGACGGATCGGTCCAGCTGCTAAACACAGCTAAGGTCACTGAGGTTACTGACTGATATCACGTTACCCAACACAAAAAGTGCCAGCGCTAACGTGCGCACAGCCTCTTCCTAATGACTTTGACCGACTGTCAGGTGTGTGTGTCAGCGATAAGAATCCATGACAGACGCATTTAACTTTCCGACACAGCAGCCTAGTGAAGAAAAACAGCAAAGGGACTCGAAACAATAAAAACACACTATAAGCTCAATGGAGGAGTTACGATTCGTTTAAGCAAATCGTTTCAATGTTGCTTTAAAGCATTAAAGACCCACTTTTTCCAACTTTTCACATCTTTTGTGATAAAACACCACTGTTTTATAATGGTTGTTGATTGTTACATTTTTGCTTTATGATTTTGAGAATCACTGCAAGATATGATACACAAACCTGGTCTGGTTGTGATGATTTGTAATGCAAATAAAGCGGATCAGTCAACCTGTCCTCTCGAGTGGTAGTCACACTCAACCAATATATTGTTTTTGCAGATTTATATGCACAGATAGTTGCGTTGTGGAACTATTTGTTGTCAGTAAACACCAGTGGCAATAGTTTTTAATTCCTTTGTGAACTGTCAAGCACCGGCAGTGGAGGATAGTTTTAATTGGTTATCAGCCGCTTGGTTACTGGCGTACATTTTTTTATTTAAACTGGTTGACCTTTAGTTTACACAGGAACCGAGGAGAAAAACATGCATAAAAGAGCCAAAGATCATACCTTTACTGTTGTCTTCCCCAGTCTCCTCTTCCTCCACCTCTTCAACATCCTCCATATCTGCTGGGTCCATTTCAGTTTGGTCTTTACTGCAAATACACATTAAAGGAGTTCTATCATGTTTTATGTTCATCTTTCTTTAGTGTGTAATGTTGCTGTTTGATCATGACTGAAACAAAGCGCAAAGTCACTCCAAAGGGAGTTATTCTCTATATCAGTGTTTCTGAACTCCCTGAAACGCCTAGTCTTGTGTTTTCTTCCGGGAACGAACATCACAATATTCATTTAAATAATTCCTGCTCAAAGCATATGCAAAAAAAGGGACGGGGCCTGGTTGAGTTGGTGTTTGACTTAATGTGTTCAGGACATTTCCCAAGCACATTTGAAGTGCATGACCAATCACAACACACTGCTCCAGCCGACCAATCAGAGCACTTAGTGCTTTTCAGGAGGAGGAGCTTCATAGAGACAGGAACTAAACAGAGCGTTACTGACAGACTTGGAAGAGAGAAGCTAGTCAAAAATTCGATTTTTTTGAACATTCAAGTATAAAAACCTGTTCTAGTAGACTACAAAAAAGAGATCCTCTTTAAAAAACAATTCCCAACTAACATTGCAAGTCTTAAATATTGTGCTTGCATTTGCTTCTACTGAGGTTAACATGACTTTCTCCCAAGAGATCTTTTAAAAGAGTTTTTAACTTCTTTAAAGTTAAGAGTTTAGCTTATTATTAAAAAAAATTGCTAACGAGAAAAAGTTTATGCATTCACGCTTTTATGTACATTGTTAAAACTTAAGCAGGGCCTGAAGCGCTGAGCTGAAATAAAAACACAGGAGCATGTGAACCAGCATCACATATATACGGCGCTCTTAAGAGACAGGAAGTTCCTGTGGTGAACAACAGGTGATTCGCGGATATCACTCGTACCACGTGTCGAATGAGTAAACCCAGAGCTGTAGAGTTGCAAAACACGTGTTAGGCATTGCATAAATGCTTGGGATGACACACTGAGGGTGAAAGCACACATGTTGCTGGCCTCGGTGTCTCTTACAGGGAGGAGAGAGGTTAGGACCGTACAGATCAGTTCACTGGTCACGCGAGGCTAATCAAACATCAGCCGAGAGGGGCGTTTATGTGCCATTTAATGCACAAACAGCCATAAAGAGATTTTAGCTGATAATGAGAAGGGCGTCAATCCAATAAGCTGTCAAACTGGGAAATGATACATGATCAAACCATTACTGACAGTCTAAAATAAAAAGCTCTTTAATAGACAAACAAGCACTTACTTGTCGAGATCTGCCATGTTGTTTCACCGTTCTGATTCCTACAGGAGAAAGAGAGAAGGGAAAATGTTAATGCTGTGCATTATGTTTAACAGCCTCAAGCCAAACTCGGTTGCTGATGGTCTTATCTGTCAGGTGATGGTTTACCCGCTGCACTGACGTGATTCAGGCATCCAATATGCACAAGTTTAACTATTTACGTAATGGACATTTGTCAAAAGCATCCAGATGTGTCCAATCAGACCTGATTTTGAGACACAAATGTATTGAAACTCGCACACGCTGCCATCTTCGTGCTAAAAAACTTCAATGGCAGAATTTCAACCCCTGGGGTTTTCTGAGATAGATTAGCAATAAACATCAAAGGTGTGAGCCCTCCATCTTCAGCTCTAATTCTGACTGGATCCATTTGTTAGTGCATCCGAGCCAGTTCCACCGCCTCCAAATCTGAAGTCTATGAGCCAGTCGTATCAAACACGACCTCAGACACCCACGTCCAGCGGCAACACTGAGCAACTTCATTCATTCAAGAGCTGATCGCTACAGACAGGAGGCTCTTCGCCTGTAGGAGATCAATAACATGAAGACCTGACAGCATCCATTCTTGACAGATTTGAAGGTTAATCTCTTCCTCTTTCTGTCTGCGTCAAGATCAGACAGCTGAAACCTGTCAATACAGACACATAAGAGTTTCCCAAACAATGGCAGCTACGGATCATGGCGGGTCACAATACCGGGACAAAGTTCCTGGCAGGTTTCCTCCAGCCTCTAATAACCGTTCGTCAGCAGTGAAAGCTGACAGCACGCCTTTAAACCTAATAAAAGCCATCCGACCTGGGAGCAAAGGCTAAATGCACTTGTTAAAAAGCCTCTCTAAGGTTCCCAAACCTTATGACCATTGAATTTCCAAGACTTCGCCATGATTCACCAAAGACTCTTTCATATAAATAGCAATTTACGGTCTACAATGTAGACTAGAAAGTGCATCACAATTCAATGTTATTTCATGACTGAGGGAAGCCTGTCTCGTCACAAATTAAAGGGATAGTTCACCCCAAAATTTAAATGGTCAGATAGAAGATATTTTTGTGTTCAACAGAAGAAACTGCACAAGTACACAAGTACATGTGTACTTGTAAATGCACAAGTAGAGCATTGGCGCTTGCAACGCCAAGGTCATGGGTTCGATTCCCAGGGAAAGCAAGAGCTGGAGTAATGGCCGATGAAAATATTTAACAATATGACTGTTTTTCTGTATTTTTAATCAAATAAATGCAAGCTTGATGAGCATAAGAGACTTTTCAAAAACATTAAAAATAGTAATGTTCCTAAACTTTTGGCCTGTACTCTAATGCAAAATCATTTAAACAATAGCAACATAAGACTTGCAAAAAATAAGCCAGACATAAATAAATAAAAAAAATTTAAAAGAGAAAATTAAATATTGTATTACTGGCTGACTTCAGTAGTAAAGCATTATTCTCTCCAATTAGAGCCTCTGGCAACTCACCAGCCAGAACTCATACAGATGTGCCGAATTAAACATCAAACTAGCCAACTAGGTCCAGGCATTGCTAAAGCTACCATTTAAACCCTCTGTTTAACTCTTAAACTGGGTTAATGATCTTGAAATTGATCCACGGGTCAGTGCAGTGGTCAATTCTCACCAGGCCACATCACCACGTGTTTCCTCCACAGATCCACCGGCTAAAGCTGTTAGCAGCACAGCATCCCTATAACCAAACCCTCACAACAAGAGAAAACTTATGAAATTACCAAAGCCATTCAACGATTCAGATTCAAGCTAATGAGGAAAACGTTAGAGTAAGCTGAATTTAAACCAGCATGCGTAAAAACATCAGATAATTTTATCCTAATCATGATCGAACATGTGCCATGTTTACGTCCCTCCATCAAACTTGCATTAAAAAAGACGGTTTAATCAAATAAATTGGTTTAATTTCCATTTTTCCGACAACGTGATGAGACACCCCCTAAAAAAAACTTACCCGCCAGATCAGACCAACTAACGTTACCATCATCCACCAACACGAGAAAAGACAACGTTCCTAACAACTGTAACCAAGCAAGTCTGTCAACAAAGAAACGTTTAAACGTTAAAACGGCAGGTTAAATATCGGTTAAACTTGGATTTAAACGATATTTAAAATACGAACAGCCATTTTCATCTCCATCATGGAGGAGTCTGTTTCAATGGCTGCTGACTGAACGGTTAGCTCACGCGCTAAATATCCAATTCTGACCACTTAACTCTCGACTTAAGTCGTACTTTATCTTCTAGTATGAACAAAAAGACGTCTATAAACACGGACAATCAGTCGCTCAGCGGTATTATGTCCTTACCGAGGAGCCGACGAGTAGAGGTCTGTCTGAGGCGGAGATGCTACTGCGCAGTGAACAGCGCGAGACTCCCGCTCTGATGGCGCTAAAAGGGGAAAAAGATCCCGCCGCGTGCGCTCATATACATCTGGCGTCAGCACGTAACTCAGGTCGCGCTTTGCTAATCCTACCATGGAATAGGCTGGGTGCATGAATATTAATTACGCACCGTGCTGTTCTGTCTGTAGGGCTATTCTCATTGGTTGAAAAGCAGACGTTGGCGTGCACTTTAGCTCATTAATATTCATGAGCCTAGCCTTGGTCATAGTAGGGTTCGGAAATATGCCACCAGGACAACGGTAAAGGAGAAGGAGGGGCTGCCGGAAATCGTTTAGGGGGGAATGCCATTGTTCCAGAGTGGGCCGGGGTGGAGGTTCCCGCCAAAGCGTTTGCGACGATATCTATCTATCTATCTATCTATCTATCTATCTATCTATCTATCTATCTATCTATCTATCTATCTATCTATCTATCTATCTATCTATCTATCTATCTATCTATCTATCTATCTATCTGTCTGTCTGTCTGTCTGTCTGTCTGTCTGTCTGTCTGTCTGTCTGTCTGTCATCTATCCATCTAATTATCTGTATGTCCGCCTGTCTGTCATCTATCTATCTATCTATCTATCTATCTATCTATCTATCTATCTATCTATCTATCTATCTATCTATCTATCTGTCTGTCTATCTATCTATCTATCTATCTATCTATCTATCTATCTATCTATCTATCTATCTATCTATCTATCTATCTATCTATCTATCTATCTATCTATCTATCTGTCTATCTGTCTGTCTGTCTGTCTGTGTGTGTGTCTGTCTGTCTGTCTGTCTGTCTGTCTGTCTGTCTGTCTGTCTGTCTGTCTGTCTGTCTGTCGGGTGAAGTATTTGAGTTTGGATAAGACTTTGTCTTCTGTATGTTTAATAAAATAAAAACAAACTTGGAAACAATCTTGTTGAAACTTATTCTGTCAAAGTGTCTAACATTTCTTGGTATGTGTTGCGGTAAAGCATTCCTGGGCCACTATCAAATTTGTAAGAATATAAATAGAGTCATTGTTCTGTGTGATTAGAAACAGGCATGGATGCAGAAACCTGGAGCAAAAACTACTCAGCGTAGATTTTAAGGTTGATTCGCCGTAAATGCCATTTAATTCACAGCAATTACACTGCAGAAAGTGTCAGAAACAATGAACAATAAGTTCCATAGCAAAAAGCCTTGATCTTTTTGAAATAACTGTCAAAATGTTTTTGTAGAGGTTCTATAAAACCTAACGACCTTTGACTTGACCTCAGCGAGCCAGTGATCTCTGACACTATTGTTTCTCTCTGTATGAACGGTGTCGCACTGCAAAAGCAGAAACACGACAAAAGTTAAAGAAGGACAGGAAATAATCACCATGCAGCAACATTGAAACAAAAGAAGATAATATTAAAGATCAGTAAAGCTCAGTCCACACCTATTTATTTATTTGCTTATAATAATGTTTTATTTATCTAACATCATTGGCCTTTTAATCAGCTTATGATATGCAAATGAGCCTATCTTAGATCACAGACTGTCACGACGGAGTCAAAGATGATTGCCAGAATATTGCAGCTTAGCAATTATTTAAACCTGAAAAGAGTTGCACGACATCCTTTCATATATAATTGCATAGCTATAATTATTTTTAATATGTACAAATGCAGACAGAGATATCAGCTATAATAGAAAGTTCTTCAATGCCTCATGCCATTTCATTCAAATCATTTCACAGTAAGTGTGTCCACATCACGTCATCTTGAGAAAAACTGGCCCTTTTATTAATTCAAGGGAGGATGTTCATGGTGAGACTGCTGATATTTAATAACCTACACATGACCTTTAATCAGCATCCACAGTTCACTGCAGACTGGCATTGGAGACCGCTTCATTGGCTTCTAGTAACAAAATCTGTCTTTTAAAGGAATAGTTGCTTTCTTCAATAAAAGTGGATGGGATGAAAGAGCCGTCAAGCTCCGAAAAGGACCATTTGAGCATCATAAAAGTATAGTCTATATGACTTGTGTGCTGCATTTGAGTGAGTAAATGATGATGGAAATGAACAAAGTCTCCCTTTGACTGAACATTTGAGCTGACAGTCCGAGCGCATGAGAATGAAAGCGCGTGTCGACCTCTCACCTTTTATTGTTTCTCTCTGTAACTATCATCTAGCGCTGAGACTTCAACCCTGCTGCTCGCTTTCCGGCTGACAGTAAGAGGAGCTGACATATACCCACAGTTTTTAAAAATTAATGCAATGACAGAGACACAGTTAACCCATCAGTAGCTGTATCTGTGTACACACACACACACACACACACACACACACACACACACACACACACACACACACACAGTAACTTAGTGACAGAGTTACATAACCAAAAGCAGCCCGTGGAGGCAAGGACAGGTGTTCACCCACTAGACCTAGAAATAGGTGCAAAACACCTGAGCAAAACTGGCTGGTTTAGATTAGCCTCATACTTCAGGTTAGTGATTTGAACAAATAAGACATGTTAAAAACTTACCTTAATTTTTTTTTTATATAAAAACTATATAGACATTAATAAAAAATTATAAAAACTATATATACATTTGAAAAAGCAGCAAAAAAAAAAATGCAAAACCAAAAATTAAAAAAAAAAAAAACATTTCAAACTATTATCTTTCACATTGTTTTTGCTGCAGTAAAATATCATAGAGATTTGAGGGTGTCATATATTAAGTATTCCTTTGATCAAATGTTCTAATCTTGATTTACACACACACACACAGACATATATATATATAGTATATATATACACACTAGATTTTGAATTTTTCTGAAGCGCCACACATTGTCTTCCGAAAACGTAAATATGTTGCATGAAAATTAAAAACAAATGACAAAATAAATAAAGCATTATGGCAACAACTTTTGCAATTTCAAGTGCCATATAGTAAACATGAAGAAAAAAAAAACAGATTAAAATAAAAATGTACATAAATCATTGGGTTAAAGGAATGCATGCATAATATTTAAAGAAGATGCATGATATAAACAATTAGCAGTGATATTCTCTATATACGTCCAGAGATGTTTTATGACCCAAGCATGAGCACTACATGTTCTATATGCTGATGCTGATGGTTGATTTGCACTGTACTGTACTGTACATGACCTGGTTGTGGGTCAAATATTTGACCACAAGGTATTTGCAGAATGAAGCACATGAGGTACAATAATATCAGACTCAGCAGAACCCCTGTGTTCGATCTGTCACTGTCACATGACCCTCACTGCAACGTAATCCAGCGGTCTCCCGGCACAGGACATTTAAAGATCAGCGTCTTCCACAGCAACCAAAACATGGGACACAGAGCGCCACTGCAAAAACACGACAGGATGGTCTCCATCATCCACCCCCTTCTGAAAAGCTTTCAGGGGATTTTATTGCACTGCAAGTGGGAGGTGTGGAAGTGCTGCACTCATGCATCTGCAAAGAAGCAAAACGAGAAAGATGGCATGCATGTGCCCTCCAAAAAAGATCTAGAGCGTAAACAGGATTCCCCCCGCCAGACGGGACCATGGGATAATCTTAGTACATTTGGAGGACTGTGGTACTGCGCCATCACCATGGCAACATGCCCGTCCTGTCGAGCCAGAGGAGAGATGAGGAAACACACCACTGTTACAGAGGCTATAAGAGCCGATTGGACACAGTTCAAATATACCTTGCTATTTTGAGAGGCCAAATCTTTTACATGTGGAATACATTTATCTGGTTAGTCAGTGTCATTAATGTGACTCTAGCAGCATCTGTTCACCACTGCAACTCCAGAGGAGGAGATGCCGTGTCTCTGTTTGACTGAAGCATTCCTCCCTTGGGATTTACCACCAAAATATAACCTGCAAAGTGCGCCATTTTTGACTGCTACAAATTTGTTACAAAAAAATTATGAGTGCAAGAGCATGCAAACATACAGCGCAAATCAAAAGTTTGGAATCATAATGATTTTTCTACATTCGATTTGAACATATTTTAAATATAATATATTGTAAAGTGTAACTTATTCCCGTGATCAAAGCTGAGTTTTCAGCATCATTACTCCAGTCTTCAGTGTCACACGATCCTTCAGAAATCAGTCTAATATGATGATTTGATGCTGAATTATTATGGCCACTAAATTATTAATAATGGTTCTTATTGTTATCAGTGCTGAATACAGTTTCTCTACTTAATATTTTTGTGATAATCATGTTCTTTGATGAATGGAAAGTTCAAAAGAACAGTGTTCATTTGAAATAGAAATCTTTTGCAACATTATTAATGCGTTTACTGTCACTTTTGATCATTTTAATGTGTCCTTGCTGAATAAAAGTATGATGGATGGGTGGATGGATAGATATAGATGGAGAGATATAGAAAAATAGATATAGACAGACACAGACATACAGAGACATAGATAGATCCATGGATGGATGGATGGATGGATGGATTTGTGATCATATAAAAGTATTCATTTCTTTACCCAAAAATGACCCCAAATGTTTGAATTAAAGTATCAGGTTTTCCAGGTAAAATGTTTTCAACATGATGGATGAATAGATGAGATGGACAGATACATAGATAGATTAACCCTCCTAATGCATTAAAAAATATATAATACACCTTTTGTATTCCCGGTGGAACGTAAGCTTATAACACAGACATAACTTAACATTTTTCAATTAAAACCATATAACTTCTCGTTAATGAGTGAATGCACAAAAGTTTGAAAGTGTGGGCCTTTCCTCCTTGACTTTCTCAAGTGGATAAATGAGGTAAACAGTGTGTGCTGGAACAGAGGCGAGGGTTCGGGACGGGTGTATGTATTTCTGCAGTCTCAGATGGTGTTTCCCCTGTAGAAGCTGCTGTTAGATGTCAAACCGCCACACCAGCCAGAACCTCCTCATCACTTATTCATGCAGATTTCGTTTTTGCACTCTCACACTCTTCTTGCTCTGCCAGTAGAAGTTTCTGCGCCACAGAAACTGACCTCATACACACTTACTAACTTCCTTTTTTCGTATAAGACACCATTACTGTTTTAAAGACTGATAGTTCTAACAGTCAGTAAGTGTTATAATTAACTAAAGCTGAAACCACAAATAAAATAAATACAGTTTAATGGTGTGGGAGGTCTGTTCTGTTCATAAGCAATCATATATACCACACTAAATCTGCTTGACAAACACAGATGTATTTGAAGAGGCAGCTCACAGAGCTCATACGCAGCGGCCATATGGAGCTCTCTGTCAGCATCAGCATGAAAGAGCTGCATCACCGTTCAAAGAGTCCTTCACACTTTTGTTCGTCATGAATAATTCCTTTAGCCCACAGTCCACATTGAATTAACACATTTCTGTGGTGTCAATTATGGACTAATTAATAGACTGATAATCGTTTTCTGCACAGCATGCTAATGTCAAATGTGTAGCTACTTGAATGACTGTTGGGAACAATATCATCAAAATCAATGGATCAAGTGGAAACACAATCATACCCGAAAACTGAACAAAAATGACCTTTAAAATATGCAATTTTGGCGATTAATACTGTAGGTTTTGAAGATGAGGGGATTGTGAGTAGGCTAGGCCGTTTTTACTTTTTTATTTATTTATTTTTAAACTTTTCCTTTATCATATTGCAAATGTATAGGCTAATAGTTTACTTCTTTATGATTGAGAAAATATTGTTCCTCGTTATTTCGAACTACAGAAATCGAGACCTTGACGCGATCGCAACGTCCGAATCGCGAACGAATCCTCCGAGTCGATTTTTATTGGCGAATCTTTTAGATCGGTTCACACAACGCACTGAACGATTCATTCGCGAACGGGAATGATCCGATTGCAGCTGCTATCGAGTGAACAACTCACTGATTCAGTGATCCGTTGGAGAATCGGTGAACTGGCTCAAAAATGAGAACAAAACCAGGAGAAACACGAGGCAAAGTGCTTGAATGTTGGGACGATTTGATTGTGAGTTACTAAGATGGAATTTTAGTAGTGTTTATTGTGGATGAAAATCATATTTTTGTTGACAAGTTTGTGATTAAGTCTGTGGTATTAAAAGGTATTTTGATCAGAAGGATGGAGCATCTGCTAAAAAATGAAATTAATATTGAAATATGATACATTAAATGATAAAACACTGCAAAAAATTCACTAGCTCACTAGCATATAGCCAGAGCCATATAGAGATGGCTCTCTATATGGTTATATAAGCTCAAAGACAGCAACTAATGTTAAATGCCACAAAACTCTCATTTTGATATCATGAGTCTTCAAGCTTGATTTAATCAACAAGCCGTAACAGTTTGAGCATGCTAAAGAACAAATGTATTCAGATTTAGTTTCTTTTTTGTTTTAGGTGGGCATAATGTGCAATATTGTGGGTTTTATGCGAGCTCCCCATGGAGATTCGCTCTCTCTTGCCATCTTGTCTGTGCCAGCCAGAATCTGCCTCTTCTGTGGATCTCTCTTTATTTCTTTGTGTCTTTCTGGCTCACCCACTCTCTCTCCATTCCTTAGCAAAAGGCGGGGGAGAGACGAATGTGAAGTGACACAGGAGAACGCTTTGCTGTCCTTCAAGTCTCCGTGTGTCCTCTGAAGAGCTGAAGGTACAGCGAGTCACTGTCAGCAGCCAAATGAACAAGCCAGGTTGTTCTGTCACACTAATTCACTCACCGAACACAAAAAAGCCCAGCATGCAACTCAAAAAGAGAGAGATTACATGACTGATTCACAAGACGAGGGACTCTTTCTGGATCTTGAGTCATTTTGGCTCACGTTGACAAATTTGAACACGAGTATTGCTCAACTAAAGGTTGCCGTCTCAAGATACGACTCAGATCTCTTAACCTTACAAAGCCTTCTGTGTCATATTTGATGCACACATTTCTAAGGCCTCTAAATGATCAACATGACCAAAGCTTTGCAGATAAACCCATTGCACACAATCTTACATGCCTTCTGGCGTCTGATTGATAGTTTATATATATTTTTTATCAAGTAAAAGGCCCTTAGTGTGATTGATTGTACAAATGTACAACCCTCAACTCGCGGTTCACAAGTCTTTTTTTGCTGTGAAATCTTTACTGACTTTTATATATATATAGACTTTTATTATAATTTTTTTTTCACATGTGGATCAAATATGATCATTTGGTTTTTGTGGAAGGTTTATTTGTTCATCTCTCAATCATTATTGCATTGCATTATATGTTTTAAAACTACAGAGCTTTGATCATAAATCTTAAATATAATTTTAAGATATTGGCAGATATAGCAGTGACGACTGATATTTATATGCATTTTATGTCAGTACTCTGTTATACTGCTATAAAGATCTCATTGAGTTACATTACAAGCTATCAGAATTTCATCGTACTTTCCGGCCATATAAATAACAGCATCTGCAGCAAATTGCATGTTTTATTATAGGCCTTAGAAAAAAATTTAGGTGTTTTTCCTCGAGTTTGAGCTCCATATTCTCACTATATCACATAAAAGCCTGATGTATCAAATATGATACTCAACATAACACACATATGCAAACTTTAGGTTCAATAAGCTTCTAAAAAATGTATTATTATCTCATATGTCAAGCTTTGCACTGTTGAATGAGGAATCATTCATGTCTTTTGCACACAGTTTTAATACTATACTATAATAACCCTAAGCTAAAAGCTTCTGGAAATTAGATGAGGCTGACAGGGATAATTGAGCATGACTGAATCAAAAGTGGTTTAGTCACCTCCATGTTATTAAATTGACCAAAATGGAGGATGCTTCACATCCTCCTCTCATTTCTATGAGTACGAAACCGCATTTGGCGGCTAATAATGACCTCATTCGCTATTTATAACCATCACAAGAGCCCAGCGCAGTCAGATATATGTTTAATAACCACAGACTGAAGTATATGCGTGTGTGCACACGCTGCAGAGCGCTATTGTGACAGACGTCCGTGTTAATGCTCTTTTAATCCCTGAGCTGAAAGAGAGCTCGGCTGCAGCACTTCTTTTATCTGCTGCGATTCCAGCTGGGATAAAAACTGTGCTGAGCCAGCGCTCTCTCTGCCAGCGCTCACCCTCACCCCTGTTTAAGAGACGTGGCTGTGCGGAGGACTCTATTCAGTGTCAGAAACAGAAGAGGTCAGACCTGGTGACCTGGATCTCTGACTGCCACACATGTTGGTGGGTTGCAGGTCTGTTCTGAAATGATGCAACTAACCCTAAAAACACATGACATATAGTCAGAATTGTTTTCGTTTAATATGGAACAGTTCATTTAACCTTAAGGCTTTGTGTTTAGAGAGTTTCTATATGCGTGTTCTTGGTGAGTTTCATATTTGAAACATCTGGGGCCGGTTTCACAAAGCTATTTTAGACCGGTCTATAGTGTTAGACAAGTCTAAAGTTTGCTCATAAACTAGTCTAATGCAAGTTAGACTGTTTCACAAAAATAAAGACTGACTTAATTTAGACCAAAAAAATTAGACACCTTACCCCCAGGCTAACTTAGGTCTATGTAACCTTGGCAACCAGCAGTAACAATCAGTTAGATTACAAACAGCCAAAAGAAAAGGGAAAATGGCTCATAATTTAAACATTTCTTCTTGTTACTACATTCTCCGCTAAATTTCCCAAGTAAAACATCCTTGTAACTGTTATACTCCTCCAACAAACACATATTTTCCGCTGGGGTAAACTGCACTGAGCGGTTGAATGCGCTTACTCGATCCGCCATGTTTTTTGTTTTGAAAAGTGTCTTATTTTACCCAGAATGCATTGCAGTGTAGTCCTACTTAGGATAGTCAGAGTCTTAAGTGCTTTGTGCAACGGTCTGGTTTAGATGTCTATCTAAAATCTGACTATCTACTATATCTAAGCCATAGTCAAAGTCTATCTTTGTGAAATCAGCCCCAGGCTTTTATGGCTTGTGGAGAAAAATGGTGAAAAATGCCTTTAATTTAATTTAAAAATATGCAATTTGGTTGTCAGGAATGGCTGTAGTGAAGAAATGACGAAAGGAGTGCGGAACAAAAACAGTCTTTAGTAAATCCAAAACAAAACACAAGGATAACGTAACACAACCACATTAAAGTCTTTGCACACTGAGTCCGAAATTGTCGTATGCGTTTTTTTCGTATTCGTCATTCGGTGGCTGTGAATTGTCAAAATGCTTGTTACAGATGCGAAAAACGCAGAAAATCGAACCCGATCCAATTTTTTTTTATGACAGATGAAAGTTTCAGAGGGAGTGTGTAAACGTGCCGTATTTATTTTTTAACGTTCGAACATTTCGTACTCAGTGTGCAAGGAGCTTATACACTGATGATAGCGGATACAGAACTAAAGAAACACAGGTGAACATAATCACAGTGAACGAGAGCAGGTGTGTGGAAATTAACAACTATGGAGACTAACTAGGGAACGCAGTAGAACAGGGAACAGAATGAACACAAAACCAAAACACAACAAACACGTTACATTGCTGCAGATGCTGATATTTATATGGCCGGAAAGTAAGATGAAATTCTTGTAATGTAAATCAATGAGATATTTATAGCAGTATAGACCTTATGTAGCTCCGCCCCTTTTCAGCGCTGCGCTCATTGTCTTTTGACTTCCGGTCTGTATTTTCACAGCGATTCTGCGTGTTTATTAATGAACGGCTCGTTTTAAAATATTCACGGTCGACTGACATTTAAGTCATCTGATTTAAACATCACAGTCCTCATGATAACTTTCGTTAACTATACATTAATACATGGACAGCAATGCCATAGAAATATAGAGCTGGTAAGTCCCGCCCCTTCCGCTAACCCCACTGGACCTCTAGATTGAAAAATCGTCAATGCAAGTGAATGTGAGAAAATAATTGTTTTCTGGTCCCGTTTGAATTTTGCCATGAATGTGAACATATGTTGTCTGTGAATTTTTAATATAATTTTTCGTGTGAAGAATGCTACAATTTAGCGGGTA
The DNA here is from genome assembly GCF_964197995.2 of Scardinius erythrophthalmus. Lineage (NCBI taxonomy): Eukaryota > Metazoa > Chordata > Actinopteri > Cypriniformes > Leuciscidae > Scardinius > Scardinius erythrophthalmus. Next base: position 3,792,650 of record NC_138224.1, on the reverse strand, counting down.
GAAGTTTGATACGGTTAGACTTTGTGTGAGAGCACTTTGTGGACTACAACTCTTCGCTGCTTTCGACGTGTTTGAAACGTCAACACCACTCGCACACGGACACTAGCTCACGGATCCCGCTAAACATGGCTGTGTCTTTGGTGCACTTCACCGCCTTCTTTCAGGGAGAGGACAAAATCGTTGAGGTTAGTGAAAACCACGGGTAAGTCAACTTTATGGGGTGACGTCACATAGGCGACATGTAGTCTTTCTCGTTATGTCTTTTCCACAACTGCTAGCCGAAGAATCATACCATATACTGTCAAACTAATAACATGAAAAGTTATATAAAAAATTCACAGACAACATGTTCACACTCCATTACCAGCTCTATACTCTATACAGAGCGACCGCAAAAACGGAAGTTAAAAGACAATATTCTAAAGATGGCGGCGCCCTCGTTTTATAACAGACTACTGACATAAAAAAATCATATAAAAATCAGTCGCCACTGCTATATCTGCCAATAATAAGGGGGCGTTTACACGACACTTTTTTTTTCAAAAAAAAAAAAAAAAACATAAAATATTGTGTGCGTTTTTGGTCGTACATTTACACGAGTGTTTTACAAGGTGTTTTGAGGGTCTGAAAACACAAACCTTTGAAAACGGGTTTCAAAGTGCAGGTTTTAAAATACAAAAAAAACCGCGAATTTGTGAAACTGTGACATCATGCGCATATATATGATGTGTTCAGTCTGTGGGCATGTAGTGACTGCGCCATCTACTGGCCTGGCAGCAGAATACAGCGTTTTTAGTCGTTTCATCATGATAATGTTATCGTCTGTACGCGTATAACGCAAGAGGAAACACTTTTCTGTTTTAATACATCGTTCTCATGTAAACGTTTATATTTAGATACTTAGAATCAAAGCTCTGTCATTTTAAAACATAATTCAGTGCGATATAATGATGATTGAGGGATGAACAAATAAACCTTCCTCAGAAGCCTGATGGAAATGATAAAATGATATTTTTTCATGTCAAAATGTGTTAAATAACCAAGTACAAAAATAAACAGACTGATCAACTTTTAAGTCATGTTTAGACTGTGCATCCTGTACAAAATAATCCAATTAAGACTCGACTGTCTGTCATCCCATATATGAGGCTGACTAAATGAAATTTCACAGCAATTTGCAATGAGAATATACATTTATATATAATTTTTTTTAAAGATTGAATTTTTTATAATGTGTGAGCCAAAGTGTGTTTTGTGCTGGTGAGAGCATGTTTTCCTGGTCTTGAGAGGATGCATCAGCATTTGTGAGTGTGTGCGTTTGGTTATAGTTAGTGATTATATAACAACTTTAAAAGGTGTAAGTGCGTGCTACAATTTCTCTCAATCAAAGTGCATTCAGTGCAATATTATACATAGAAAAGCATGATTTTTATAAGTACAAAATTTCTATTTCGATTTGGAACTCCCAAAAGATTATCATATAAAATGTGTGATATAAAATGACTGGTGTGTATACGCATCTGTTATGTAAAAAGCATATGACAGAAGTTGCAGGGCTGCATGTAGTTGTGTGTGTGTGTGTGTGTGTGATGATTACATAATGACACTTCTGCATGTCTCTCTCCCAGCACGTGCATGCGTCTGCGGACAAGCTGTTTCGGTCTGTTTCAAGTCTGCGTGTCCTGCAGGATTAGACCAAAGCCTCAACATCTCGAGATGCTGTCGGAGACGGTCTCTTAGCAACGGTGGCACCGGAGACAATGAGTCGAGAGCTCCAAATATGGATGCGAAGGAAATCCATTTATTGGACTGGCAAAGATTTAGAGATGACAGACTCACGGGGGTTCGGCGTGACAGCGGAGATCAACCCAACCCGAATTTCGGTGCCACGTCTCTCGCCTCGCTATTAATAATTGAGTGAAGATTAACTTTCAGGTCTGAGGAAAAGCTCAGCGCTCTTATTTCACACATTTACGTCAGCCTGATCAAGCAAACACACTGATTTTGCACAAACTGAGGTGTGTTTTTACAGTCACTCACCAGTGACATACAAGCTCAGCTTGTAGCAGAAGTGGATCCAGCACTTATTCTGCAGCATTAATGCTCAGCTCTCATCCCAGTGATCCCACATTTAGATCTACTGCTGCATTGTGGGATTTCATCTTCTGATGGAACGCTCTAAATATCCAAGGAAGCATCCGAACCCAAAATAAATGACTTTTATTAAGAGGAAGAGCGCCGTTTCATCTCCATCATGGGTTTGATCCCTCTGAGATGTCAGATATGAGTGAACGAGATCAGTCTGAGCTGAGACTGTCACCTGTGTTTCACACGTTCACTTACACATCGGTCTGAAAGTCCCTCGGTGTCTAAATCAGGAATCCACTTCACGCATTTCAGGCTTTGTGAGGACAATAGAGTCAGAATGAACAGCGTGATTCATTCTTTGTGCTTGTTTATCAAGGGCCATTCGATGAACAACACTCACATTTCCAACCCAGTAATTATTCTTGTGGTTATGAGAAAGTACAAAAAGGATCCTATGACATCATTACCATGTGAAGTCACCAGGGTTATGACATCATCACCATGTGAAGTCACCAGGGTTACGATACCCTGGTAATCCAGAGTTCTCGCGAGCGCACAAGTTGAATTTGCTCAGCGAGTTACTCTGGCGTCGAGTAATGATGCTCATTACATATGCCCCTCGATCTGAGCTGCACCAATCACAGCGGGTTATCTGATATAGGCGGGCCAGAGGCGAGATGACGACAGCGCTGTGACGTCGAAGTCATTGGCCGCTACAATGAACGAGTTAGACTTGGCTTTTTATCTAAAAGAGGAACAGAAGACGCCGCTCGAATCCTTCCTTTGCAAGAAGGACGTTTTTGCTGTTTTGCTGACCGGATATGGCAAGAGTCTAATCTACCAGTTAGCTCCGCTGGTAGCTAAGCGATAGCTTGTTGTGATTGGTCGTAGTGTTGTCTAATTGTGTGCAGTGAGATTTTCAAATGCATGCTTGGTGCCGCCCCTCGAGCTGGCCGATTCCCATTAGTCGACGCCGGAACATTAATCTTTCAGATTTAGGTCTGGATTTCCAGACTAAGGTTATGATACATCACTATGTGAACTCAACAGGGTTATGACATCATCACGTGAACTCACCAGGGTCATGACATCATCACGTGAACTCACCAGGGTTACAACATCATCACGTGAACTCACCAGGGTCATGACAACATCTCAGTGGCAGGCGGGAAGATGGCCCGTCGCTCTGGAAGCTGCTGTCCCAGCATGCATCAGCACACATGTGGATTAAATGACGGCTCCAGCTGTTCGTGAAAATGCATTCAACCCATTAACCCTCCAAAACAACTACATCTGACTTCTATAAACTCAACTAAAATACTAATCTACCATTATCTAAAAAAATAATCCCTGACACGTTGACCGACTACTTGTGAAGGGATTTTGCAAACTGATTATTGTCTTTAGATTATCCCAACTATTTACTAAATAAATAAATGTGCATGATATTGTGATTTTAGATTAAATTATTTTCTTGGAAGAACTGGAATTTACAGTTGAATAAATGATATATTTTATTGAACTCTTTTGTTTTAATTGATTGGTTACTCCACGCTAATGAAGTGAAGTCTTAAAGCGCCCTCTGCTGGCTCTTACAGTAAATGCATCTAAAATGACACAGCATTGCTGAAAACATCACACACATACAGTGAACACATCTGACATTCACACATACCGCTAATATATCAGTTACACAAAACGGTATCAGTAATGAAAGGATTTTAGTTCAATGAAATACTAATACAATTTTTTTTATGACTCTAAAACTTGCATAAAACACTTTATAAAAGCAAAATTAACTAAATGAACAAACTAAAATAAAAAAAGAAATACACTGAAAATGAAATAAACTCATATACGCATGAAAAAAAGTCTCTAAAACTAACTAAAAAAGGCCACAAATTATTTGTAGGTTTTGATAAATGTTCTATTATAAAACTGTACAACCAAATATAAGCAATCCCACTAGACTTGACATTTAACACGTTAAAAATGTTTAAATGATTCCAGTCAGCACATTAAAAATAAATACAGCAAAATTGAAATCAACTGAAAACCAATGATAGTGTGTAAATTAAATAAATCAACTGAAAATGAAATCATAACTATAATAACTTTTACACAAAACCAAATCAATACTGACGTGCAAAGGAAGGAGAAACAATAGTACAGTCTTTTCCATTTATTTGGTGATATGTCACAGGTGACAATAAACTTACAGCAAGTTATTTCTGTAATACAAATAAAGCATGGTCTGTACATAGAGAGCAGGAAATCATCAAGAACAGAAACAATAACGTGGATCAGCAGGAGTAAAAACCTGTAAAAAGAGCCTGGGGTGAACAAAAAAAAAGTCAACAAAGATGTCAACTAGAACTACGTGGAGACGAACACTGAACAGAGTGCATGTGACATGGAGTTTGATCCCTGGTTTGGTGGCAGACGATGGCAGATCTATGGCAGCTTTGAGCTCCGGGCGGGACGAAATCTACAACTCACAGTGAGACGCCGAGCCGGACACGTCTCCGAGATCGAGTATGGCACATTCACTCCAAAGTGAGAAATAAAGACAAACGATGGTGGGAATTAAACGGTCGGGTGTAATCCCTCAGACTCCGGCTGCAGGACCCGCTTGTAAAGGCACGTGGTTTTTCTTTTTAGTAGTTATTGTTGATGTGTGCACATTCAAAACATCTGATTGGACGCTGTGCAAGTGATCAGGTGACCGAACGAAGACACGTGACGGGGCTATGGGTGACGGCGTCTGGCTAACACACGTTTCTCTAGAAGTACAAAAGGAAATGGGTTCTTTACTATGTACAGATGAGACGTTAACGCTCTAATCTACTCTCAGACTATTTGGCTTGTTAATCGTACATCTAGTCTGATGTAACATTGGCAGACAAGAGTCAAGCAACTACAAAAAGTACGCAACAGTATTTCCTGCTACAGGTTTACTAACGCCTAGATCTACTGTTTCCTCCGAGTAATATTAAAATGTGACGCTTGAGATACTGTACACGCTTCCTCCAGTATCCTTCCAATAAATTAAACATCGTTACCTTCAAACACGACTTACGAACGTATGAAATGCAGGATCCACACACTGTGCTGTTAAAAAAAAATGAAGATTCAGAATGAAATTGTTCCCGGAACAGTTTTTAAATAATACAAAAATTTAACCTCGACTCACAACATCCTTCATTCATTTAATAAAATGCTCGTAAAATACCAGTAACATCTGCAATATTGAACCTTTTTTAAAGTTTATATTAGGGTGTTCGGGTCACGTTTCAGTCCCAAAAAGGAGTTTTAGGACTAAAATGCATTAAGACATATTCACTTTCATAACATTTCCAAATTCTCATTGCTATAATGCATCCATACGCAAATTTTATTTAAATCAGTACAAATTAAAGGCAGTACAATAAATACCATCACGTACAAATACTTAATATCTCATTTTTTAGGGGATTTTTTTTTTTTTTTGCACTTCAGTCATGAGAATTTGGGGTGAAATGTGCTTATTTGTCATGAAAATATCATATAATTCGTTTTTTTTTTACCTAGATTTGATGATATTCACCCATTAAGTGTGTATGTTGACTGACGTCCTCCATGGAGGGGTTAAACAGTGCTAAAATAAATTAAAACCATTGGAGGCTGATGAAGAATTTCCTCTTTTTTGAAGAATAAAAGTAAACAGTCATTTCTAAAAACATCCCACAATGCACTTCAACCACGGCTTGATATTAGCCGACGATACGAATTCATTAAAAAAACGGAACGAATGAAAACCGAATGTGATGGTGAGGTGAGTGAAGGGTCTCCCGTTCGAGGAGGAGACCTGGACTTGTTACTTGAAGATGAAGTTGAGGAGGACCTGGACGAAGATGAGGAAGAGGATGATGGCGAAATCTCTGTGAGTGAGGAACCAGCTCTCCGTCGTCGACTGACTCGCCACTCGACTCCTCAGGGCGTTGACGCTCCTGGACGCAATGTTAAGAAAGGTGAATATTCTTGTTGTTCAGTGTGATGTGAGTGTGTGTTAGAGACGCAGCGTCACCTGTTAATGTCCTCCTGGGTTTTTCTGATCGACTCAATGGCACTTTGGATTTCACTCAGATCTGTTCCTTTCTTCCGGAGGCGGCTGTTGTGTTTGCTTTTGTGCCCTGAAGGAAAGACAGTGATCAGGTGGTGGCATGTTTGAGCATGTGTGTGTGTGTGTGTGTGTGTGTGAGACGTACTCTCGCTGCCTGACGAGTCCTGTCGGTCCGGCTCCGGAGACGAGCAGCCACTTTCAGGACTCTTAGGTTTATCACTCTTGTGTTTCCGCTTTGGTCCCGTCACCTGCAGAAACACACGCAGACGAGAGCCGGACATTCACACAGTTTATTCTTTATATTGTGGTTATGACAGTCTGAATTATATATGCGATTCTCAGATATTTTTGAAAGGCTGAAAACAGGGTCCAACATGAACTTTTTGACAGCCATAAATATTTAATACTGGCAATGAAGCTGTATTTTGCATATTTGTTTCCATCCAAGTTGGAAATTTCTATTTTTTTTTTTTTACATTTATTACTACATTTATTGCTTGTTCAAATGCAATTGAAATACATTTATTATGTATTTATTTAAATGCTAATTTAATTTCTAATTATTTTTTATTATTATTATATGCATTATTTGTTTAACTCCAAATTTAATTTCTAATTAATATTTTATTTATTATTATTATTATTATTATTATTATAGGTATTATTTGTTTAACTCCAAATTTAATTTCTAATTATTTTCTATTTATTATTATATGCATTATTTGTTTAACTCCAAATTTAATTTCTAATTAATATTTTATTTATTATTATTATTATAATGGGTATTATTTGTTTAACTCCAAATTTAATTTCTAATTATTTATTATTATATGCATTATTTGTTTAACTCCAAATTTAATTTCTAATTAATATTTTATTTACTATTATTATTATTATTATTATAATAATAGGTATTATTTGTTTAACTCCAAATTTAATTTCTAATTATTTATTATTATATGCATTATTTGTTTAACTCCAAATTTAATTTCTAATTAATGTTTTATTTATTACATTTACTATTTATTTGAAAGCACATTTAATTTAAAATCATTTTTATCATTACATTTATTATTAATTTTTACATTTTTTATGTATTATTATTTAAACGTATATATTTCATTCTACTTCCCTAACCCTTCATTTATACAACATTTATTATTTAAACGCCAATTTAATATCAAACTATTTATTATTGCATTATGTATTTAACTCTTACATTTATTTATTTAAATGCAAACTCAATAATGAAAATGTAACTTCTAATTATTATTTTATTACATATTAAGATTTATTTAAAGAAAAAAAATTCTAATCAATTTTATTGTTACACTTATTTTTTCAAATTTAATTTATACTTACTTTGTATTTAATACAACATTTATTATTTATTTAAGCATGAATTTAATTATTATTTATCTAAAATTTCTGAATATCACAAAAAAATATTGTTTCCATCCCATGTTATTTAATGTGCACATTTATTCCTATCTTTGTAAATGCTTTTTTATACAAAATCCCAAGATTCACAAAACAATTCATTTTGGACCCTAGTTTCAAAGATGCATCCCTGATGCAACCAGAAAACAGAAAAATCACACAGGCACGCATGCGAGTCAGTTGCAAACGCCAAAGAGCACAAAGAAAAAACAAAAGCTGAAAGTGAAGCAGAGTGGTCATGTGACCAGGTCAGGTAGCAGATGATTGGTTGAATGGAAGGTTGAAGAATGGACAGAGCGCAGGCGACGGCAGGCGATGATGAGATGGAAGCAGAGAGAGGGATTGTGGGTAGAATGAGGGAGAGGTGGGGACAGAAGGACGTACCTGGCTCAGGTAATTGTCCCTCCGGGAGCCCTGCTGGGTACTGAGACTAACTACACTGGCTGAACGTACCATAGGCGTCCTGTGGCGCACTTTGGTCTGAATACAGCCGTCTTTCTCGAACTGAATCAGATCGTTGAGCGGATCCCACGGACGAGTGCTAGGACACAGAGAAACACACCATCCTCACAGTAAACAGGACACGCTACAATGACCTTCCTGTCCAGGAGGGGGCAGCGTGTGTTAGAAAACCAACAGTGAGCGCAGGCTGAACTGCTCTCAGATCTGTTTTAATGCTTCAGTTCAATTTTAGCTATCAACAAAATCAAGTTATCAAAAAAAAAAAAAATGTTTTATTTTGACCAAATTCCATGTTTTCCATTAGAATTTTTCTGGATTCCATTCAGTTAAATTAAATAAACAAAATAAATGATCAAAAATCATGTCTAATCAATTGAATTCACAATATATATATATATATATATATATATATATATATATATATATATATATATATATATATATATATATTTTTTTTTTTTAAGTTTAACAAAAATGAAATTTTTAGGGCCCACAAATTTCACAAATTCCCTGTTTTCCATTTGAATTTTTCTGGATTCTGCTTTTGATGCTTTAGTTAAATAAATTCATTTAATTTAATCATAAAAAAATCATGTCTAATCAATAAAATTCATCAAGCTTTAACAATTTTAATGCTTCAATTCAATTTCAGCTTTAAAAAATAAATAAAAAATTGGGCCCTATGAAATCAGTTTCATTTTTCCCAAATTAAGTGTTTTCCATTAGAATTTTTTTTCTAGATTCCATTTGGTTAATTGAAATAAATAAACTTAATTTTAATCATCAAAAGTCATGTCTAATCAATTGAATTCACAAAAAGCTAACAACTTAATTAATAAAAAAATGTTAAATTTAAAACCTTTTTTTTATAGTTGAACAAAAATGACATTTTAAGGGCCCTATAAAATTTCCCCCAAATTCCTTGTTTTCCATTCGAATTTTCTGCATTCCATTTTGATGGTTTAATTAAATAAATAAAAAAAATATATAATTTAATCCACAAAAATCATGTCTAATCACTAGAATTCATCAAACTTTAACATTGTAATAATATAATCAATAATAATGAATATTTTTCTGTGTTGTGCTTTGATTTTTCTGGATTTACGATTTAACACAAATTCATCATCAAACACAGTGGCAATCAATTAAAGGCATACAACATCACTTGAATGAATCGTAATGAAATGTAAATGTGTGCTTACTCAGCGTAGCGGTAGTGCCACTCTCCGGTGGCGGGGTCCTGCTCGAACAGCGCGGGCATCCACTCCTCACACTTGGCCTTGCGCTCGCGCGCCGCCTTCCTCTGAACCTCCTCCAGGATGAACTTCTCATTTGTCGCCTCCGTCTGATCCTTGTTGTTTATGGCCCGTGTCACATGTTGCCACAGCCTGAAGATGACAGAGAAACACTTCTGTAAATGTGGTCCTTTTCATAATCGGGAAACTATTTGTTATTTCTCATGTCACTGGGCATTAGCATTAGCATAGGGCCCTATGAAATCCGTTTGATTTTGTCCCAGATTCCGATTTTTTTCCATTTTTAAGGTAAAATTTAATTTAAAGCTTAAAGTTTAACAAAAATAGGGCACTATTAAATCAGTTTTATTTTACCATTTTATTTAGCTATTTTACGAAATGTGTCTGTTTTAATGGTTTAATTAAATTTGAATAATAAAAAAAATCATGTCTAACCAATTTCATAAAACTTTAAAAATTTATTTATATTTAAAAAAAATCTAGAAATTCTTGTGGTTTAATATTCACAGACACTAGTCCATATCACGATTCCACGTGTACATTTTGATTTATTCCATCCAAATTTTTCCAAATTCAGTGGCATTCCACATTATACTGTGTATATATACAGTACATGTCAAAAGTTTGGAAACATTTAGTTTTTTTATATTTTTGAAAGAAGTCTCTAGTCTAATGCTTATCAAGGCTGCGTTTATTTGATCAAAAATACAGAAAAAACAGTAATATTGTGAAATATTATTACAACTTAAAATAATAGTTTTCTATTTGAATATACTTAAAAAAATAATGCATTCCTGTGATGCAAAGCTGAATTTTCAGCATCATTACTCCAGTCTTCAGTGTCACATGTGACATCCAGTCTATCACATGATCCTTCAGAAATCATTCTAATATGATGATTCATTATGAGTGTTGGACAAGTTCTGCTGCCTAATATATTTGATGAATAAAAGGTTAAAAAGAACTGCATTTATTTAAAAAAAAGATATATATTTTCTAATAATATAAATCTTAACTATCCCTTTTTTTTATCAATTTAACACATCCTTGCTGAATAAAAGTATTGATTTATTTAAAAAAAGAGAAAGAACAAAAACTACTGACCAGTCGTGTATATTGTTGTTACAAAAGATTTCTATTTTTAAAACATTTGCTTTTTTTTTTTTTGCTTTTTACTTTTTATTCATCAAAGTATCCTACAAAAGTATCACAGGTTATGAAAAAATATTAAGCAGCAGAACTGTTTCCAACTTTGATAATGAATCATCGTATTAGAATGATTTCTAAAGGATCATGTGATAGACTGGAGAAATGATCCTGACAATTCAGCTTTGATCACAGAAATAAATGATCATTTAAAGTATAATAAATTGAAAACCAATTATTTTAAACTGTAATAATATATCACAATATTGAATTTTTTTTCCTGTATTTTTGATCAAATAAATGCAGGCTTGATGAGCAGAAGAAACATTAAAAATAGTAATGTTTCCAAACTTTTGGCCTGTACTGTATATGTTTACGAATGAATTCAGTGATCCCGCATCACATGACGAGCATCGATACCTCTCGGACTCAAACTCGCTCTGTTCTTCCGGAGGAACGGTGCCTCGGATCAGTCGGTTCTGCCTCAGCTCCGGCGTTGGGTCCCAAAACGTCTCCATCTCACCCGTCTTCTTATCGTTGATGAAGACTTCGCTGTCCTGTAGAAAACACACACAATGACAGTCTGAATCTCAAAGAGCTCTAAGAAGCCTTAGTTTCAAATCAAAAGACATTTCAATTTGCTAAAATCATTAGTTGTGGCTAGACCACATGCTTTAGACGTATTAGACATGCTTTAGAGTATTCCGGCCAAGAACTGCTCACTTTGACGTTAAAAATCGTTTGATTGACATGTAAAGAGACCCATTTTGGGATTTATATGTAACCTTCAAGGTCTTTACACACTGAGTCCGAAGTTTTCGTATGCGTTTTTTTCGTATTCGTCATTCGGTGGCTCTGAATTGTCAAAACTCCTCTCAAAATGCTTGTTACGGATGCGAAAAACGCAGAAAATCGAACCCGATACAATTTTTTTTATGACGGATGAAAGTTTCGGAGGCAGTGTGTAAACCTGATTGACACAAAGTGAGGTCGTGTTTATTTTTTAACGTGCGAACATGTCGGACGAGGACTTTTACAGTTGATTTCTTGTTACTTTAGTACACACACACACACACACTACTCACCCAGTGCCCCTCGAGTGTCGCCAGCACCTCCTTCCCAAGTTTGATCTTCCCGTTGATCTGATTGACACTATCACTGCTGCCAAGGAACGGCTGAGATGACGGGGAAATATCAGTCATGCCATTGAAACAGGTCATATAAAGCATCATCCGTTTGTGGATGTCGTTATCAGTGTGGCATTTAGGATGATGTGTTACGGATGTGATGTCTGTGGCCTTTCTGTCTGCGCCCTACTGTTCTTCTAAATGTCACCAAAGCTCAAAAACACAGACATGAACACTCATACACACACACACCTTGAGTTTGAACTCCAGCTGAGCGCTGTAGCCCGTCTTCTCACAGGTGATGGACACCTGTCCGCCCAACTCCAGAGTCATAGTACCGTACAGGATCCCTGAGACACACAGACACAGAATGTGTTAATCTGCGTGAGTGAATGGTGTATCTGACTGTTAGTGAATAAACCCATGTGTGTGTGTGTGTGCAAGGACATTGAGGTTTATTTTATTTGCACAGGTTCTCTTATAATAATAATAATAATCATATTAATAATAATAATAATCTTATTGAAAAACCCAACAACGCACATCACGTTTCTGGACAAACAGCCGTAATACATGACGCTTGCTAAGCCAGACCTCAGTCTGCAGGAGATGGTCTTTGGTAACACTCTATGATAACAATTCAACATTAACAAATACTATTGAAGCTTAACAGATCAAATATGAAAAAATGTATTACTATATGCATTATATATATATATAAATAAATCTTTATAAATATACATGACAAATACAATTATAAATCGTATTATATATATATATATATACATACATACACACACACAATTTTAATAAATATTTAGAATTACATAATTTTATAAATTACAATATTTATAATAATTATGAATCATATTAATACTATGTAAAAGTATATATATATATATATAATTAACATTCTATAAATATATTTACATTACAAATATAATTTTACAAGTAAATTACATAAATATAAATCATGAATACATATCCATAACTAAATATTAAACAATTATATTATTATTAACGTGTGTATATATATATATATATATATATATATATATATATATATAGAGAGAGAGAGAGAGAGAGAATATATATTATTTATATATAAATAATAAAATATACACACTTAGATATATATATGGTAAATATATATAAATTAAAAACTATCTGAATGTACATTAGCTAAAGATCTGTTAAGCGTTACATAATGAGCTAATGTTTTTCTTGTTATTATTAAGAGATATACTGTATAAAGTGTTACCAAACCGTCATATTCTAACTAAAATGCCAAATCTAGCCTGGATACTGCACATGTATCTAAACCAGTCCAAACGAGTTACTAAACATGTAAACATACCTAGATGTGTCCCTACAGAAGACAACGGGGATAGGGTTAGTCGTGCAGCGTGACTGTTAGCTGTGCTAACGGGTGATAGTTCACATTAACGTATGTGCATGTGCGCAGACAGACCTTTGCAGTGAGCGTAGGGCATGTTCATCACATAATCCTCCCCTCTGTTCAGAAACGACAGCCTGGCTTCTCCGTCCAAGATGGCCGACAGCGAGTTTCCTAAAAAAACACCAACAAACTCACAATCAGACGTGTGTGTTATACAAAATCATGCGATTTAATAGACCGTATCTTATGTCTCACCGTAAAACTTGGACTTGGCCAGGATGCTGCCGCTGAGACAAAAGCCATCCTTCCTGTTACTGACATAAAAGGCTGAAACTGGAGGATGATGGGATACCTGGAGGACAACATATGTATCATCTTGGTGTGTAGTTCAGTAATATACTAACTGGAATCGAAGTGGATGTCACTGCTTTACCTGCTCTGCGATGTAGAAGGTTTTGCTGTTTGTCTTGGTGTGGATCCATAAACAGCGAAATGTTTCTCCGATAATGGGGTTATACGGTTTCTTTAAACCCTGTCAATGACGAAAAGATGAAAATATGAAGTAAAATGACAGATTTGAGATGCAAGATGGCTGTTAGTGAATCTGTCTTCACCTTTGGCTTCTTGTAGAATCCAGAAATGTACCATTTGACCACCTTCTTCATCCGGTTATAAGCGTTCTCCTCCACCGCCGCTCTGATGACATAAAACACAGACAATTATGATGAAGCTTCTTTAATAAAACAAACTAAAATCAGATTTTATGCATATTTTTACATTTTATTTTGCCTTCACACTGAGGACTACATGTGGACAAACAATCCAATGAAATAAAGTACATTTATTTATAATAATAATAATAATCATCACAATAATAAACAATATATTGTGATTATTATTAATATGAATAAATGTCATTTAATTAATTGGATTATTATTTAGTCACCATGTTTGTCCCACTTTATCCTTAATAATGCTAAAATAACTTTAATATAAATTACATTTAAAAATATCAATATAAAAAAAAATATTTTTTTAACACATTATTTGGTTTTGTTTTTAAAACACAATTTATGTTTTTTAAATCCCTTTCATTTTAGAACAACGTATGTTTTTTTAAAAAAAGCTTCTTTAATAGGGGTGGGCGATATCTCGATATTTACGATATATCGAGATATTTTTTAAACTCGATATGGATTTTGACATATCGTATATATCGATATATTGTTTATATTTAATTCTGATTTCGCCCATTTGCTTGTTTGCCTTCTCTGTGCTGTGCTCGCCCCCGCCCTCGCGTGTTGTCTCATTCAAGTCCCCCGAGTCCGGTCAGGCACATCAATCTTTCCCCGCCCAGCGAGTGCTTGAAGTGCGTCAGAAACAGCGCGCGCGCGATTAGTTGTTGTTGGTATTTTTTTGTGTAGCGTCGCCTCTCGCCGCATTGCTTTTGTTTGAGGGCGCTTAACACACTCACACTTAACATGCTCCCCTAGAAACGGGCCTGGCAGCTCGCGCCAGCTCTAGACACGTTGAAAGTTTCCTGATTGTGACGGATGGCCGAATTTACATGACACATTATAAATTAGCATTAGCCTAAGTTACCTATTCTGCTATATACAGTGCCGAAAAGAAGAGAAGAAGATAAAGGTGGATAAAGACAGAGGTAAAGTGATGTAATGAATGAACAGTTTATCTAATTGCATAGTAGTCAGATACTATAATTTAATGGCAGTTATTTTTACCTTTAACTTTATGCTAGCAGTTGTTCTGAGTTCCCCAGAGGCCCCAGACAGTGTGATTTTGTAACAATCATGTCAATTTTTAGATGCATTTTTATCACTTTTTTTTTAATTAATGTTTTACTCTACAGTTGTGCAGTTTTTGGGGGATATATGGCATTTTTTTTTTTTTTATTTGCCAGAATTAGTAATATTTCTATACAGGTTTATTAAAAATAGTGCAATATGTATTATTTCTTCCTTTATTTTACAGTTAAATTATTATTTTTGTATACAGGGATTTTTTTTTTTTTTTATGTTGCAGAAGCACTTTGTTCCTACATGAACAGCCTACCTATTTGCACTTCAATAAAAAAAGACTGTGGTATTTGGCATATTTGTTTTTGCAGTAGTTTTTGGGGGGTTATTTTTCCTGTAAAGATATCGAGATATATATCGTATATCGAGATATAGCAAAATATATCGAGATATATTTTTTGCTCCATATCGCCCAGCCCTATTCTTTAATAAAACAAACTAAAATCAGATTTTATGTATATTTTTACATTTTATTTTGCCTTCACACTGAGGACTACATGTGGACAAACAATCTAATAAAATAAAGTACATTTATTTATAATAATAATAATAATAATCCCAATAATAAACAATATATTGTGATTATTATTAATATGAATAAATGTCATTTAAATAATTTGATTATTTAGTTACCATGATTTTACCATGTTTGTCCCACTTTATCCTTAATAATGCTAAAATAATTCTTAAAATATAAATAATTAAAATATACATTTTTAAAAAAATCAATGTTTTTTTAACACATTTTTGTTTTTAGACACAATTTATGTCGCTTTAATTTTAGAACAACGTATGTTTTTTAAAACACAATATATTTTTTAAGTCGAACCTAACAATGCACATTTTCGGAACACTAGATTTGTAACCAGTGTCCTTTTATTATTATTCATAAACTACTACTAGATATTAATATTTCAAATTGATATTTTGAATAATAATTGTTAGGTTCATTTAGTAATTTTATGGTGTTCTATTATTAATTGTTATTATTTTTTTTTATGTTGCATTATTTTCATTTCAGTTTTAGTAGTGCTTCAACTATTTATTTCACTTAGCGGCCAAGGCAACATTTCTAACTTTCATTTCAGTTTTTCAACAAACATTAATATACATTATGGTAATTCAGCTTTATTTCAATTATTTTATTAGTTTCCGATTTATTTGTGAATATAAAGGACCATCTGAATACTCAGAACGTCACTGTGCCTGTGTGTGTGTGTGTTATCTTACTCCGACAGGAAGTCCGCGTGGTAGTAGTAATCGGACAGTTTGTCCAGGAAGGATCGTGGCTCCAGGATGAAGGTGGGCAGGACGACTTTGGACAGGTCCATGCCGGGCCGGACCTGCTTCAGTAGAGTCCAGATCAGAGATTTATTCTCTTCTGATACTGTCTCTGTCTGAGCCGCTTCGCCAGCCTGATAAACACACACACACACACACACACACACAGATTGAGTGAACAGATTGTGTCATATCCACCACAGACTTTCTGTTCATCTCCCCAGCTGTCTGCAGTAAAAATAGACGTCTGAATATTGTGTTAGCATCTGTGCATTAATAGCACTCCACTCGAGCCAAACAATAATTCATCATGATAATGTCATGATTTACAGATTGTATTGAGCCGGACGCACCTCTCCGAGCTCCTCGTGGCTCTGCTCAATGTACGGCGTTTCCCGCAGCGTCTCGTTGGGATCCATGTCGACGTACGAGTCTTCCTGTCGCTCCGACGTGTCGCTGTCGCTCTCTTCACTTTTATCCATCACCTCATTTTCCCACTCCTCCTGCTCCTGCTCATTCTCACGGTCCGACTTATCAGAATACAGGTCTGGATCCTTAAACTGGTCACTGTCATTAAACCTGGTGGATCACGCAAACTCTCAGTTAGTAGACAAACACAGGACTTGCATTAGTCGCTGACTACATCAGTTTTGGTCAATGTAAGCGTATAGAGTCCAACATCTGAATTCTAAAGTTAAAACTGTGGGTTAACAGTGAAAATGCAAGTAATAAACCTTTAAAGACAGACCTACTGTGAGCTAAGAGGTTGTTAATCGATTGTATAGGCTTTTGTTGAAGCCGTCAGTCCGCATTATTTCAACTTATTTTTTTAAATAAATCATGTTTACCAGATAAATTTGTGGTGAAAAACTACATTACCCATGATGCAGTACAGAAAATTCCACCAATCAGAGGGTTGAAACAAGCAAAATACGCCAAAAGAGCTCTTTAGCTGTAAAGCATGATGGTCTTGATATGCTTTCCTTCTTTTTTTGCAATAAACTTTTTTTTTTTTTTTTTTAAATTTAATGTCATCGCAATGCTTTCTTTTGTAGTTCTTTTCCTCGCTAAAGCCGTTAAACACGCAGTCTTGTGCCTTCATCTTTTAGTCTGATTATCAAATACTTTTTTGCTTCAAATCAAAGTTTGTAATGTTGTGATTCACCTCATAGCTGGCTGTTTTAGTTCATGGTGTATAATGCTTTTATAAAGACTATTTAAAAAATCCCTATGGGAAAATGAATGGAAAAAATACCTCCAGAACCAACGCCACTGAAAAAGTAGGCAGCATTAATGTGCTCGACTGTGAATGTGCTAGTCATTGAAGATTTGTATTATTGGTTATCATATTTCTAGTGTGCCATAAAATGAAAATAACTATCTGCTATCATATTAGCCAAGACTGAGCTCTCACTGAAGATTTCCAAGTAAATGTCACGGCACTCTGCCGCTGATTGTCCGTCATTAAAAATTAATATGCAAGTTCATGAAGTGTCAGTTTTTATCAATGCTGAATAAAACATGAATCTAAAGAGCCCGTAACATGACAGCTCAGTGTGTTACTGTGCTCTTACTGAAAGCCATGCATGTTGTGCGCCCGCAGCAGACTGTAGAAGTTGATGTGCGAGTGCTCTGCGGTCTGTGGCGTCTCCTCTTTGCCCTCTCTGATCATCGTTCTCTTCAGCAAACTCGAGCATTTCAGAGCCAGCTCAAGAGCGTCCATCCAACATCGGCCTGCACACATCACGCAAGAGATTAAAGCCGCAGTAAAATACAGCGCTCTGTTTCGTCAGTGTGTTGAGTGTGTGTCTCACCGTCAGATTCTGAAGCCGCTCTGAAGATCAGGTGGCTGCTGGGTAACGGCTGTGTGATGGACCCCACGGCTTCTCCTTTAGGACCCTAAACGCAAACACAATAAACACTTCATCCAACTATCCAAATGGCACTTTTTACACTAATTAAAGAATATTAGAAGAATTAATCCTCATAGCATTTTCTTTTTATATACACTTTATATTTCTTTTATACACTACCGGTCCATAGTTTTGGGACAGTGTGATTTTTTTATACTTCAGTAAGGACACATTAAATTGAAAGTAAAGACATTTATAATGTTTTCTACTTCAAATAATGCTGTACTTTTGAACTTTCTATTCATCAAAGAATCCTGAATAAAATGTGTCACGGTTTCTACAGAAATATGAAGCAGCACAACTGGTTTCAACATTGATAATAATCAGAAATGTTTCTTGAGCATCAAATCAGCATATCAGAATGATTTCTGAAGGATCATTTTTTACTCTATTTTTGATCAAATAAATCTCAAATAAGAGACTCCAGACCCCAATCTTTTAAACGGTTGTGTGTTTTTAAATATTTAATGTATGTTTTATATTATTTTATTTTTATATTTAGATTATTATATATGTTTGTCTTACTATGCCTGTAAGACTTCTTTTGGCACTTCAAAGATTAGAGGTGTGTGTAACAAAACTGCTCCGAGACCCGAGGGTTGAGGATCCAAATGCAGTTCACTGGGTTAATCCACAGACATACATAAAGGCCAGGCAAAGGTCGAAACACAGATGAGCAGTCCAAGCAAAGACAATGTCCAGGGCTAAGGCAAAACCAATGATATCCGGGGAACAGAAATAACAAAGATCCAGGGAACAAGGCTCAGAAAAGCAGTACTTACATACTAACAAGACCTAGAGTGACTGAATTAACCAGGTTTATATAGGCAGAAACTAACAAGCAACAGCTGAACACAATCATGGCTGATAGTCTGTGCAGTGGGTTATGGGTAATGTAGTCTTTGCTAGAGTCTGAGGTGGAGTACCCTCTGATGGTAATCGAGGGCCACTCTCACTGGTGATCGTGACAGTATGTCTACTCCAAACATTTAATTTTCAAATGATAATGCAAAACAATGCAAATCCGAAAAGGTTCGGGTAAATCCGAGTTTTCTCATGTACCTTGACGGCCCAGATGGACTGCTCGAGGGGGTGGAAGAGCTTGAAGCAGAACCCGTCCTTCTTCGACGGCCTCTCGATGAGCTCACAGGCGTTGAGCAGCACGGTACCGACCCACTGGCCGTTCTTATTGGTCTTATAGATCAGCAGGACGCCTGGCTTCAGCACACACCACAGCTTGGTCCAGCTCTTCAACGTGCCACGGATCTGAGAGAGACAGAAAACGGGCTCATATGAGACTGGAGTTCATTTTAAGGATGTGGTTTGATTACTTGATCCAGACCTAAGATCGATTTTAACTTCCCTTTCTCCTGTCCCTGCAGGTCTTTTTATTGCATACTATCACATTGGTTTAATCATTGTGAGTGTCACTGTGATTATTAAAATTTCAGCGGTTTACCCCTGCAGCGATGTAAAGACTGAGGAGGAGAGGAGACGTCAAAATGAAAAGTGCTGTTCAATTTTTAATCATGTTTTTGTCCTTTTGGGTTTAACCACCAAAACGTAATAGTACAGCACATGCATCTGTCTAGTGTGGATGAATTACGTGAGATCAAATGAAGAATAAGACAATTTTGAGATAATTTATGTGTAAATGGACATGCATTGTACTACTTATGCAAACTGTATTCCAATCAAAGCCTTTTTCTGCAAATTAGGCCGAATTGCTTTCGTTTTATTTGTGATCCATACAACCGAAACGCAGACTAGAGCTGCACGATTCTGGATAAAATTTGTTTAATAAAAAAAAAAATCACGATTCTGAGCAGACAACTAGATAAAATAGCATGTAATTTACAAGAGGTTCTGAGAAAATGTTAAAGGGGTGGTGTAATGCCCTTTTCACAAGATGTAAAAAAAGTCTCTGATGTCTCCAGAGTGTGTGTGTGAAGTTTCAGCTCAAAATACCCCACTGATATTTTTATATAGCATGTTAAAATTGTCACTTTTTGAGGGCAGTTTTGTGTCTGTCCATTTAAAGGGATAGTTCACTTTGAAATTAAATTTTGGTATGTTTTAGCTTACCTCAAGGGAAAAGAAAAGAATTAAAACAATTCCCCATCGTCCAAATTAAACAATTCCCCATCGTAAGTACACATTGATGGCCTAAGACACGAAACGAGCGGTTTGTGTGAGAAAACGAACAGTATTTATATCGTTTTGACCTCTTATACACAGCACACGTCCAAGTGATCTGAGGGCGCGAGCGCATCCTGCTGTGTGACGTGTGCGCAGACTGGTTCATAGATATATACACTAGATGTCGCATTGTCTATGGCAGTTCATTGGAACGAATGTCTTTAAGGCGACATCTAGTGTATCTATACTGCGCCCTCAGATCAGATCACTTGGACGTGGCTGTGTCTATGGATCGTTTAATTTGGACGATGGGGAATTGTTTTAATTTGGACTCTGTGCATGCTCTTTGAGAAAGTATCCATAGACCTGCATCAAATGACTGAGAGACAAGAACGGTTTGACCTAAAAATATCAAAATTGAAACTACTGCGGAAAAAAAGACACCTACATCTTGGATGCCCTTGAGGTAAGCTAAAACATACCAAAATTTAATTTCAAAGTGAACTATCCCTTTAAATGCAAATGAGCTGCTGCTCCCGGCACAGAGGGCGGAGCTTCAAGAGCTCGTGTCCTTTTACCTCACACACACATGCACTGGGAATTTCAAAAACTTTTAGCCTTTTATGTTCAAACCGAAGTCAGAAAGATGGAGAGACTCAAGAAGAAGTGACAACATGTAGAAGCAACAGAACATTTCTGAATGTTTAGTTGATGAATTTATATAGCTTGCGTGTAGTTATCTTCTAGTCACTGATCAGCATATTCTGTCTTGATAATCTATAAATCGTGTTCCGGGGGCGGGGTTTATGTAAATTTTAGGGTTGGTGATGTCACTAACCCGGGAGGAATGTGGTGTAGTCTCTACCAGCCGTTTGTTGTAGTCCTTAAAAAGCGATTTCTTTAAAAGCAAATATCTCCCTTTGCTTTGAACTTTGAGCGCTGTAACTTTGCAGATGTTGTTTATGCTCAAACAGCAACATTACACACTAACTAAAGTTAGAAAATTGAAATCATAATCAACCACCCCTTTAATTGCTGCAGTGTTTTTTTAACAAAAAAAATCTGTTTGAGTGAATGATTCAATGACTCACTCGTAAAGACTGAACAAATCTGTTGAATGAATGATTTAATGACTAGTACATTTTTAACAGTCGCTTGTCGCCACCTACTGGTGTACCGATGTCACTGATCCAATCTTTATTTGAAGCATCAAGTTACTTTCAAAAGGTGATTTGCTCTATTTTTACACTATCAGTGTTTATCTATAAACTTTTATCCCAGTACTTCTGTGATAATTTGAATGATACTGTGTGGTTGACAAGACTGTTTCATACCTTTACATGACAACTGCTCTCGCTGTGATGGTACTGTGATGGACATATCGCCGAATCGCTGTCATTTATGAATATCGTAGGGCGTTTGAATAGAGACTGTAATCTTTTAACGATTAATTGTGCAGCTGTACCGCAGACACTCATTTTTTCGATGCAGCTAACTTGATTCCACACCGAAACCTCCAGTATGAAAAGGCCTATAGGAATAAACACATTTTAATGACACACCTTGAGCCAGTCGGCCATGACAATGACAGACGGATCAGTGATGGTGCTGAGCAGTTCTTTAGTGGCGCGTTTCTTCTCTTCCCTGTAGTTCTTCTTTTGCACCTGAACAAGCATCACAGTCACAATTATTGGTCATCAGTACTCAAACATAATGCAAGAAAAACAAAGTGAAACTCCGGGTGCCATTAATGAGTGTGGCTGTACCTTGAGAGACTCCTTCTTTGTAAGTTTGTTTCCAGACGCAGATACGTCCTTGTCTGAGCCATTATAGAGCTTGGTTTCCGACTGTGAAACCAACACAGACTTTAGTAATTAGCACAGCATGCTGTAAATCATGATATTTTGAGCTGCACTTTAGCTTGGCCTAAGTAAATGTCATAATTCATTATACATGCACACATATAAGTATTAACTAAAACCAAAACCATAAAAAACACATTCATTACTAGAAATTAAATAATCATGACATGAAATAAAACCAAGCGAAATGTTACTTTGGCAACTAAAGTTGTTGTTGTTGTTGTTATTTCTTAATTGAAGTATTAAAATAACTATAAATAAACTAAAAAAAAAAAAAAAAAAACCCATAATTTTTTTTTTAAAAAATCCATATCTATTTCATTTTATTATTATTTTTTGTAAAAAAGAAAAAGAAAAAAGTTTCAATGACTCACTCATAAAGACTGAATGAATCAGTGTTTCTTGAATGAACGATTTAATGACAAACTGATTTTTTAACAGTCGCTTGTTGCCACCTAAAGATGTAATTGATACAATCTTTATTTGAAGCATCAAGTTAACTTCATAAGGTGAATCGTTGTCATTTAAGAATAAGATCGCATGGGTGCAGCACTATAAAAATATACAAAAATTATAAAAGTATCTCCATGATACTAAAATAACACTGCTACATATAATATAATTAATATAATATAAATGTTTAATGTTTCTTGGAAAAATACAAAGGAAAAACAGCAAAAAAAAAAGTAGTGTATTTTTCAAAAGAAATAAAGCAAAATACAGTTTCATGAATAGTAAGAAGCACTTCAAGTCTGAACATTTACTCAGATCACCTGCCAGGTGGGTCAAAACTTCATTTCGGACGCTGGTTTCGGGTAAAGATCTGTATTTTAATTTCATACCGAAGCCTTTCGAAGCCGATTAG
>NC_138224.1:3094750-3162250 GCF_964197995.2 Scardinius erythrophthalmus | reverse complement strand
ACAGCAAACACTCACTTTAGTAGACGTTAGCCAATCATAACACTGGACGTTTCCCGCTCTTTTAAATGTTTCTGTTCATTTGTGAGAGCTTGATAAGGATTTTTAACAAATATTTTGGTTCAGACTGATTCACTAATGAATCACTCTGATTCAAATAATAGTTTATTCCAGCCATTAAGTTTCTATTAATTTGTGCTTGATGGATACGGATATTAAAATCTATTTTGATTTAGACTGATTCACTAATGAATTTATCATTTAAATGAATTGAAAAGAAACGAATTTTTGAGCAGTGAATTCCCATCCACCACATTTTGATTCATTTGTGCTTGACAGATACGGATTTTTATCAACCATTTTGATTCAGACTGATTCGTCAACTAAACAAACAGATTCACAGAAAATAATTGACTTTTTGAGTGATGAATTCATCATTGTGATATTTAAATTAATTTGGGATTGCTAGATAAAGATTTTAACAACAATTTTGATTCAGACTGATTCGCTTATGAATCATTCAGATTCACTGAAAAGAACCAACTCAAAAGAACCGTTCATTGAACTGACTCAAATGAACAAACAAACAAACAAAATGAACGTTTTACTCAACAAAAGCTCTTTAGAAAACAACAAATTGCCTATAAATAATTAAAAATGTCAATTCACTACAGACAATTGCATGGCTTGCCATCATAATTCTAGGTTTTCAATGACTGTGGGGAGCCAAACTTTAAATATAGAAATCTTAAAGATACAGCAGCAAAACTGGCATAGTTAACTCTAAAGATCAGTGAGAGAATGGAAAATGGTCACCAAAAAAAAAAAAAAAAAAAAAAAAAATATATATATATATATATATATATATATATATATATATATATATATATATATATATATATATATATATATATATATATATATATATATATATATATATTATAGATCACCCAAAAATGTAAATCCTGTCGCCATTTAGTCAACTTATTTCTTTAAAAAAAAGCAAAAAAATCATTAAATTATTCCCTTTAGGAGTGGAAATAAAATATGAAAATGCTCCAAAAGTGCAGAACATGGTCCTTTTTCCATCATCTCTATGCAAATGTGTACCATTACATCTCAGATAAGTAGAAATCTGCAGCTAAAGCCCATTTAAACCCATGTAATACAGCAATAGTTGTAGCTGTTAATGCCCACTCAAACATGTCAACAAATCCCTGAGCAGTCGTACGGGCAGAGCTCATAAAAACATGGTGTTAGGGACCACACACACACACACACACACACACACACACACACACACACACACACACACACACACACACACACACACACACACACACACACACACACACACACACACACACAACAACCAGATGTGCTCTTAAAAACAATGCTAATGATGTAAAGCCTCTGCTGAACGGCATATATGAACACATCTGTGTGCTGTGTCTACACCCGTAAGCCTGTTCATCACATCACATCAACAGATTCATCATTCACACTCGGACACATGGATTCAGTGACAGACTGAGATTGAGTCTTACCTGCTCAGATGATGAGGTGATCGGGGTCGACGTGCGAAAGGAAGAGAGAAACACAGAGAGAGTGTGTGGTTAGTGCTGGAGTCTTTAGAGGAAGGTAACACACAAATCAACATCGCATCAGCTCAACACTGCCCTCATCTGGATCTCATTACACATGCAGGATTCACCGCAGTCATGTGATACCTGAACATGTAGAGATACACCTGACATTATCTGAAGGACGTGCGAGTGCGAGTGGTGTGTGTGTGTGTTCCCAAAAAACCCTATGGCATTATACTAGGGTGTTTTGAGTAGTTGTCTGGTTGTTGCTATGCAGTTGCTAGGTGGTTACTTACAAGTCTCTATTGTATTCTGGTCTTGGGTCCTTTAATGCAAGTCCAAGTGATTTCTTTGGCCTTATTATTATTATTTTTTTAAGTGATCTGCTGTCTGATGCAGAAAATAATTTTTAATTTAATGTTCAGGACATAGAATTCAAGTGAATTTAAATTCAAAGATGTTATTTTTGAACTAGAAAAGGAAAATTTGTCTTCACAAACTTTGAATACATATAGATAGATAGATAGATAGATAGATAGATAGATAGATAGATAGATAGATAGATAGATAGATAGATAGATAGATAGATAGATAGATAGATAGATAGATAGATAGATAGATAGATAGATAGATAGACAGACAGATAGATAGATAGATATAGACAGACAGACAGACAGACAGACAGATAGATAGATAGACAGACAGACAGACAGACAGACAGACAGACAGACAGACAGACAGACAGACAGACAGACAGATAGATAGATAGATAGATAGACAGACAGATAGATTCTTTCTGTAGATGAAAGTGAAAAAAAAATATATATGATTAAAATATTTAATAAGGGGTATTTTTACTGTCTTGATGGTCTTTTTTTTTATTTTATTTTTTTTGTTCAGGAGCCAAATAAAAAGGTGAATGATTCCCTCTGGTGGACAAATGCTGATATCACAGACAGATATGATCCCAGTAAAAGTGTCAGACTCTCTGCACACATTCAGATTCAACATTTACGGTCAAGACGGCTGTACAACTATTTAAAGCATTTTTTCCCTTGCATTTATCGATGTGGATGCAGCTTCATGCAAAGGCAAAGATTTTCGGAAGGATTTACAGTGTACAAACACTGTTGACAGGCACAACCATAATTCATTTACTTCAGTGGCAAAAGTGTTCGATAATAGAAGAATTACTGGTCATGTGATCTCGAATGGGTGGCCGACCCGTTTGTCGAATTAAAAAAAAGCATGCCATTTTTTCATTTCTTTAGATGTGGTCCTTCTTTAAAGGAACACACCGACTTTTTGGGACTTTAGCTTATTCACCGTATCCCCCAGAGTTAGATAAGTCCACACATACCCTTCTCATCTCCTGACGCACCCACCGCTAGCCTAGCTTAGCACAAAGACTGGAGGTAAACGGCTCCAGCTAGCATACTGCTCCCAATAAGTGACAAAATAACGCCAACATTTTCCTATTTACATGTTGTGATTTGTATAATCACAGCGTGTACGAATAACAAGGTCACATGAGACACAACCATCTTCTAACCGTATACATACTGGGAACTATATTCTCAGAAGGCGAAGCACTGCTACTTGGGCGTATGCTAGCTGTAGCCATTTACCTCTAGTCTTTGTGCTAAGCTAGGCTAGCGGTGGGTGCGTCAGACAGAGTTACAGCACGCACAGAGATGAGAAGGGTGTGTGTGGACTTATCTATCTCTGGGGGATACGGTGAATAAGATAAAGTCCCAAAAAGTCGGTGTGTTCCTTTAATGTGCAAAACTATTTCCTCCTGAATTTCTTTCGGATAGAAATGGAGTTGAAGCGACGACTGACTCATTAAGAGGAAGAAATCATCAGAAATGTTCATGTGTGGTAGTTTCCTGTGCCAAACAGTTGGAGCGGGACTTGCTTAGTCACGGCAGTGTAAATTCTGCTAAAAGCGAGCCAACATCCTCCTCCGCAGGTTCAGTCAAAAGATTTCAGCACTTCTGCAGATGATTTGTAAGAACCTCCTCCTGTGATTTATGAATCACATTCATCGGTCTCCACACGGCACAGCCCTTCCACTCAAAAACAGCTTCACTGAATCAGTTCAATGGAATCAATTAGGGAGTTTGAATCATTTTATCTTGGTCAACTCTATAGATTAGCATCCTTCGTTAAGACAGACACTGCACCAAAATCATTCAACAGATACACTCCTGTCAGAGCGACAACACACCAGACCCCGAAGACACACACATTTCCACACACCCTGCAGACTGCGGAGAGAACAGCTGCTCGGAGTCAGGACACAGTCGAAATATGTGCCAAACCAATCAAGCTAAATGAGCTGTGCGCTCGCAATGCATGCTGGGAAAAGCAGCACTTCAGAGACACAGCCACAGCGCTCATTTTTACACGCTTTTCTGTCTTTTGATGAAAATGTCTTCGTTAAATCATGTCATTGTCATCAAAGTTTAAGCATCAAAGAGCCAGAACAACAGTTATGATCTTCTTTTATCCTTTCCCTGACCATGTGACTAAAACCCAAATGTGAGACATTCAAGCTGACCAATCAGATCATTACAACTTCCCCCATTGTACTAAAGGTACACACACATCTTGGCCTTCAGGCCTTGATCACTATCAGTCCCTCGGCGCCTTTAGGAGTCAAATGGTCACTGGGGAAAGAGGGGGTGGAAAACAGTAAAGCAAATGTCTTTGTTCATTCCAAATATCTTAGATTATTTTCACTCCTACACCTTAAAAATTGGCATACAATTTTTGGTTATATGCAAAAGGAAGAAAATGTGTGTAAAATGTCTGTAATATATATAAACATATACACATAATAGATGAATAAATACATATACACTAAAAATATAAAAAGATTTAAATATATTAGAATAGAAACGTATTGTTATATTTTATATAGAATAACATATATTAATGCATTTTTTATAAAATATTTTAATATATTTATTTTGTAAAATGCAATAATTTTTTTCTTCATATAAAATGCTTATAATTTTAATATATATTTATGTAATCAATATAAAAACATTTAAATATATTATAGAAACATATTGTTATATTTTATATAGAATAACATATATTAATGCATTTTTATAAAATATTTTAATATATTTATTTTGTAAAATGCAATACTTTATTTTCTTCATATAAAATGCTTATCATTTTAATATATAATTATTTATGTAGTCAATATAAAAACATTTAAATATATTATAGAAACGTATTGTTATATTTTATATAGAATAACATATATTAATGCATTTTTATAAAATATTTTAATATATTTATTTTGTAAAATGCAATACTTTATTTTCTTCATATAAAATGCTTATCATTTTAATATATAATTATTTATGAAGTCAATATAAAAACATTTAAATATATTATAGAAACATATTGTTATATTTTATATAGAATAACATATATTAATGCATTTTTATAAAATATTTTAATATATTTATTTTGTAAAATGCAATACTTTATTTTCTTCATATAAAATGCTTATCATTTTAATATATAATTATTTATGTAGTCAATATAAAAACATTTAAATATATTATAGAAACGTATTGTTATATTTTATATAGAATAACATATATTAATGCATTTTTTATAAAATATTTTAATATATTTATTTTGTAAAATGCAATAATTTTTTTCTTCATATAAAATGCTTATAACTTTAATATATAATTATTTATGTAATCAATATAAAAACATTTAAATATATTATAGAAACGTATTGTTATATTTTATATAGAATAACATATATTAATGCATTTTTTATAAAATATTTTAATATATTTATTTTGTAAAATGCAATAATTTTTTTCTTCATATAAAATGCTTATAATTTTAATATATAATTATTTATGTAATCAATATAAAAACATTTAAATATATTATAGAAACGTATTGTTATATTTTATATAGAATAACATAATGCATTTTTATAAAATATTTTAATATATTTATTTTGTAAAATGCAATATTTTTTTCTTCATATAAAATGCTTATTTTAATATATAATTATTTATATAATCAATATAAAAACATTTAAATATATTATAGAAACGTATTGTTATATTTTATATAGAATAACATAATACATTGTTTTTTTAAATATTTTAATATATTGATTTTGTAAAATGCAATATTTTTTTTCTTCATTTAAAATGCTTATAATTTTAATATATAATTATTTATGTAATCAATATAAAACGTATAAACATATTAACAATACTATTATTACTATACTATTATTTAAAAAACGATTTGCCATTTAAACAAATATTGACCAACAACATGCAACCTAAGAAACTGTCCTTGAGAAAATGCAGCATAAAGTGAGAATACGGAAGTATCAGCGAGTGTTCAGAGAGCATGCTTTATTGTTTGTACAGTTTTGGGTGTTGCGTCACATGTAGTGTGTTTGAAGACTCTCCTCTCTCCTACAGGAAGAGTGTGGCATGAATGATGATTTGCTGTGATGCCTCTCACCTCACGCTAATCGGCGTCAGCAAGGGCAAATCTATCTTTAGCATCTCAGAGTCCATACATCATGCTTTTCTGATGTGGAGGACAGAGAAAAGAGCTGACCCTCTCAACACCTGAGCATACGATCACACACTCACTGAATCACTTCATGCTGAGACGACAATCAAAATGAAACTGCTCTCACACAGATGATAGACTTCTTCGGAATAACATTGATCATATGCAATAAGACCAGGAAATGTATATTAAGAAAGTAAACTCATTTGTTTTATATTTTAAATAACAACTGAGAGTCATTTGCTGTTCAACACAACCTGAATTCTCAATCTTAGATGATTCACATGAGCATTTGTTTGCTTTAGGCTGTAATTCAAGCAGCCCTGGGCAGTTAGAGGAAGACAAACAAGTTTAATAAAGCAGGATCTTTGATCAAACTCTATTGGAATCAATTATGAATTACTTGATCTTCCAGCAAGGAATGCTAATTGTATAGATATTTCAGTTCCTGTCTGTGTAGAGCATTTCATTTCAGTTAGTATGTCCCCCAAGACGACAGATGCCTATGTACCATTTAGTAACATTCATTTGGTATTACAGTATTTATTGATATTTTGAATTAGTTTTTATATTTATTTTTCCCATTCTCGTATTCATTTTACTTTAACTTCTACTTTTATTTTATTTTAATGTTTTTTTTGTTTAGTTTTTTGCTGGTTTAAATCGTTTTTGTTGTTTTTATTTATTTATTTTATTCCAGTTTTAGTTTAATATATTTTCGATTACTTTGGCTTAAACTAAACTAAAATTTGGCAACTAACTGAAATACAATGTCATTTGTTGTAAATATTTGACTTTATTTCAGTTAATGTTTATTTTATTTAAATTAACAAATGTTACGTTTAGTTAATGACAATTACACAGGTAGACAGCAAAACCTTAGGTTACACTTTATTTTAAGGTGTCATTGTTACAGTGTAATTATGTATTTAAGTAATATTAAGCAACTACATGTACTTACTATAGGGTTAGGGTAGGATTAGGGTTTGGTTGAGGGTTAGTTGCATGTAATTATGCATAATTTACTGTTATTACTATGGCAAGTACATGTTACATATGTAACAAGGACACTGTAAAATAAAGTGTTACCAAATCTAGTGCATTCCCTTAGAAAACGGTCCCAAAACTGCAGCAATGACATCTATCACTAGTTTCGACACCATGTTTTTGGGAAACAAACTAGTAGCGTTGCAACGCTCTATACAGTTTCTCTCTTTCAAGGTTTCATAACACAGTTTTCAGCAGATTAATGAACGTGTAAGTGGATGAATGTGTGCATTCAGGAGCGGGGTGCGTTTCATTCCTGAGGCGGTGACACAACAGCGCTCAGGCACAGAGGGAGGTCGGCGTTGGGCGAAGAGGTTAATATCAGCTCAGAGCCCCAAAATAACACCGGTGAATGATTTAGTTCATTTGCTCCATTGTTTGCGGATCTGCAAATTGCACGTTTCGTGGAACGTGGGCGGATTCCTGGAAAAACCTTGAGGAACGACAGCGCTCGCGCTCCGCTTAAGCTACAAAAGAACGAAACAAATATCAATAACCATGATGCCACGTGTAATCGTCCTCATTCTCCTTCAGATCCGTTCTCATTCCTCTTGGTTCTTATGGAATTACCTTTGTGCCAATAAAAATGAACGTAACTTTAAGAAACTAATGCAAATATAAATTGAAACTGAATAAAATATCTGTGAAACTGAAGAAAAAAAAAAAAACGCAGTTTTTAATACACTGCATGTTTTGCTAACTGTTTGAACTGCTGATCTGAACTTACAAATGCGCTTCCAGACTTTTCATTTATGCTTCTGAAGTTTTCGTTACCCATTCTGGCACATATCTCTCGTGGGGGCGGGGCTAGCAGCAGTGTATTCTCATTGGCTACTGAGTTTTTGATTGACAGCTTCTTGACCTATAAGTGAAGACGTCAGTGTTGTGTTTACATGTGTGGATGTAAGAGTCTGTAAGCACAGCTTTCTATTTCATTTTAGTGATATAAAGTTTATATCTGTATTTATCTGCTATTTATCAGTTTCAATTTATACTAATTTCATTCAACTAACAAAGACACTCACATTTCTCTAATTACAGGAGTAACAAAGGTTTACATGACTAATTCAAGGACGGGAAACAACTGAGAATGAGTAAAGATGGCTGACTAGTAACAGGCTATTCGATTAGACAAGTAAACAAGCGAGTTTACCCAATAATCTGTGGACTTTTAGGCCCGGTTTACACCTAAGATACACCTAGCAGCAGTGTATTCTCATTGGCTACGAGTTTTTGATTGACAGCTTCTTGACCTATAAATGAAGACGTCAGTGTTGTGTTACATGTGTGGATGTAAGCACAGCTTTCTATTTCATTTTAGTGATATAAAGTTTATATCTGTTTTTATCAGCTATTTATCAGTTTCGATTTATATTTGCATTAGTTTCTTGAAAAGTTACGTTCATTATTATTGGCACAAAGGTAAGTTCCATAAGTTCTGAGATGGCGACAGAAATCGTGTAATTTCACAACTGATTCAATCTTTCATCCGACTGTTTTGACCGAGCAGCTACGGGAAATTGGAGCCGTCTGTGGGCTCGCAGTAACAGACGCTCTGTTATTACGCTGATAAAGTGGCTTAATCATAACACTGAGAATCATTATTATCAGATTATGATTAGAGTATAATCATCTCTGATGACCATCCCCGTGGAAAGCTAAAATGATTATGTTACATAAATATGTCTAATATGGATCTGTTTATACAATTTATCAGATGATTTCATCTTAATGTCACTTAAATGAGCATTCAGAGTGGATCAGAGTTTTAATGCAAGAAACAGACATGCAGAGAACGTCCCAATTCCATCCTCCATTCGTTATAAAGTCAATAAAAAGCAGAACGGCTCAAAAATAAAAGAGCAACAGCTGGCTAGGAAGCGGAAGAAGAAATTAATCCGTAAACATGCTCTGGTGTCGTTCTTCGCTGTGTTGTTTACAAAGGAAATGCACATGTGTTGACTAGTTAAGAGTGTGTAAATGTGGGTGTGGATCGACCCACGGCTCTGGGATGACAAACTTGGCTTGATTGTTAAAAACAACACAGCTTGTTCTTCAGCACACAGGCGCATAGAGTAAAACAAACATTTAGAGCATGAAATCTGGGCGACGGTTAAACGAACGCACAAACAAGTTACTGGTGAATCACTAATTAGTCATGCAACTAACAAAGTCACTCACATTTCTCTAATTACAGGAGTAACAAAGGTTTACATGGCTAATTCAAGGACGGGAAACAACTGGGAATGAGTAAAGATGGCTGACTAGTAACAGGCTATTGATTAGACAAGTGAACAAGCGAGTTTACCCAATAATCTGTGGACTTTTAGGCCCTGTTTACACCTGGTATTAAGTTTCGTTTTGGTCGATCGGATCACAAGTAGACGAGGTAAACACATTCCTGTTTAAACCTGGTGTTTTAATCCGTCTCTTTTGTCCACTTTCATCCACTTCTGTCCTGATTTCTTCGAGGGGAGAATCTATGGGCTGGTAAATGTAAGGGTTTTTCAGATCTTTTGGTACTTTTTTATATTCAAACCAAACTCAGGTCTTCAGCCGACAAAGTCTAAATCCCATCTGGCTCGAGCTCTTCCTGTTCCCGCATTTGGTCAGTATAGGTGGAGAGTAGATGGTCTTCTGTGGCTGTTTGAACGCATTCGACCACATGAGCGTCAACACTAATCCTGTTAAATGCGTTTTTGACTACTTCTGGAAATGGTCAGAAGTGAACAAGCTCAAAACGTTTGTGATCGGATCACATCTTCGACTTGTGATCAGATTGACGAAACGCTTCTAAATGCATTTTTCCACAAATTTTGCTGGCCTAGTAAAAAAAAAAAGTTTAAATAGTCAAAAAAGGCATCCTTAAATCCTTTAAGCCATTAAGACACTAGTTTAAAATATGTAAGACCCCGTTTATACCTGTATTTAGCATTGTCCACTTATCCAATTGACATTTTTTCCTAAAATTGTTCAGCCCTAGTAAAAAAGAAAAGAAATAGAAGATAAATAGGAAAAAAAAATTATATATATGCTTTTTGAGAACATTTGTAAACACAAATACATCTTAAGAAGACTATCTGATTGAAGATTGGTGGACAAGACAAAATAGGTTAGCTGTAAAAGGCATCCTTAAATCCTTAAGACTGGCTAGTCATTAAGACACTAGTTTAAAATATGTAGTTTTGCATATTTGCATCCAAATCTGAACCTACAACCTCTCAGTTACCAGCCCAGATGCTTTACAGTGACGATGCATGACCATTTCCACTATATATATCAGCTTTAAGCATTTGCTTTAGCCGTCTGCTACAAGAAGAGAGATGTTCCAGCCGCCCCTTCAGATTAAGAGAATAATGTCTTCATCCCTCTTCCAGGCTGTTATGTAAGACAGAGATCGCAAGCGACGACTCCCTCCACAAACTCCCTCCCATCATCCCGCACAGGTGATAAACGACGTGCAGATACAGACCAGCGTTTAGCAAAGAGAAAAATTCCCATTTCGCCCGTCCTCAAACACACAGCGCTCTCGTTCCCCAAAGCGGTCTCCCTCCATCATTGGCGTTTCCGGGCATTAGCATCGCATGATTAATCCTATCTGCGATACGTCGTGTTACCAGACAGCAGGACGGATGGAAACGCACCTGTTGCGTGATCGAGCTTCAGTATTGAGACGCACCATCGGCAATGCATCAAGACAACATGGTGCAGGAACATACAGTCAAACCAAAATGTATTCAGACACCTTGCTATCCTAACTTGCATAAATGAACTATAGTGTCCTGCACCCACTCAAAAGTGATATATGTTGTCTGAATCATTTTTGGTTTGACTGTAGGCTGTAAAAAAATATGGACAGTGTCTGTGACGTCACAACATAGGTTTCTGAAGAGCATTTTTGAAGCCAAAAGTGGGAGGAGCCGGCCGTCGCCATCTTGGCCCCGGATAAACGAAAATGGGCAATTTTGTGAGGGTTAATGAGGTGGATTAGATGAGGTGACGTGACGCTAACAGACAGCAGACAAACGGCTAGTAGTGACAGCAGCGGCAATCCACCTGTCACTCAAGTGGCCACGCCCTTAATTATGCACAACTTTAAGGCTTAATATAATTTAAACGGATGAGTTATATAAAATGCACCCCCCTCACAGTTGTCATGAAGGGCAAAATTAGCTACAAAATGTTTGTACCATATTTTTTTCTGCTGTAAAGTTGGGCATATAAACATGGGGCTCTATGGGATTGACTCTCTTTTGCAGCCTGTCTCTAGTGGCCAGTCGATGAATTGCAGTTTAAGTCACTTCCGCGTTGGAGTCATGAGAGAGACTGGAAGGTTGTGCAGGAATGAACATGATGCAGGCAGGGTCGTTTCGCACAGTATCGCAAACATGAAACTGAATGCACATGTTAGCGTTGGACTGAAGTCATGGACTGAGTGCCTGGTGTTCAGCTCAAAAGGGGACGAGTCCGCCTGTTCCTCCATGAATAAGACATGGAGACAAATGTTCTCACATTCAGCCCTGCCAGAGCAGACTCACTCTCTGATGACTTATATGAATCAGATTCATGTTCTGCGCACTAGTGCTAGTGTTCGACTGAAACATGGCTTTTAATGGCCGCTAATGACACCAATTTCGATGGCAGATACATTGCTTATTAGTGAATGCAAATATGAGGATAGCCTAAATATATATTATCAGTATTGTCCACCCAAAAGCAACCAGTCAAAACTCCATAGCAAATACCCAGGATGCCCTAGAACACATATGGCCATCAGTCAAACCTCATTAACCACCACCAGAATGTCCGGCCAAATCAACAAAACACTGACAAAGCTGTTGACCGATTTTGGAAGTGAAAAGTTAATATTTGAAGTAGTGTGATGCTACAAAAAGAGGAGATTTACAAAAAACATGATTGTGAATGACTTTGATTGTGAATGATTGTGAAACACTCAATCTCTTTTTAAAATGACAACAATTCGCCTGTGTGTCAATTAAACCTTTGACAATCACAGCGAACATTCAGATCTGCGTTGGCGGAGAGAGCAGTTGTCATGAATAAGTATGAAATGGTTTCTCAACAACACAATATCGTTATTTATGCGTTACAATAATTCAAATTATCACAGAAGGACAGAGATATTATAGTTTGGATGTAAATCACCTTTTGAAACTAACTTGGCACTTTAAATAAAGATTGTATCAATGACATCGTTACACCAGTAGGTGGCGACAAGTGACTGTTAAAAATGTGTTATAGAGGTTCATTCAAAAATGCTGATTCATCAAGTAATGAAACAAGTGAAGTCTTTATGAGTGAGTCATTGAATCATTCATTCAAAGTGTTTTTTTTTTATATAATTTGTTCAGATTAATTAATACATTTTGTCAGAATCTTTAGTAAATTTCATGATATTTTGTTAAGTTGTCTGTTCAGAATCACGGGAGAATCGTGATCTCTGTTTGCACTTGCACAGAGCCAAAACTACAAGAGTCCCCCTGGATTTGTAAATGCAACAGACCTGAGGACAAACAGAAGCTGCACAAATACAAGCGACACAAAAGCAGCAGCAGGGGGCGCCGGTCAAAAGAGCTGCGTCACCAACATCAACCGGCTTTGCAAACGATTATACGCAGCTTTATTCCTATTTACCCTCTGAAAAATTATGTAAATAAAGAACAATCAAGCAACAGCTGATGCAAGATGTGCAATGAGCGAGGTAAGACGAAGCTGAACATCTGAAGCGGACCAGCTGTTCATGAGACCTATAACTGTTGACATCCTCATATGGGGTTAGAATTGTTGCATTATTCCTAATAAATAGATTAAGATCCACAAATAAATGTAAAGAGTTTCACAAAAATGTATAAAATTCACAAATGAAAAGATTAAGATCCACAAATAAATGTAAAGAGCTTCACAAACATGTATAAAATTCACAAATAAATAGATTAAGATCCACAAATAAATGTAAAGAGCTTCATAAAAATTTATAAAATCACAAATAAATACATTAAGATCCACAAATAAATGTAAAAAGTTTCACAAAAATGTATAAAATTCACAAATGAAAAGATTAAGATCCACAAATAAAAGTAAAGAGCTTCACAAAAATGTATAAAATTCACAAATAAAAAGATTGAGATCCACAAATAAATGTAAAGAGTTTCACAAAAATGTACAAAATTCACAAATAAATAGATTAAGATCCACAAATACTGTAAATGTAAAGAGTTTCACAAAAATGTATAAAATTCCCAAATAAATAAAATGAGATTTGCAAATAAAAAAATATTTGCAAATGTTTTATTATTTTACAAACACAACTCTGCCTGGCACTTATTTGTGAACACGGTGCTTTTCTAATTTAACACACAGGATATATATATAGACGTCGAGCACGTCTCTCCTTTCAGTGAGATTCCTCAAGCTAGGAAAGCCTGTGGGACACGTACACACAATAACTCACGCTAAGACGTATAAACAAGTCTAGACGCATTTTGAAAAGAGTTGCGAGCAGGTTGAGCGAGTGCGATGGATTCACAAACACACTCTTGGGTAACTAGAGGACGGAAAAATCCACGTAAATAACGGGATGAAAGGGCACGGATCCAAAGCGAGGGCTCCCTCGTTCTTGCCACCACAACAATGAACATGTTTCTATGACACAGCAGTGCAGACAAATCCACTTTTGAAAAGCCACAGCGGATCGCTTTCCAGAATCACCCCACCGCCCTTCAGGAATGTGACAGCATTCGGCAAAGCGTCCCGAGCTGGAAACACGACAGCGGCTCGCAAACGACGAGCCAGTCGCACCGAAGTGGCGAGGCGAGCTACTCGTGTGGGTGAAAGCCCTCGATGGAAACAATACATACACACACACATGGATGAGCACCGCAGGGGATGCTGGGAACAAAAAACACCACTTACAACACAGAAAGAAAAAACATTAGAAGAATATCTTATATACCTTTCAAATCTGGTGTACGGCAGCCATAAAATAAGTATTTGGACACTTAAGACACACTTAAACACAATATAACGTAATTCAATACAAATATATATATTTATATAAATAAATAATATATATATATATATATATATATATATATATATATATATATATATATATATATATATAAATTAATGCAATATGATATTCTGTCTGTCTATATATATATATATATATATATACACATAGTATATAATGCTATGTTATGCATTTTGATTTAATGGTATAATAAATAATAAAATAATAACAAATTAGTAAATAATTTAATTAAATAATTGAACTTTTCTATTTTAATATATTTTACAAATTTTTTGTGTTGTCAAATAGATTAATCGCATCTAACATAAAAGTTTGTAAATATAGAATGTGTGCATACATGTATCTATATCTATCTATCTATCTATCTATCTATCTATCTATCTATCTATCTATCTATCTATCTATCTATCTATCTAAATATATACACCAAACTTAAACATTAATAACATTTATTTTAAAGAAAAATAGCACACTTTGCAACATTAAATAAGTCTGTAACTTGGTTTGATACTTTGCTATATTGTGACATTTATCAAGTGTGTCCAAATACTTTTTGGGGCAACTATAAATAATCTAATAAGAAAAATGATGATGAAAGTTTCTTTTCAAACGCAGGAGCAAGAATATGAAACACAGAAGATCCCCAGTGGATGTTTCAAAGAACAGACACTATAAACAACCACCGATTTGTGCGGATTCATGTACTCTTGGTGTCAAAGACTGAATTTATGATTTGAACACCACCCAAAAAGAGTTGTAAATTCCAGTAGGAAACTTGGGACGTTCAGCTGTGACTTTTGGCGTTTGAGGCCTTATTTTAATTACGGCGGATCCAAAGTGTGATTGATTGCGAGTTGTAATTGTGAAATGTCAAAGGTACGATTTGGTTTGCTCACACTTTGTGTACAGTTGATGAATAATAGCGATAAAGCTTGCAGAAAAACACGACTCATGCCAAGCGCTAGGCCACGGCTCTGAGCCTAATTGTGCATATCTGAATTACAGCCATTAGGAGTAGAGAAAGAAGAGCTAAAAGTCTGTTGCAGTCGTTCAAGGACAAACAAAAGACAGCGCACTCGCATTGTGAGAGCGAGATGACATGAAATAAACATTTTCTTTCTCACATACACACACATACACGATTGCTAAAGCGGAAGGAGTGCTGAATATTAAACACCCCACAAGGGAGGCCATGATCACTCCTTCAGCAGTATGAAAGCAGGAACTATTAGCGTAATGAGGGTTAAGAGGACATATTTACACTTTAAAGCATCTTATTTTCCCCACTGAAGTCCATTTAGAAGGTTAGTCAAGGTTTCAGGCACCAAAAACAATTTAGTTTTCCTGACCATTATGAATACACAGATTGTCTTTGCTGTTGTATACGGAAATGGGTGATGCCGCTAAAAAGCAATCTATTGGTTATTATGTAGGCTAAAATGTGTGTTTTTGTTGTGTGAAGACTTAAAAGGGATTTATTTTCAATCAGATGAGCTATAATTTCAACCAAAAAGTCATTAAAGCCAATTAGGTTCAAAATGTTTAATGCAAGAAGCAAAATAATCATTAAAAACTATAAATGTATAATCAAATCGATTTAAAAAAAAATACTCATGGCATAATATGCAACTTTATATTTATCTTTTTTTTTTTTACTAAAGCACTAATGGAAATGTCACAAAGTTTTAACATTTGAATCAGACTTTTGAAATCAATTCACTGAAAGTTTGAACTGATTCACAGAACTGAATCAAACACTTTTTGCTAATGCAAAGTTAATCTCAATGTTATATAAGCAAAATAACCGCAGGCATAATGTGAATATTTCATATATATGGCCCAGCCCTACATGTAGACA
Source organism: Scardinius erythrophthalmus (assembly GCF_964197995.2). Lineage (NCBI taxonomy): Eukaryota > Metazoa > Chordata > Actinopteri > Cypriniformes > Leuciscidae > Scardinius > Scardinius erythrophthalmus. The sequence goes on along the minus strand of NC_138224.1, from coordinate 3,146,127 downwards.
TAAATGACCTGTGTTATGATTGTTTGAGTGTAGTTCACACTTCTGATCAGGGCTGCGTAATCATTAGTGATGAGTCGTTCATGAACGATCCGTTCATTGCGTTTGTCACGTAACAAATGAACGAAAGACTCGGAAGGTAAAGTAATTATTTATATTCCCTGTAAATTATTTTCGACTGCATTATAATGATTTCTTAATTCAGAATATGATCAAGATTGCGTAGGTGGATGTGGAATTTCGGGGAATTTGCCTGTTAAAAGTACAACATTTAAAGCCACTTAAATGAACGAAATGACTCGAAAAAAAGATTCGTTCATTTTGATGAACGAGATCGAACAAGAGAGTCAGTAAAATTATCCGAACTTCCCATCACTAGTAATCATTAGCCAAATATGATGTGCATAATAGCCAATAATATGTTGGCATGCATAGTTGGCTTTGGGAAACGCACCGCAGGACGGCTGAAGATGCTGAACACAAAACAGCTTTATCTATGATATATGTGCTTTAATACAAATAAAAAAAGCCCCTGGCAACAGTGATTCTCAGACTGTATAGTGTCTGCATGCCAAGATCAGTCCTCGAACGGACACGTGTCTCTCTCTCTCTACGCCCGTCTTCAGTCGCTCAGCACATGGGCACAGAACAGGGCAGCTGGGACGCTATAACCGAAGCCCACGGGCCCTCGAAGGCTCGATCTGTGGCCCGTGACGCCGCGTCTCTCATGTGTGCTGCGTTCCCTCCAGCCGAGTCCATCTGTTGCCGCAGGCTCTGTGTGATCTGCTACTGCACACAGCCTTCTGCTAACTTTCTCTCCATTTTATCATCCATATTCCTTTGTTCCTCTGCTGGCTCTGTATAAAAAGAATCTCTGCATTTCACAATATTATGATGCATTTCATATTTATGAATTTATGCAATGTTTTTGATGCTTAAGTTTTATGAAAAGTATGATGCACTACCATTCAAAAGTTTAGAGAAAGTAAATACTTTTAATATAAATTACTACTTTTTTTTAGCAGGGATGCATTAAATTGATTAAAAAGGGACAGAAAAGGCAGTTATAATGACTGATGATGCTGTATTCTGCTGTCAGGCCAGTAGTTGGCGATGTCACGGTGTAAAGAAACACTAGTTCACGCTTATAGACTGAACGCGTAATACACATGACGTCACCGTTTTCACAAATGTGCACTGTTAATGCGTTGAGGCAACCCAATTAACCCAACTAACCCTAGCCCAATAGTAAGTACATGTAATTAGTTAATATTACTCAGTACTTAAATGTACAATTACACTAAAAAAAGAACACCTTAAAATAAAGTGTAACCATAAGTCTTTTTGTCAGTAATTAAATAGGCCTAAGTTTGTATAAATACAGTAAGTCATGTAAAGAATGTCATATTGCAACTCTTAAGGGACCTAATAGTCCAATTTTACATTAGCATTGATATATTAATATTAATATTGCTAATAAAATACATTTTACCCAAAAAACAAAGGAAAAAAAGTTGCTTTTCCAACAGCCACTGGACGAAGAGCCATCAGAAATAACAAAAAATTCCTTTTGGCACCTTTTTGGCACAGTATATCTTGCATTTCTTTCTGACGTCTCTGCTAGTCTGTTTTGCTTGGCCCACAACTGTAAGTATCTCTTGTACCTAATTGGGTACAAATGAAGACCGATCCGTTATCGCTTGCACCTGCCCATAGTCAGAACGTCAGGCAGCTTTTGCAAAGGATTCGGCTGGAACAGAAGCACATTAGAGCAAATCTCTGATCACTCAAGCATTTGAGGCCGTTCATTCACACGACAACAGCATTTGGCGAGCGTGAAAACGCAAACTTTTGAAAACTAGTTTCAAAGTGCACATTTTTAAAAGTGATAAAAGTTGAAAATGTGCACTTTGAAACTAGTTTTCAAAAGTTAGCATTTTCACGCTCCCAAATGCTGTTGTCGTGTGAATGAACGGCCATCTGTTTTGTGAAAACAGCCCCTAAAAAGTGCAATATAATCCTCTCAATATTATTGCAATGGACACAATTAATGTTCTCCGATGCAGAATTGGCACCCTGATGTCGAATATCCCGGCGTGATGGGGCAGAGGACCAGAACAGCCTCATTTTGCTGTTGTGAAAAATCTTTCATTTTTGCCAAAGTCATTTGCATTAGCTGTGGAAAGCATTAATCCCTTTAGCCTTCAAAGGCCGGATCCAGGTCCCAGACCTCCTCCATGCCGTTCCACTGATGCTGCCCGTCACTCCGCTCCCAATGCAATGTGAAATCCTTTAAAAAAAATGCCTTTTTTCCTCCCGGCCGGGGCCTCGGGGGCTCCAGTGGGGATCGCCAGGACGCCCACACACACAAGCCACACACATGTCAGCGGCAATCACCTTCAAACAGCAATGCAAACCTGCATAAACGTCAATGGGACTCAGAGACGCTCCGCCGGGGAAGGACGCCGCTGAATATGGATGCCACTCAGAATGACGGCTGATGAATTCATATATGAAACTCTTCAAATAACCGAGTGACACTGTGTTGTGACAGAATTTGTCATTCGCAAAACATTCAAACCTGGAAGCGACAATGATGATGAGTTAGATATGTGCTCCTAAAACAGCCTGAAGTTGTGCTGCCCCATAGGGGGTCACCGCTGAGGTACTTAGGGCCGTTTTTAGACGGCCCTAAGATATGCATTTATAGCAGTTTTGGTGAATATTTCAGATTTGCATCTACAAAATCAGCGGGAGGTAACAGTAGTGGTGCTACAAACTTTACTATTTTTCTAAATAATAATGTCACTTCAACAGTATCTATTTACATGTATTTATATAGAATTTATGTAGAAAAATATGTATTTATATTAGAAAATTGCAAAAGTGCCCACAGTGTGACCAAGGGAGCTGAAGAAATAAGTTATTTGTCATTCAAAACGAAAATTAAGGAAATTATGTATTGCATAAAAAAAAAAATTATTAGTAGTATTTTTATTTCTGAATCTTTTCAGGACACATTTTACCATCCATTTTCTCATTATTTTTAATTGCGATTCTCAAGAATGTCATTGTTCCCTTTGTCTTTGAAAAAGTCTTTGAAAAAGACAGTATACCAATTTTACACTAAAACTGATATATTTAATATTAATACTGCTAATAATATACATTTTACCCCAAAAAACGGGGGGAAAAAGTTGCTTTTCCAACAGCCACTGGACGAAGAGCCATCAGAAATAACAAAAATTTCCTTTTGGCACGTTGCAAGTATATCTTGTTTTTCTTTCTGACGTCTCTGCTAGTCTGTTTTGCTTGGCCCACAACTATAAGTATCTCTTGTACCTAATTGGGTACAAATGAAGACCGATCCGTTATCGCTTGCACCTGCCCATAGTCAGAACGTCAGGCAGCTTTTGCAAAGGATTCGGCTAGAACAGAAGCACATTAGAGCAAATCTCTGGTCACTCAAGCACAGAAAACAGTGCTGAGCTTAGCAAAATGTAGCGTAACGGAGATGGATAGTAAGGGCTTCTGAAAGAGACACACCTCAGCAAGGGCGAGCGACACAGGCTAGACCTAATCCTTCAACCACTATTAGTCTCTTTCTGCCTTTGTTCCACTTTAGTCCGACCTCGCTGCAAGCGAAACAATGACCGCGCATGGCATTACTTCATTCTGGAGGCAGTTTCACAGTGTAAATGGAACAAAAGTCACATGATTATGTCCATTTGCATTCAAACATCTCACATCACATTATATCCAATGCCACGCACAGTGTTACGAATATAAGAAGTGTTAATAATTCTAAATATTCCCTATAGTTTGATAAATAAATTGATAAAACTGATGAAATCTTGCAAAATGCAATGGAGGTCGCTCCGGTTTGCCAAGTTGACAGATGAGGAAATTAACATTACACTGTATGATAGTTTGACTATAATGATAGTTTGAATATAAAGTATATTTGAGACTATAGACTATATAGATCTGGCTATATAGACTATAGAGACTATCATTTGAATTAATCCCTATTCTTTGCATGACACATTAACATTACAGGACAGAATGGCTCTTTCGACATTATCCTGAACATTTCATTTATAACGTATATTTGAGACTACACTATATATAGATATTATTGATCTGCCTTACTTAAGGTGGACGATGACGCAATTTTCTTGACGCTTGAAATATTCATCCTGTGGAAAATGTGAGAATGTAATAATTTTGAATGTTTAATAAATGATAAAGAGCATTCTGGCCTTTTTAATGTGCTGTATTTGCCATCATAAGGTACAAAACGCTTGTCACTGGGGCAAGTGCTCTTAAAAAGAACAAATTTGCACCTTATAAAGGTACAATTTAGTCACCAGAGGTACAGATTTGTCGTTGAAAGGTACATACTGCAAGGGTACTCATATGTACCCATGTGAAAGGGTACAACGGGTGTACAAATTTTTCAAATTGACAGTGTAGAAACAAACTTTGTTGTATTATTTTCTTGTTATCACTGTGAAGCTGCTTTGATACAATCTGTATTGTAAAAAGCGCTATATAAATAAAGGTGACTTGACTATATATCTGGCTATAGAGTCTATATAGACTATAGAGACTATATTTTGAATTAATCCCTATTCTTCGCATGACACATTGACATTACAGGACAGAATGGCTCTTTCGACATTATCCTGAACATTGTATAAGCATTCATTTCATGCGTCATAAACGGAAGAGAGTGTAAACGTCACATTCTTTTGATCATCCCAGCAAAATCATCCCGTAGGGCTGGGTATTGACACAAATTTCACAATTCGATTAGATTTCGATTCACAACCTTGCAATTCGATTTGATTTCGATTCCGATTCGATTCGATTCAATATTGGTTATTTTGGATATCAGGTACAATACATGGCATCTCTTAACAAATCTCTAAACTAATGCTGTAAACTATGGGAGTCAGTGGTAGTCTACTAGGCTTCATTAGCCTACTATAATATTGAAGGTAAAAATTAACTGATTTGTATAAAAACTTAAATTACACTTATTTTTATAATAATAAAACATGCATTAAATATTGAAGAACATTAACAATTATAATGAATATGTAATATGGTACATATATTTAGCAAAATGCTCCTCTCTAGAGTTAATTTTTCTAGCTGACGAACGAGTTTATGGTCACTGGATATGCTTTTTCTGAGGAAAATGTGACGTTACATGACATTGTTTACAAGCTGTTTTACTGACGTCTCACGGCTGAAACACTGATTGAGCGATTCCATGTGACATGATACGGACTTCGATAAGTTGTACTTTTAACACACTTTCAGATGCTCATTCATGTTTATTTGTAACTGGTATTATTAAGGTGGAAGAGAAGATCATGTGCTTCTCTTGAGCTAAGCTGCGCCAGAGAGAACTCACGCCACAGCGCCAAAACGGTATTTATGTTTTGGAATCTCGTAAGAAAATGGACGTAATTTGAAATCTGAGACTTTGTTTCATATCAATAGTAACAAAGCACAACGATTATTGCGATTTATTGGATGGGATGCGCGCTACAATGTTCTTTTTTTTTTTTTTTTTTTTTTTTTTTTTTTTTTCAAGCATACAGTGAAAAAGTGTACAGTATGTACAACATAAAACAATAATTGAAAAAACAATTATTGTTTTAAAAAACAATTATTGTTCCATTCATTCATCAACTGAAAACAGGATGACTAGCTTAATTGATTCTTGGAATTTAAGAATCGATATCGGTTTGTAAAAATGAGAATCGATTAAAATCGAGAAATCAATATTTTTTACCCAGCCCTATCGTCCCGAGTCCTTCACGTTTAAATCAGTCAGCAGCCTTCCACTGACAAGCAAGTTTTGTTACAAGCTGTTCACACATTGGCATGACAAAAAGCGATTAATGCATGAAAATTCCTACATATAATCCACTAATCCAATACATCCCAGTGTCATTTGGAACAGAGAGGAATCTTCCTCTTAAAGTGAAGTGAGAGTGTAATCCCCATTTCAATTCATTCAGTCCATAAACTGACACTCCACCAGTCTTTTACACACAACACAAGCACAGAAGACATGTGACCCGTGTCACAAACAATACACGCACAAACACAACATACTAAAGGTTAAAGTGTTTGCATTCTGTGATTTGGAAACGGGCTCTTTCAGTCTTTCTTGCGCCGCTCGCGCTCAAGACAAACGACAGATCTGGAAAATCCCACGTAATCCACAGAACTGGGAATGTGTTCGAAAACCTGAATGATGCAACCATTACAGCTGAGTTTCCACCATGGGAAAAACTCCTTCACACTCACAAGACCTGAGATGTTTCTATTTACATCTGCAGTAAAAGAGCATGACATCCACCCCTATAGAACATGTATAGAACTGGAGGAAAAATATGAATGTAATAGGGATGCAATGATATTAAAATTTTGTGATAATTACTTTAAGTTATGGCCGATAACCGATAAATGGTCGATATCATCTTTTATTAATTATTTCTATTAAATAACACATAAATTATATACTTTTTTGTCTATATAAAATAAAAGTAAAAAAACTACAAACTAAAAATCAATAATTTTGAACGCAACAATGCAAAAAAAAATACAAATAGATATTAATTTTGTGATTTGCTAAACAGTGTTAAGTTTTTCATTTTGTTTAAATAACTTTAATTGAACATGTAATAAAATGTAATAAAAATACAACAATTACATTTAATTAATTAAATATCCGATATCGTCTGATAAAATACATTTAAAAAAATATATAATATCGGTTGATAACCGATATGCTACCGATATATACATCCATCCAACATAATTATTTCATACTTCATTACTCATAACAGAAGTAGTTCATAATAAGGTGACAAAAATAATTGATAATTCTCATATTGTGTATCAAATAATCAAATGTAATTTAACAGACACTTTTATAAGACAAAATGTAGACACTTTATAGATGTCAAACGTCAGTGAAACTGCATCGGCAGTTACTTTACATGAGGGGAATTAAATTCTGAACCACTTGGTTATTGAATGCAATGACATTTGGACTCTTTAAAGAGGAACTTTAGCACTTTTTAGGGTCATTGATGTGAAGCCAGACCATGTGCAGTCAAACATGAGATAAAATCTCAAATTAAACTGGGCAGTAAGGGGTAAAAAGGAGCTGAACCAGCATCTCTTTCACTCTACGAACATACAGAAGGGTGTGACCGCACGTGTGTATGCGTGCGTGTCCTCGTAATTTACCAGCGAACACTTTCTCTGCCCTGGTCCACCCGGGCCGCTGCTATTCTATTAGCGTGGCAGGATAAGGAGGACGGGCTCATCAATCCAGAGACTTTAATTGAGCTGGCTTCTCTCGGGCAGAATAATTAAAAGACGGGGTAAAAACAGCAAGAGGTCCTTCATGAGGCACGACGGAGAGGTGAAGACGACAAAAAAGCCAGGATGAAGGTGATGGATCGGGCCGGCAGAGTGCTGGGATTCGAGGTCATAAATAAGGAGCGCTGCTGGGCCACGCTGATTAGAAAGCCAGATTCCCAGACTGTGTCAATCGGGGAAAATGGAAAAGCGTCTGAGACTGAGGAGCCACTGGAGAAGAGGAATTGCTGGATGAAGCTCCCAGGAATTTAAATGACGGAGCCGCACGCTTCTGTCACTCAGCCCAGGGCCCGCACACAAACACACATGCACATCGGAGCAGCGTCTGAAGGCAGAACGGGAGTTATTTTGACGTGAATCAGATTTCTTCCCCGCACAAGCTTTATAATACTCGAGTCATGCCATCCGAGGAGACAAGAGATGTGCAGCGCAACCTAATGAGCAGATAAAAGCGAACGCAGACGCTGAGCTAGGTGTGGGACACACCGCTTATTTTCCCTCCCGTCTCCTGCCTTATCATCGTCTCCTGCCTATCGCCATTTCTAGGGATTTCCACACAGTCCATCTGCTTATAAAAGCTTCAGACGTACAACAAAACAACACTCGCCTTGGTTTCCATCCATGCATTATGAATTTAACATTTAAAATCTTCAAACATTTAAAATATTTATGGTAACACTTTATTTTACAGTGTCCTTGATACATGGGTTACATGTACTTACCATAGTAATAACAGTAAATTATGCATTATTACATGCAACTAACCCTCAACCTACTCTAACCCTACAGTAAGTACATGTAGTTGTTTAATATTACTCAGTGTTTAAATATATAATTACACTGTAACAATGACACCTTGTTGCAATAAATTGCATTACATTTTTTGCAATATTGCAATTTTTCCAAGAATTAATGGACGGAAAAAAGGATTACACTTTATTTTAAAGTGTCATTGTTACAGTGTAATTATATATTTAAGTACTGAGTAATATTAAAGAACATCATGTACTTACTATAGGGTTAGAGTAGGATTAGGGTTTGGTTTAGGGTTAATTGCATGTAAGTATGTATAATTATTACTATGGTAAGTACATGTAACATATATAACAAGGACACTGTAAAATAAAGTGTTACCGAAAAAAAGTCTATAGTAGTCAAACACAATTAAAACGAGGTATTTGGACTCTGTTGGTATTCGGTCTCTCTTTTTTCCCCCGTTCATCTTGCATCACTTCTTTCCCACTGTGCGTCAGCCCTTTCTGTTCAGCAGCGGGAGGGGCGAGCGCTGTAATCATGAGAGTTTGTGCATGGCTTGCTTTTTCCTGCAATTTCCCTCCTGCACTCCAGGCCTGGTGCGGTCAGACAGACAGCGGAAGAGCGTGACTGATTCAGAAAACAAAAGAGACCCCCACCACACACAAACACACACGCTAGAGCTGCGCAATTAATCAAATTAATCACGGCATGGTCTTGTGCAGTTATCAAACCACAAACTCTGCAGGTTTCAAGCTGACGGGATGGGGATCTACTCCATCTCTAGTCAATTACACACACTTCCCAGAGTCACATTTACATGTATTCATTTAGCAGACGCTTTTATCCAAAGCGACTTGCAAATGAGAACAATAGAAGCAGTTTAACTAACAGTAGGACAACAATATGCAAGTGCTATGACCCTTCTCAGTTTAATCTAATGCAGTACATGTTAAAAAAAACATGTTTTTTATGGTGTTTTCACACATGCATCGATTTAGGGGTCTTACAGTATGTAAACACTCCACGTGACCTCCATCTAAGCAGGTGATCGCACTACGGTTGTCTTTAAGTCTGTCGTGTGCTTCCCTCAACATGAATGCCAAACACTCCAGGTTGACTTTACAACATTCACGCGATTGTAAACATTTTGGCAGCTACTAAACAAATCTAACTAATGACTAGCTGGAGCAAAGTCAACGATACACAGATGTCTTCCTTCAGTTTGCTGCCAAATAAAAAAAGGCTCAAAATGATGTAAAAGTGAAGAAATTAAACAGAAATAATATATAATATATATAACATGGAGAAATATACTACAGTTGTATACATAAACGAATTATTACAAAATAATAAAAATAGTAATAATTTGTTTAAATATATTTAATATTTTCTATATTATTATTATTATTATTATTATTATTATTATTATTATTATTATTAAAGTGGGATGCCTTCCCCCCTCCCAAAATAATACCCCTAAACATATATACTACACACACACACACTATATACTATATACAATCTATAAATATGAATGTAATATAATATATTATTACTGTTGTAAAATAAAATAAAGTTAGACAAACAAAAACAATAATACTAATAATAGAAGTGGGCTGGGTTCACACAAATACAAAAATAACACTTTCAAGGAAAGATAAAACTGTGAACACAACAGGAACTACATTTTAACTTTGATATCCAAACGTTAATATCCACAATGTTCGCTATTATGACAGTTCAAAGATTTTATCAAAATCTTAATTTGATATTTGAGGTGCCTCTACATGCAACCAGTTTGGGATTACTGGGAAAAGAATCACATACTACAGAGACAAATCCCAGTTCTTTTCCCAGCCCACAGAAACTTATCCAAGTCTCTACTCTCCAGGCTGAGTTTTGTCCGGCCCTTCCGTGTAATCCCTCAGGAAGCAGAGAAGCAAAGGTGTGTTCACATGAACCAGCACGACCCTCGGATCACACTCACACGATTCACACACTGTGCTGACAGAGGCTGCCTTCCTCCACAGAGTTACGCAATTTAGCAGGAAAACCTCAGGAGTGCTTCTCTCGGGAGCAGAGATAACAGGAGACGACAAACCGCCAGCCATGGGAACTCCCAAGCTGTGTACGAGAAAAACTAGTGTCATGTGAATGCCTTATTTCCTTATTTAGTTTGAGGAGGAGACTAAGTGTTTTTTGCATCTAGTGCATTATCATTATTGGGTGCACGCAAAAAAAAAAAATAATAATAATAATAATAATAAAAAATAAAATAATAATAATAAAAAATTATATAAAAAAAATTAAAATAAATTTAAAAAATAACTAAATTAAACAACAAATACACCGTGTCCTAACTACATGCGACACTGCACGATAAAATAATATTTTCCGTGTTAATCAGAGTGTTTGTCCTAACCAGCCGCGACGATTCTATCTTAGAAACGGTTTCTATTTTTCTGCGGCGTCGCGCTGGAACAACAAACACAAAGTGTGGCGATGATAATCTCAGGCAGTTTATGTGCTTTATTTAATGTTAAAAGCGTGTAATGTGACTTTGAATATCATTTAGTGCTCCAGCTTTGTAGCTGTAAAAGCAACAATGGATAATTCACCTCAGATCTTGAAATTAAACAAATGGAAACAAGAACGCTCAAACTGTAAACAAACAAGTGTATTCTTTGACAAAGATTGTTTTAGTAACTCAGTAGCCTATGTACTTGAATAATGTTTAAATAGTGTAATATTTGTGAATTTGATTATGTTGCTACTTACTTATCCATTTTCTTGCGAGTGCCGTCAAGATTCCCCTTTTCCACCAAAAAAGAACTGGTTCGGAACTGGTGCTGGTTCAAAGTTGGTTCAACTTGTGAACCTTCTCAGAACCTGTTTGTTTTTCCACTGACTAGAGAGCCCAGCGAACGACGTCGTTACGTCACTGTGTATGTTTGCCATACGTCTTAGCTTTCGCCAACTTCAAGCATAACAATTACAATGGTGGACTACACTGTCTTTCTGTAAATGTTTCTCCTGGCTTTGCGATCCTATATTGGGGTCAGAAGAAGTCGTTTAGAACACATTTGTGCTGCTCGTCTGGATTACTATAGACGGAGCTTACCGAGGTTCGACAATAACCCCGCCCCCAGCCCCCGACGTAAGCATGACGTGGAAAAAGAACGGTTCTAGTCCAGCAAAGAGTTGGCGCCGCTTTGAAACCAATTTTCCTGGCCGAGAACCGGTTCTTTGGCTGTCGAAACACAAAGAACTGGTTCGCGAGTAGGCACTGGCTCAGAACCAGCACCAGCACTTGGTGGAAAATGGTGCCCGCTAGACTCCGCCCACACGCTGTTCTGATTGGCTGTGAGTTTTGATTGATTTTTACGCATCACGCAGTCGCGTCGCACCTCGTGTGGACAGACAAATAATTTGTCGCTGGAATCTTATCGAATAGCGTCTGGTTAGGACACGTTAATCTATTTAAAATAAAATAACCTGTGTGTTAGGCAAAACAAGTTGCATCTTTAAAATTCATATAAAAATTCATATAAATAAAATAATCAAATAAATATTGAAAAATATATATATTTTGAATAATATTTATTAAATGAATGAATGAACAAATACAATAAACGAATGTCAAGCTCACAAATTTGCGTTATCAGTTTTTGAACGTCAACTCAACCACCCTAACTCAACCCAAGTGTATAAGCATAAGCATGTTTGCTTCTTTAGGTAGGTGTTTGTATTTAGGAAAAACATTGACCCTGATCTGACCCCAAACTAACAGGACAGTGTGCCGGATTCATCACCAGACTAATGGCATGTTCAATAACTATAATCAAAGCATCTCCTCCACCCTGCTGTCTCCAGAGCAAGAAGCAGCTTATTAACTCTTACCGTCCACACTCAGCTCCCATTACTGCTGATGGCTCACACACACACTCACACACAAACAACCGCCACTGTCAGCAAAGTGAGGGTTCAATCCCTAACACAGCTATATTAACACGGTACAGCATGTAAGGTCAGGTTATCTGTGTTTGAAGAGCGAGAGCTTCTCCAAACCTGGTCAAAGCCGAAGTTACTGACAGTTTGTGAGAAGAAAAAAAAATTGAAATAAATATTTATTTTTATGTTATTTATAATTATTATAGATGTATCATTTACATACATATTCTGTTGTTTCAAAAAAAAAAAAAAAAAAAAAAGAGGACGAATGTTGATAACTGGGTTAAATAACTGATTCTGTAAACATTTATATTGTGCTTTATTTGGATGCAACTTTTATGATAAGAAATACAATTTGTTAATTTTTTTTTAAATTCTAAATGTTTTAAGGAAATATCAAAAATAATTGTATAAGTATTATTTTTTTTTAAATATTTACTATAGAAATTTCTCAATTATTCAGTAAAATTCTACAGGGTATTTCCAAGCCTAGAAATGTTACTGAAATAAGCAAAAATTCTACAGGGTATTTCCAAGCCTAGAAATGTTACTGAAATAAGCAAAATGATTTTCTCTGACCTTGGAAACCCTGTAATCTGGTGCAACACAACACATCTCAAGTTGTTTTTCTTTCCATGTTGAAGGAGCATTGAAAATCAGCATGAAACGTCAAAATCAGAGCCAATATGTATATTTGATGTTAAATATCATTACGTGGGATTATGGACCAATGAGACTTTGCTGTGGACTATAATAACACCGTGAAAACAATGCCGGTTGAAGCTGCTTAAGACAAAAACTACCATTAAAGATGCTCAATCGATTTAATCCTTAATGCTAAAACATGTCGTTAAAGATGGATTATAATACAGTAAATGATCAATAAAGTCGGAAAGCCTCCATGCGAATAATCCTTCCTTGCACGTCTTGTTTGATTTGGACGTGGTGTTGTACGTAAGGATCAAAATGAAGGTCCAAACTGAGGCTTAGCCAGTTTCCCTCCTTCCCTTTGCACTAGATCACAAACCTGGCAGCAGTGAGTCAAATTGAGTCATGCTATTTTTAAAGAGGGGGCGTCTACAGAGATCTCTCACTGCTCGCTCGGGATTAATGCCACCGGTGGCCTTTTGAACCACCGGGAGTTTATAGAGACGACTGCACACTCGGCTCCACGCCATCTCAAACGGCTCGCACACACACACTCTCCTTTTATTTAGTAAACACTGACCACACAACACAAGCTCTTTAACTAACCTGCGTCTTGTGGAGATTTTTTCATTTGCTTGTTTCTGTATGCAGGCCAGAGGCGCATCTCACAGCCAGGAGTTAGCATGCAACTTTAAACAACTTTACAAACACGACCGGAATTAGGTTGGACGATTGTGCTAATGAATACACAAATACGTGTGAGATGAATGCCAACATATACGCTAGACCAGAGCCCAGGGGCTTCAAGAGTTTCAGCAGAAGTAGGTTAGAAACTCAGGAGCCTGAACTGAACCAATAGCATGTTTGCCGTGCTGGAAGAACGAGCCTGCATTTGGCTTAAGATAATAAGAGAGCTTGAATGCATGTCAGTGTGTGAGTGCAAAGTCACAGTCTTCACCTCAAACTCATCCAGTGTTTACAACAAACACAATTCACAGCCACACCAGCCCTTCATTTGGCATAGCTTTCATTTCTGCTCTGACAGAAGTGTCTTTTCTGCTCTCGCAAGACCGTGTGTGTGAGAATTGAAATCAGGAATGGTGAGAGAACATTGGTACGTTTTTCGTCGTCAAAACAAACTTGGGTCTTCAGCCGACAAAGTTTAAATCCCCTCTGGCTAGAGCTCTTCCCATAATGTTTATTCATTAGGTCAGTAGGCGGAGAGTAGGCGGTCTTTTATGGCTGTTTGAACACATTCGACCACGAGCGTCTATGAGCGAAAGCAATCCTTTTGAATGGGTACTCAACTATCTCTGGAGATGGTTGAAAGTGGACAAGCTCAAAACTTTTTAGACCCCGTTTAAACCTGTATTTAATGTCGTCCACTTGTGATCCGATCAAACAAGACATGAATTAAAGGTGATCTAAGCGATGTTGGGTGACGTCATTTCTTGTTGACGTTTGAAGTATTGTCAAACAAAACAGAGGCTAGCTTGACCCTCCCTCCTCCTCATCCCGGCCCCTCACCCTCCCTTCCGTGCTTCCTGAAACAGGCTTTTCCGATGTAAATTCAGACTTTGCCGATGTAAATTCAGGACTTTGCGAATTCCTTCTCCTTTTCCCTCTTCTTTGCTATTTGTTCATTGGAACGTCGTCTCTTTGGTCGTGTGTCGGCCATATCAAAATTCAAGAGAATATAATTCTCCTGACATTCTCCTGACATCTCTCCTCTAACTAACTTCCCTCTTCATGCTTCTCTCTCCTCCCCTCCCCCCTTCATGTGCACACGCACTATCCCCCCAACCCCCACCCCCAAATCATTCTTGTCGGTTATTGGCTGGAACACTTTGTTATGTTTCATGGTCCAGGCTGGGCCAGTTTGTTTTTCTTGCCGTTTGTGGAGCCTGTGCGGTCTACAGAGACCGTGTTTTTTTTACAGTGTGTTCAGGGGACAGGCAGCTAGCGGATAGTGAGGAGATGTTTGCTGTATGTGACAAAAAATATTTCGGCCTAAAAAACGTGTGACATCGCTTAGAGCACCTTTAAAACCAGGAGTAAAAGGGGACAGAGTCTCTGTGCAACAAAGAACAGTTTTAGGCCAGTAATATCAAAATTAAATAATCCAAATCAATAAGCCTGGCCAATATACTGTATAATTCGCTACACTCTTAGAAAAAAAAAAATGTACCCATGACTGGAACCTCTAAAAGGTTCTATATATATATATATGTAGCAGCTGAGAGAACCCTTCAAAGTTCTACTTAGAACCTTTACTTCTAAGAGTGAATAAATTATGACACACTCCGTACACTCCCGCCTATGAGTTAGTGTTGTACTTGTAAGTCTGCATGATAGCTAGGAACAAGTCGACGAGACATATCCAGAGTTTATCCTCAATTATTCATGATAATGACAAGACAAAGGGCATCAGAGATGAAATGGTGCTCAAGAAACGAAGGTGAAAGCCAACGAGAGGTTATGAATGAGGACATGGCAAACAAAGAGCTCGTGTTTCACATGAATGAGTCAGGACTGTGCGTCCGTCTAGAGAACGGTGGAGTGAGGTCATTTCCTGCCCAGACTACCCGCTGTGTGTCATTTTCCCAACACTGGGAAAAGAGCCAAGAGGAAAGACGGCTCAATTGCTCAACGCTAGTCAAGTATAAGTCTGACAATGATAGTCTTGGTTTACAACTTCTGGAGTGTTGTAAAAATGATATTTAGGCTGCATTACGAGCCGTTGGTGTCCTTTCATTGAGGTGTAATACGACACAGGCTGAATATAAGGACTCTTATCTGTTCTTAAAAGCAACAACAGCTCTGGCCTGGAGGCGAATGGCATCTAGAGCACACGGACATGCTTTAATCAGGCTAAATTTGGCTCTTGTAAACAGCCTTTTAGTCACAAAACTGCAACTGACAGCTCGCCAGCCCTCAAGATATAAAGACGGCCGTAGACTTTGCCTTTGTGAATCAGAAAGCTCTAGGGAACAAGTCTTGAGATTGTCTGTGTGCTAAAACACATCCATATCCTCACATTTGACTAGTCTAAAGAACTAAAAAGAAGTATAATATGCCAAGCTAGGTTTGGGCACATTGCTTACTCTTAGCCTTAGTATGGCTAGGCTGATAATAATTAGTTGATTAATTGCCGGGTTGGTTAATATTGAAATCTTCATTTTGATGAACTGATATCGATTCTTGAATCCCAAGATCGATATTTTAGTCTGTTTTCAGTTGATGTGCAAAAAAAACACTGAATATTATACTGACCATAGACTAGTAACTGCAAAACCATTGAGTCGAGAGCGCCAACACACTCTCCCCCAAAAGTTACGTCTCCAAAACCACAAGGTGAACTTGTTCTCGCCAATCAAGCAGTCAACCATCCTGAACGTGTCACCGCCTATTGGACTGTGAAAACAGACACTTATAGGCTTATAGACCCAAGACAGAGATCCCAGAGAGGGTTGAAAAGGGTGAATGAGGTTTAATGGATCTGAATGCGGTTGAGTGACATTGTGCTTATTTCCCTCGATATTATAATCTGATTAAACTGAGAATTGTTTTATACATGACTAGATCAACAAGTGTCTAAATCTCTTATTTACGCTGCATGATAATAATCGTAGAGCTTTCATTTTGTCACGTCTTTGGCTCGCAGTGTACATTGTGTGTTATACAGGGCTGCATAATTAATTGAATTTAGTGGTGTCACGATTTCACGATTAAATATGAGTACTCCATTTAAAAAAATCCGGTGTTGGCTTACCAGCAAAATACCAGAAGTGCCGCGTTTCATGGACAAGTATTCATGAACCACATTATTAGTACAGGTTACGTGTTTCTCAGAGCTGCTCAGTTCACAACAAATGCTGCACAAACTCAGTCTCTGCATGTGCCGTTGGTTCGGGTTTCCAAAAACATGTATTTGGGAATGCATGTGTCTCACACGCTTTGTGTTTCATAACAAAGTGTTGCACTGTTATCATTGGCATGCGTGGAGCATCTCAGCAGCTCGGTTAACAAACTCGATCTCTGCATTCTCTGTATTCTTGCAAACTGCCAGCGGTGCTTTTCGCTTTAGTACTAAAACTTCAGTGAGTGTCAGGCATTCAGTTTCATGTGCCACTTTGAACTGAAGAACTGTGGTTCAAACTGCTCACAAATTGCTTATTAGCACTGGTTGTCTTTACACATCGAGTAGCCTAATGAGTAATTTAAACATCTGTCCGACTACAGGTTGATCACTCACTTTTAAACTCATCCGACATGCAGAGACGTCTAAAAGGCTTTTAATCTGGGGATCTGTGGCATTCTTGCCTCTGGTTGTTACTGCACAAAGATACGCACGCTTTTAACTACACCCACACGCACGAGCACACACTCGTTAAAGACGACATCAAAACTACTACAGAAACCCTGGAGGGAAATGCATTGAATGTTATACACAACAGCACGAGACTGCTGACGAGCATGTCGCAATAAAAGAGCGCATTGATGAGATCATTAGAACGAAGCCCTTCTATTAACAAACTCCCTTCATTCCAACAAGAGTCACCCTTATAATCTACCCGAAAGATCAATGGCGACCCTTATCTGGTTACAGCAGATTAGAGGAGGAATTTCTGCAAGCTAGCTGTGGCGAGCTGGAAATCAAAGACGTTTCCGATGTGAGGGGTTTTATTGGTTTGTAACTGGCCGCTGTATTTACTGAGTGCATCTGAAGGAGCTGCTTGTGCTTCACGGCTCCCCCGCTGCAACACTCCAGCAACGTACACGACTGGAGTGATCGAAAACAATCTGAGCCAAAACATACAATCTGGTGTGTTCGGTCCAGGACTGAGGATACGAGTGGCAGACAGTGTGGGAGGACGAGAGAAAATGAGAAACTGAACTAATGGGCCTTAGCCTGAACTAAAAAGATTCATTACCAATGAGAAAAATTAAATAAATAAATACACTTATGAAATAAATTGACGCACGAGAATAAACCTCATTGGTTCTTGCAGAAGTGATGTGTGAGTTGATGAATGTTTAATATGTGAATAAAAGACTGTGGGACCTATCTTACACCCGGCACAATGCAGCGCCAAGCGCAAGTGTTTTTTGCTAGTTTCAGCCCGACGCAGTTATCATTTTCACGTCCTGCGCCACTTTGTATAAAAAGCAAATGCATTTGTGCCCATTTGTGCGCCCATGGGTGTGCTGGTCTGAAAACGAGGTGTGTTCTGGCGCATTGTTGGCGCGTTACTATTTTGAGGCAACAGAAATAGACTGAGCCATTGACCAACTGAAACCTGGTCTAAAGTCAATGGTGAATTTTTTTTTTGTTATTTAATGAGCGCGTTAGTAATGTGCAGCTATAGGCGAGTCCACAACGCGCGTACACTCCGCTTATTAAACACATAGGGACGCACAGCAGCACACAAACATGCCAAATATTTAAAATAAAAGGATTACAATGTAAAAGATTATTATTGTGCACATAAAGATATGGTGAATCCGGCTTTTCCTGTAGATGGTCTGCGCTCTGGAGACGCGTTCAGTCTTTCCACGATCAAATTCCGTCATGTAAATAGCGAATCCGCCATGGCACGAGCGCAACTGGCATTTAAAGGGAATGGGAGATGAGACTCTGATTGGTTTAACGCACGTAAATCCCAAAACACACCCATTACTAATAATGAGAATAGGGACAACCCTTTTAGACCATGCACCGGGAGTACCGACCATTTTTCCCGTCGTTAAACTAGCAAAAGTGGAATCGGACACGCCATAAGTGAACTTGTGCCGTGCGCTTTAGACCATGCGCTTAGATCGTTAAAATAGGGCCCTAAATCTGTTCCTCATATAAAGCAATCGCGTCTCTTCAGAAAATTTCGACAAAACCACTCAATTCATATGATTCGTCTTACGATCTCTTTATGAACTTTTTGAAGAGTCAAAGTGGTAGTTGCGTCACTGTCAATAGAGGGACAGAAATCACTCAGGTTTCATCAAAAAGATCTTCATTTGTGTTCAGAAGATGAACGAAAGTCTGATGGGTTTGGAATGACATGAGGGTGAGCAATTAGTGACAGAATTTTCATTTTTGGGTGAACTACCTCTTTAAGCAATGTTCAGTAGCATATTTGGTTTTGCTGAGATATCAAGGTTCGTATTGGGAATCATGCAGTTTCGCTGGTATTATCAACTACTGAAACTTTGGTATCATAAGTGAACCCTACTGCAGTCTGTTTGTCAGACGAAACTTGCTGTCAACCGCCGTGGAAAGTTTAAGCTTGCAGCTCTGCTCTGGTATTTGTATTTCTGACAATCATCTGTAAGTGTTACGCTTTTGCTGTAATAAGCTCCCCAGAGCCACGGTGGTCAGGTGACGTTGCTAAGCGCTAAATTTAACTCTGCTCCATTTCTGCTTGATATTTCACAATTATTTTTGTCACTGCTATTGCTGATGTCTTTTCGTCTTATTTCAGGAAAAAATCAGCTAACAGAGACCGTTTCACAGACTATTATTGGTGTTTTGACAAGAGGTAATTAGCTTTTCCTTAGTTTGCATAGTTCCTCAAGCATATCTCATTTCCAGTAGTCAAGCATGCATGTCCAGAACGGCCTACAAACATGAAGAAGCAACAAACAGCGTAGTTTTTTTCTTCAACTACGCCCATTAGCATGTCCAAGGAGTTGAGTTTGAGTAAAACTTGTATTTTTTCCCATTTCTTAAAGCTATCATCATTCACATCAAATCAAAAGCCTGTTATGTATACAATTTATTTATTTCCTAAAAACAAAATAAATACAAATCACCTCCAAAAAAAAATGTAACAAAACAAAGAGTGCAATGAATAGATGAAAAGATTTCAATGTGTTAAAATTATTGATATCAATGTTTGCACAAATTTGGACAGACATTTCAACCACAGAACTCTATCAAGAAAATAAAATTATTATGATAGAAGAAAAAAAAATGTTAGGAGGAAAGTTAGTATGAAATTTTATAAACATAAAAAAATATGAATTCAAATCACATAAATATGTAAATAAATACAGATGAATGTGATATATTTTAATCATACTGCCTAGACGTGTGCATTTGCAAACCTTCATAAATACTGGTTGTCTGAATCATGCATTATAAGGGTATTGAAGGGTGTGGATTTTGGAATAATCTGCTGCTTCAATTTATACTGTATGTAATGAGTGATTATAATTAAAGAATGAATCAATATTTTTCCTTCTAAATATCACAAGAGTTGAATGACTTCTCTAGGCTTGTGAGATTTTACAATTTTGTTATAGAAGTTACCAGTGTGATTACTGAAATGTTCTTTTCATGTTTTCTCTAATGTCTATATTTGATATCTGAATGCATTAACAGTGCTTGCTCATTTAGCCCGGCTTCCAGTTGACATTGTTAAGAAATGTCTTGTGTCAATACATTCATCTGTTTTTCTAGGGTACTATGACAGCAATGGTCACAGGGGTCATTGAAGTCTATAGTTTAAGGGACCGTCACCATTTCTTTGTTAAAGCTTTACTATACTGCATTATACTAAAGTGTAGCTCTCATTGAGAGAAAGAACGCATTATCTTGATGTTTTGAGACGTCTCTCCTGTTTATAGTTAGAGCCTAGCCAAATCCAACCTTGGAAAAGCTGTGTGTCGGAGTGTGTGTTAGTCTTCTTGGTTACAGGTTAAGGAACCACCAGCAATGCAGATCTGAGACCTGGAAAGCTCACGACGTGCCTAACTTCAGGGTCCGAGTGTCAGCCGCATAATCGATACAGATATGCTTCAGTCTATCTGTATATGTGTGGAAAATGACTATGTTTATCTATTTCTTTGCCAATGAGAATCATTTAACCTGAAGCAAGGACGTAGCTTAGACCTTGGTGTAGGGTATAACTGCTGTGATCTTTGTAACTGTAAACAGGGCGGCCTACAAACTCCCGTGTGAGTCTTGAAGCTGAACTTCTGCTGATGAAACTGCAAACTATCTTCAGTAAATATTTTCTTTAATTTATTATAATTCTGACTCGAGTCTTCATTCATCACATCTGGTTCTGGGTCTTTGACTGTAAAACCCCTTACAGTATAAATGGATGCTATGGCCCAATATTAGAAAGAAATGGGCTATACCAAACAATACAACCAAGATCACAGACTCAACCATCAACACAATAGCACAGACTGTCTGGTTAGCGAGACAATTTAAGGTCACAGAGAGACAGCAAAGCTTTTTACATTCAAAACAGACCTTCTTGATTGCCAAATCAGACCTTGCCACAGCAAAACAACATTATCTGCTCGGTAGCTTTCTGATTCTCTGTCTCTCTCCTAATTTATTATTTAGGCCTATTAGGCTAACAATTATTTATATTAGACAGTAATTATGCTCATTACAAGGCAATCTGGAAAACTTTTTACAATTCAAAGAATCAGAAATCTCATTATTCATCTAAAGCACGTTTCAGAATAAAACCCAATAAAATCTCTGTAAGATGCTGCACAACTGTAGACGAGAACGGCCACATCCACATTATACTTTGAAGGTAAAAAGACCGGACATGACCATCAGCAACAAAATGGCAACCCAGCATTACTAGCCCTGCAAAAATGTACTCGATTTACTGCATGAGTAGATGAAAATTTGTTCACATAAGCAGCGAAAGTGATGGGTTTATTTGTCAAGCATTAATGCACATCTCCATTATCACGATCAAATATATTGCAACTGACATGTTTGACACTGGCATTTCCAAGCTTAATGGTGGCTACCTGTCATTTAAACAATTATAATCA
This sequence comes from Scardinius erythrophthalmus, assembly GCF_964197995.2. Taxonomy (NCBI): domain Eukaryota; kingdom Metazoa; phylum Chordata; class Actinopteri; order Cypriniformes; family Leuciscidae; genus Scardinius; species Scardinius erythrophthalmus. The sequence goes on along the minus strand of NC_138224.1, from coordinate 3,124,557 downwards.
TGTTAAACATGCATGCTTTAAGCTCTACTGAGGAGCCCCAAAAGCATTTCCCAAGAGAAATGCTGTTAAACCTGACCCTGTGGAGAGCGTTTAACGACACAGGCTTGATTCTGCTAACAGACTGGGCCTCCCGCCACAAACAGGGCCGAATTCAGTGCTCAGCTGTGTGAAAAACCGTTCAGCGGGAAGCTTTCTGGCCCTGAACCAAGCCCAGGTTGTCCATCGGCTCCTGTGCTCTGCTCATCCTCTTTTCTATCCGCTTTTATCACCTCACACCAAATGGGTTTAGCACGTTAGGTAACCTCATTAGCGCAAGGCAGTCCTGGGCTGAGCCGCGCATTAGCAGAGGATAGTCTGGAGAAACCACACGATCTGCAGTCAAACAACATGATGTATGCTTACCTGGACATACACACATTCGAAAGACACACTAGCAACACTGGTTGGAATAGCATACTACTCATGCTATTTCTGTATATCTTTAGATGGGAGAAATAGTGAGAGTAGTTACAGTAGCATTTTGAATTCACCTGCAGGCAGTTGATTCGTTCCTGAAAGAATCTGAAGGTTGTTGAACAAATTGGTTGAGTGAATAATTCAATTACTCATACCTTGATGTGTTCCTGAATTAATCGTTGTTGAACAAATCAGTTGAGTGAATGAATCAATTACTTACAAACAGTTGAGTTGAGCAAATCCTGAATGAATCAGTGGTGTTGAAAGAAATTGGTTGAAAGAATGATTCAACGATTCACTTACTTGATTCAATTCTGAATGAAACACTGTTTATGAACAAACCAGTTGAATAAATAATTCAATGATTCGCTCATGAGTAGTCACTTGATTCGTTCCTGAAAGAATCTGAAGGTTGTTGAACAAATTGGTTGAGTGAATAATTCAATTACTCATACCTTGATCTGTTCCTGAATGAATCGTTGTTGAGCAAATCAGTTGAGTGAATGAATCAATTACTTATAAACAGTTGAGTTGAGCAAATCCTGAATGAATCAGTGGTGTTGAAAAAAATTGGTTGAAAGAATGATTCAACGATTCACTTACTTGATTCAATTCTGAATGAAACACTGTTTTTGAGCAAACCAGTTGAATAAATAATTCAATGATTCGCTCATGAGTAGTCACTCGTTTCATTCATGAATGAATTACAGGTTTGATTAGTTATCCACTATACTTAAACAAGAAAGATACTAGTACCAAATCTGCTGCAGTTATAGTTTATAAGTTATAGTTTTGATTTATACCTCATGCTGTCGACCCTGCCGCTCTAGTCAATACTCAACAGCAACTACAGCCATGCACCTCACCACAAACCAGCCACAATCCAACTCGTTTTACACATTCATTCAGTAATTTAGTACCAGCCTACTTTTAAGAGCAACATCTACTTTTTAATGTCTCTAAGAGGCATTTATCTATGCAGGATGATTATAAAAACTGGCAGGTGAATTATTAATAGGGCAAAAGAAGCTTGGTATGAGGGAAGGCCTCAAAGGAAAAAAGGAACTGACTGAGGTTTTATTCAGACTTCTTCCTGTTCAACTACGAAGCGTTGGAGTCATGTAATAGCAGACTAGCCATTTCATATACGTACTAACAAAGTGCAAAGCAACTGGGCATCAAACATGCATGGTTTCTTCACAGCTCAGGGAAATACACAGCTGCATTTTCTTTGAGTCAAATGACAGCAGGATGAAAGCATAGTGGCAATAACCACATCAAACAGCTAAGCACCACCAGACTTTTTGTTTGAGCTACGAGAGACCGGAGCTGCATGCTAGCAAGACTATATTGCTGATTTTAATGCGACTTTCAAATCGGGAGAAGGTTTACAAGAACAACGCAGGATTACACCATGCAAATTGCCTCCACATATGCTAGGCCTGCAAATCTGACGCTACAGCCCTTTAAATCACATAAGCGCATAGCGTCGGATACTGCGGGATAGAGAACCTGAGAGATTCAGATCAGATTAACACAGAAACGACATGTCCCAAACACCAGCGTCTCCTTGTTTGGCTGTTAATGCAAAAGAGAAACATGATAATCCAGACCTTGAACTCTTTGGCTCCATGACACAGTCACTGTGGAACCAGGCCTGCTCTGCAAACCCACTCGGGTAAATGGTGTTTTGTAGTCCTTGTGTTAATATGCAGAGCAGTGCTGGGCAAGGCGAGACGGCACTGGGTGCAGATCTGATGTGCTTTAATGAGACCGGCGGAGCGCACGTGGTGAAATATTTAAGTGGTAATGGTTACTGGGGTTCCATACACGTGCTTTGATGATGTTCTCTGCTGGAGGTGAGGTCAGTGCATGGTGCCATAGGGAAAAATGAGTCATCCACTGGAAGAACAGCAGGATTTTGGGTGTGTGTGGAAGTTTTGGAGTAATTCTAGAGAGTTTAAAAGATCTGACAGACCTTTGGAGAGCATCCAGGGTGAGTATGTCCGACAGTTATCAACATAATGTTTCAGAATAATTTCACACTGCGATGCACAGCACGTCTAGGACTTATATGCAAGCCAGAGCCACTTTATGTTAAAAGTAGTTTAAGTTACAAAATCTGCAAACTACCCAAGGTCATCGCTCACTATACCACACTGATACAGAGTTTCCAGCATTACTTTTCTACAGTGGCACTCTAAATCTACACAGATTCAGAAAGACATGATGTGAAATGTGAAAAACCCCTTTACTTAATAATTCAATTTTTAAGTTAGTAATATTAAAGTACAAGCAACTTGCAATGCCCTTGGAACGACTCAGAATACCCCAAAGTGGCAGCATGACCTTGAAGCCTCTTATGCTCATCACAAATGTAGTCATCTTGCACACTCCCTCCAGTTTCTTTATTCAAATGCAACCTGAGTAATTCATGTAGCCTAAATATTCTAATTAAATCAAGTATAAAAAATGTTGAGGATAAATGGAAAAGGGGGCTAGGAAAGACAGACGGGGGTTCATGAAAGAGCTGTAAATCACATCATTATAAACATCTCCTCCCCTATTTGCCATCCAGCCTGTGATTAAGACAGTAATTCAGCAAATCTCATTACTCCAGTTTAAAGGAGCAGGAACTTGCCATGAACACTTCATTAGAGTCAAGAATTTCAGCCATCTGCAACAGACCAAGCTACAAAGTCTAGATTTTATTTTAAACAAGTGAGAGTCCACGTCGCCATTTATCAACCTAACAACGTCCTGAGAATATCACCGCAAATGCAGTGCACAGTCGTGCTGAGCTCACAGTAATCTACTAGACCTCAATGCAATTAAAACATTGTTTCGCCACATCATCTTACCAGCACATCTGCTTCACATAAGCGCCGGGGTCTCGTCCACACCACTCCTGTGAAGGCAAAAGCTCTGCAACCTCGCAGTGTTGGTCAAACAGGGCTGTGGGTGAGTAAATGGTGCTATCATGCCACCCTCTGCATACTGCAAAGAGGGGATTAACTTCCGGATTATCTACTAGGAGGGATTAAAGGCAGGGTGGCCACATTTGTGAGGCTAAGAGGCGGTGTTGTGGTGGGACGTCCCTTTCCTCTGAAAAATACTTCCATATTGGAATCAAAAGATTTCACCATTTACTTCATCTACTGATGAGAATGCTGAGTGCAAATGGACGGAAAGTATTCCGGTGCGAATATGCAAAAGGGGTCGGATTTATTGGATGAGCTGGGACTCATTTTTATTGTTGGATTAAAGAATGGCAACATTTGCATGCATTGTGGATTCAAAGCATGCAATGGCAACGGTCGCTTTCAGGCTTTTCAGCTGCAGAGGAGGACAATTCTATGAAATTCTGGGTTTTGATGACAGCGGATACACTGGCGATTGAGAGCAACACAAGAGTGCTTTATAAAATTCCCATATTCACAGCAAAAAAAAAAACATTGTTGCCAACATTCGGATTATAAATCCATAAATCAGCCAACATCCCCGATCATCTAATCCTTGCAGTGTATTCTGTTACCCATCTATCTTTTGCCTGTTCTTCAGCACTGGCAAAAATAAACACAATGGCATTCTCAGGCCAACTGATTGAATGAAATCTAGTATTCCATGTCGGAGCTGGAAGAATGCCTCCCGGAGAAATTTATGAGTCTCACATGGATAGCTGTATCACCGCTAATGCATCCTTGTGTATACACGTTCCTCATGCGCAGAAGCCCACATACTGCAAATGCCTCAGTCGGTTTCTCACGTTATTACAGACCAATGTGAATGGAGTGCAGGAAGTGGTGGGAATTGACCCTTCACAGGGAGTTTGATTGACAGGCGATCTGACCAATCATAATCCGCCATCCGCCGAATCCGACATTTTCGTCCGACAAAGCAGTCAGGAGAGTTAGTAGATTAACGTTGGAGGATTTGAACCTGAAAAACGGAGTGTACTGACACATTTCCGCGTTTAAAACAAAATTCCTTCTGATGTTTTGATGCCATAAATTAACTAGAAGGAAGAGATGATCGGATCTGATGCCATAAATTAACTAGAAGGAAGAGATGATCGGATCTGAGGCTCTACAGCAATATGTCAGACACATTAAAGAGCCATAAAACAGTATTTATTGTTTAAATTTCTTTAAAAAATGACCAAATTTGAAAGTTGAGACTTTGTTTCATATCAAAAGTAACCTGGTCTGTCCTGGCTGTCAATGCGGGCCTTTGCGAACGGTCAATTACTAGAAGGGACAATTTGGACATTTGGAAGGGGCAGGGAAGTGCTCGGTCTACATCAGCTGTTTTGCTGCGGTAGGCGCATGACTCCGCTGTGAGGTCATGTGCGAGTCCTGGCAAAGAGATCTGTTGTCCTCAGGAAAGGATCCTGGAGCTGGTTGTGATTTGGCGTGGCCCTGGGTTTCATCCCATTCTTTGCTGTCAATAGAACAAGTCTCACTGGAAGGTTTTCAAGGACACTCGTGAAGGGAACAGGGAAATGTACCATTTGCGAGATTCTTTATGCAGAAGCACTCATAAGGCAGATTAATATTTCACAGTTGATTACATCACCAGCTTGACACAACAGTCAATTATCCTGCCGTTTATGCCGTCTGCCCGGACTCACGTAATAGATGGGAAGGAACAATCTTCTATGACAATCTGGCTTCATTCGCGCTCTCTAGAAATCTATAGCATTTATATTTATTTCAATAATGTAGGAGATTTTAGACTGAACTTTAAACAGGAACACTACAGAGAGGTTGTACTTAATTACATTTGATCACTGGGTCCCTGTGGAAACCAGGAGGGCGTCCAATCTGAGATGTGAAAGCTCAGGTCAGTCTGGGAGTCTCAAGGAGGAGAAAGTCAATTTCAGCTGCAGATAAACCAGATGCTTTGGGAAATAAAGCATTTGGTGAATGCTAATGTCTTCAAACAAGGTTTTCATGGAGTCAGACTTGATTTGTGGGTTAAACTAGAATAAACAGTGGCAGAGTTTCCATTGTGCTGTCGATTGGGCCTCCTGGATCAATGTTTCCTGATACCACAGCCACTGTTAATATCCTCTAATCGTACATATTGGTTTCTACTATAAGGTTGGGACGCATCCAAACCTGTACTTTAGTGTTCATTGAAAAAAGGGAGTAAAAATTAAATTTTCATCCATTTAAGTGCCAGCTGGCAGCCGTTTTTAAAGGGCCGCACGAGAGAAAAAGAGCTGAAAATACATGAAACATGAATATAGATTGTTTGGAAACACAACATCCGTTATCGTGAGAGCTCTCGTACTACACATCAGGACAGGAAACAAGATTACTCTGATTCTTTTGGCATCCACCCCGCCTTCCTTTGGATCAGAGGCCAGCCAACTTATCTTGGGAGTGGTGGAAAATTACGCCAGACCACAAACCAAGTGAGACAGCTGTTTCGAAGAAGATCATTTTACATGTTACCCAATTCAAAATGCAACATGCAAGGACTCACAACCTTACAAAGAGAGGAACGCTCCATCAGAAGGACTCAATGATGGGGACTTTTTCAGCCAGTTGCTTTTTGTACAGTAAATATATGCACAATATTTTTCTTTGCAATTTTTTTTAATGCAAATATTACTCCTGTTTTGCTAAGTGATGCAATCACAATTAGGTTATTTTTACAAGTTTGACAAAGCCAAGATAACATTATCCTGGTGACAAATTAGCAGAATTCGAAATAATTTAAATGACATAACAGAATATTTAAGTCTGCAAGGTGTACAAATTGATTTACAAAATCAACAAAATGTAGGATTTCAGTACAGTGCAGCACTGGCCCGAATACACTCTCACATTGACCCAGACCTGCATGCCCTTGCTTATTGTTGAGATAAAAAAAAAAAGTAATTGCCATCACTTACTCAAAAAAAGGTATTTGGAAGAATGTACAGGCTTCTCTTTTCCACACTACAAAAGTGATGTCAAACCCAAAAAATGACAATTAAAACACATTAATGAGTCAAAAATGTGGCCCAAGTTTTCCAAAGTCATACATTAGACTCACGTGATTCTCATGACATAAGAGACATCAAAACTGGCATTCGCTTCATCAGTCTCCATTGATGTCGAACCAGTGGTGAAACCAGTTCGAAGGGACATGATGGTGTAAATTGTAAAAAAGTTAAAAAGTAAATGGTGACAATTGTAAAAAAAAATTGGTACATGGGCTGGGACGGTATAGATTTTTTTCTTACCACGGTTGAAAAGCAAGAAATTCCCGTGGTAAACCGCTTTAAATCCCCTCAAATTTTCATCAGGCAGTAATTTGGCATGGACCAATCACTGAATAGACATTCGCATTGAATGTGAAATTCCTAAGAGGAGTTTACATGCAGCACACATTTGACAATAAATCATTTTCAAGAGAATACATGATGATGTTCACATTGGAAATGAAAGATAAACACCTTTTTCCAACATGTCTTAATTACAAAAATGATATTGCATATTTATGTTTACATAATATAATGTTATTTTTTTATTTAATCTGTGCTGATTAAATGAAAAGTGAACAGCATGAGTAAGATAGGATCATAAGATGGGTCAGACATGATTTTGACCACTTTATTGAGTTTTGTTTTGTAGAAAGCCTTTCTTTAAATTGAATTTCGTTTTGTATAAATTGTATCTTAATTTTAAATTACCGTTTTATCAACAAATAGCCTGGGATTAATAAATGTAGGCCTATAGCAGACATATAATCAGGCGCCGGTGCGATCTTTTGCATTGCACGTGAACTGGAGCTCGTCTCATAAATGAACCGAAACCATACTGTAGGCTACTTGCCTCACAGACATGAGAAACAAATGCGTTGGTGCGGATGGATGATGGCGGACGGATGAGTTTTGTGATGCGGTTGCGGATGAAATAATAGCCCATTCGCGCATCTCTAATACGAATGGAATGTTATTACGTGTCATGGAACATTGCACTCCCCAACTCGCAAAAGGTCGTACTTGCTCGTATTAACCTTGAATCCATGCAAGACACAATGTCATTAGAATCAATGAATCTATGTAATTAGACACAACTTGCACACATGTGCAGGCCAATGTTTTTTTGCAGTGATGGCGGTGAAAAGCTCAGACCCACGGTAGGCGTCACATGACCGTAGTATTGCAGTAATACGGTAACCGTCCAAGCCCTATTTGGTACAGTATTCTGATAAACAACATATTTGCATGATCCTGCAATATAAGCATTGCTGTGATGACAGTTCTCAGAGAAAAGCAACATCTTCTGCGACAGTAAGTCACCGTGAAGAATGTTTCATTGCCGCTAAGAGACAGAGTCGACTTGATACTGTATCTCTTTCTCACGGCACTTTCATGCACCTTTCCGTCGTATTCTTATCTCTCTCAGGACGGAGACTAAGCCGAACAGTGTGAAATGTTCTGTACGTCCCAGCGATAGAGCAATGGGACTTGTGGACTGAGACAGGCTCTGGCATCGATGGAGGTCACCCAAGGTCAGCCGCCTCCACTGTCTGGTTCAATCTGTGTAGTGTTTCGACAATTCACAAGAGATTTCGCCTGATCCGACTGGGATGAGGATTAATGTGATAGATGTGTTTTGGTTTAGGCTCTGAAAGAAAATTAAAAGCATCAGCCGTAAATTAATATACTTTTTGCGGAGTCAGTTAGATTAATGATGTCGCTACTGGTTCAGGTTGACCTTTCCACACCTTCATGATAGAAACTGGTTATTGCCTTAAAGAGAAACAGGCATGTGAATAACCTCTGAATGCTTACCAGTCGGGTTGTAAATCATGCTTGTTATTGAAAATAAAGCTGTTTTTGAACAAAAAACGCTAAGCGACTAAATTATATCATTGGATGTCCTTGCACACTATCTATTGCTGCTTCCAGAAGCCTGTTTACAAACGTACAATAATGCAAGAGGACATAAATATGTAAGTACAGGGATGACAGAGAAATTCACTGCGCCAGACAAAAAGAAATGGTTCCAATTTAGTTTGGAAAGCACAGCACAATAAATGAGTCTACAGCGTGCTACAGCGTGATTAAGAGACTACATACATTATAATGCAAATAATGTGCAAAAATAATATCTGACATTTTAATGCAATGTAGACAACCTGTTTAATCAACAATTGGATGGATGGATGGATGGATGGATGGATGGATGGATGGATGGATGGATGGATGGATGGATGGATGGACGGACGGACGGACGGACGGACGGACAGATGGATGGATGATGGATGGATGGATGGATGGACGGATGGATGGACGGATGGATGGACGGACAGATGGACAGATGGACGGATGGATGGATGGATGGAGTTTAGTTTTAATTCTATACTTCTCACTGACACAAACGAATCAAAAACACCTTGAATTCATTCAATATCACAGTAGCTGTTCCACTTTCTCCTCAGACTTTCCTCACAGATCTGATATCAGCACATCTTAACCAGCGGCAGCTGCGAGTGCGCTCTTATCACGGCACAGAGACAACAAAATGGGAATGTCATGAGAGGCCAGCTTGCTGAAGAGAGAAGATGTGAAGAGACTAGTAAAAAGTACTGGGAGTCCCAAAACCTAAATGCTGCAGCACTCCATCAGTGGAGATCCTCTGCACAGATTACAGCCAGACCAACACACAAACAGACCCGAATGGAGGACACTCAGAAAGAACCAATTACTATATGGCAGCACATCCTACAGGATTTAAGTGAAAGACATTACGATTCTGCCAGGGAGAAACATTAAGGGATGCATTTCTGCATATTTATAGAGATCAATCAAATATTAATTGGCCATAAATGTTTCTTTGCATCTACATATATTTTTATAATCGACTCATTGGTGGATGATTTGAGTGACTTGTCCACATAAAAGAAACCCCAGCGCTTTTTCCCCAAGTTCTTGAATGCATTCACTGTCAAATAAAGTTTGTTAATGACGTTTTCTTGATTTCATTAATGATAAATGACTAAATAATCATAATATTTACACATTTTAATTAAAACTAAGAAAAATAACATCTCAAGATAATTTTTTCTGAAAAAAAAATATTTTTCCTTTTTGAATAATTTAATCATGATCAATTATTAAATTGAACCGAATATTAAAAATAAAGTAATTGGTTAAATTTTGCACTAAAATTCTATTTCTGTAAGCAAAAATTAGATGTAATTTTAATGTGATTAAAGTGACTAAAAAGAGTAAATATGAAATGACAAAATACAGAATAATGTCAAAAGTATGACTAAACTAAACGCTGTGTGAAAACAATAATTAAGCTGTCACTTCTAACAGTCTAGACACTTGCGTAGCTGCCTTTCAAAAGAGGAACCAAAAAAACAGGCTTAAAAACTATAACCTTTTATTGCAAAAAACTATCAAGAGTCCTCATGCAAAAAAAATTGTAATATAGAGCAGAACAAAATATAAAGTCGACCAGTCGATCTGAAGCATAGAGAGATATATTCCTCATTAGCGGCTGTTTCTATGGGCTGCTATACATAAGCCGTCCGCCATATTGGAACAGACAAAGCTGGTCCGTGAACATTCGAGAGCAAGTTGACTGTGCGTCTGAAACCATAGTTAGATGCATGTATGAATAACTATATCTGCAATAGACTTAAACAGATGATTTTTCAAAACTAGTGCAATTCAACAAGACAAAGGCATTAGCTTACACAACATTAAAAAGTTGCCATAGTTTAAAAACTTGTTAATACACACAAAACAACACATTCTCGACTGTGAAAGGTTATTCCATTTCTTCAAAACACTCAAAGCAGCAACACGTCTCAATTATATTGAGAAGTGAGTCTCCCTTTCAATGTACCACCACTGAAAATACTGAACTTAACAGTCAGCCTCAATAATTGACTGTTTTATCATTATCTTTTTATAACTGACTCTGGATGCAACCACCATCTCTTATTTTCTTCAATTACATCCTACAAATCAATTGCACACCATTATAGAAACATGCAACTAAAACAATAACGCAAATAAACATCTAACTCAGGGTAAGGTTGCACCAGCCATTCATAAGTTCTCACTTAAATTGGAATGTAAAGTGCACAATAGAAGCTCAGTTTGTAACTAACTCTGTACTTTATCCTGTTGCACCATTCGTTCTTAAAGGGGTAATTCACCACTAGCAAAATGGGCTTTCAATAAAATTTGGCTGCCTATGTAGTAGAAAGGTGTCTGTGTTACCTGACTAGAGAAAACAAAAGAAAGAAGCCTACTCTTACAATAACTGCTTTGTTAAAGGGATAGTTCGGAGTAAAATCAACCTTGGGTCCTTTGCACCATGACCTCGAGCCAAACACCCCCCAGAAGCCTTTATTGGCCCTTGGCTGAACATTATTAAAGCTTATTTAGAGATATCAGCTGGATGGCTTTGTGCAGGCGCTAAGTGTTGACAACTTAGTGTTAACTAATAATTGTTGCAAACTGGTACTACCAACAAAATATTAGTGCATTCCTGGAACTGGGCGTCGTTACACTACATCCTTATGCATCGCTTTCTGCCAGGACTTTTACAGGCTTTTCCCAAATAACGGAAGTGACGTCGACGTCGGGGTTAGAGGTAGCATGAGCCATCAGGCAAGTGTTATTTCAATAAACTCCAATGTACTTACAAGTTTCAATGTTTTATGAGCACAGAACCTATTTGTACTACTGTATAAGTTTGGTACCGTTCTGGGCATTATTAGTGGAGTAATTTACGAGATACAGCCTTGGGTCCATTAGCGCCTGCACTAAACCATTCGGCTGATATCTCTAAATAAGCTCTAACTTTAATAATGTTCAACCAAGGGGAAAAGGCTTCTGGGGGGGGGGGTGTTTGGCTAGAAGTCATGGTGCAAAGGACCCTACGCTCTCAGAAAAAAAGGTACAAAAGCTGTCACTGTGGTGGTACCTTTTCAAAAGGTACACCTTTGTACCTAAAGAGTGCATATTAGTCCCTCAAAGGTACATATTAGTACCTAAATGGTACATATTAGAACCCCTTTGAAGGGTTCTGTCCCAGTGACAGCTTTTGTACCATTTTTCTGAGAGTGTAGGTTGATTTTACTCAGAACCAACCCTTTAATAACCCTCTGCCGATCTGACTGTTCGTGGGCAGGGATACAAAAATGCAGAATCATCTGTCGTTTTCACCAAAGCGACACTTTAAAGGCAGATGTAGCTAGTAGGTCATAAGCTCTCTGTAAAATAATGCGTAATCACATAATTTACATTTACCCTCAATGTTCCAATAGCAGCTTTACAATGTGTATTTAGGTTTATTCTTGATTTCAACTTCCTTTGCCTCATGCAACTAGCAGTAAGTATAAATTTCCACTTTAGTTATAAATAATAGAAGTATTTTTACATGTAAATTACATTACGAAAACTGTATTTGAAATGAGTAAGGATCAATAAATAAATACTGATATAAAAAATACAGATTTTATTTGACATGCACGACAAGAACCGACGCACAAAGTCAGGTTTGTGTTGAAAAGCAGCAAACAAAGTCATTTATTCACATAATTTTTCTCTTACTCCTAGTCAGAGGCTTCTGTAAATATTTAGTTTATACATAGAGTAACATTTCAAATATGTTTAATAGTAAAATGCAAAAATATTTAGCAGTGTGTAAATTGTATATTAGTGCCTATTTACGTCAAAACAAGGTTAAGTTGTAACTTACGCACAGCTGATGCAACTGGCCCGAGAAATATAGACTTGATTTCACAGACAGGGCTTAGACTAATCCAGGATTAAGCCTTAGTTCAATTAGGACATTTAAGTCGTTTTTAGAAACATGTCTTATAAAAAAACATTGCTGGTGTGCATTTTGAGACAAAACAATGGCACTGACATATTTTAAGATATATCACGTTAAAACAGCTTAAACATGCATTTTAGTCTGGGACTAAAGCCTTGTCTGTGAAACCGGGGTATAAACTATTCAGAAAATCTTCCAAAATAACCGCTTTTAAAATACACACAACCTTTGTATTTTGTGGCAAGGCACTAAACTAACATGCAAAACCCTCATTCATGCATCGGTTTAAAAGCAGCAGGCGTTTGATGTGTATTTGCTTAATGCGGTCATAGTCTGGGAGTGTAGAGTCCAACGGCATCAGGAATGATATGAACACAGGATTGAGGAGTGGCGGTGAGCGCCAAGAGCCCAGGAGTGCCGTGTTAAGGCAAGACACCACAGGTGAAGAGGGTTAAAAAACTATTATATATCACAATATGTCCCTTGTTAATTCATCATGGTACATGAAGACTTACATTTTTTGTATTGCATGCTTTCTGAAATGTTAAATATGCAGATGAGACATTTGCCTCAATTAAAAAATTTACTCATTTGCATATATTCCCAAACAGAAATATGAACATTGGTTCAAAATTCTTGTTGAAATATTGGAGTTAAAGGTTTTTACACAAGGGAATTTCTTTTTTTTTATAACTCCATAAATCAGAAAATACTGTCAACAGCCAGGAAAAAATTCAATAAAATCAGATGAATGATTTATAAACAACACCCTTTAATAAAAACCTTAAGAAAATAAATAAAATAGGAATAAAACTGATTGGATAACTAGTTCAGAGCAGAAAAAAAAAATCATTTTAAGAAAGATTTTTTTTGTATTGTGTCAGTATCAACAGACACAAATATGAAAAAGTGTCATTAAATAAACACTTAAATGTGTATTTTGAATGTTTTCTTTCCACTAGTCTGAAAGAAGTGAAGTTACAGAAGCAAAATAGCCAAAAATCTCAAAATTGAGTTGACCAATTTATGAAAAAAAAAACAATGGTTTGCCTGTAGTGTCTTGCCTTAAAGATGGCATGAAACAGAAGCAGCAATAGTGTTTTCTTCCCTATTGTGATGTATATCCAAGTTTTTTGCTTTTGGAACAAGAACAAAATGTAGGACGGGGCTCGATTTGATCAATTTTGAAATTTGATTGGATGGTTGTGGTTTGCTATTGGCTGATCTCATGTGAGTGACAGGTTGAGCCCCGCCCTCAAGCCAGTAAATAAGAGAAGAGATGCTGCAAGTTATTTTGATTAAAGATTACAATGCACATTAATTTTAACTAAACAAAAAGACGTGGATGGATTAATCACATATAAGAAATACTGCAATACAGCATAAAACAAGACTTTATTTCATGGTGACTTTCAAGAAAATAAAGACACCTAAGTAGTCGTGAATGTTCTGAAAAATGATGGTGTCGTCAAAAAACGGCGAATAAGTGAATCTATCGGCTGCAGGGGGAAGGATGAGTGGGAGAGAGAGAGAGATGAAGCAGGTTGTGCTGCAGGACGGGGGACGCTTGCAGAGAGCAAACGCTGGGAAACGTCTGCGTCACCTGCTATTGCACGGTCAATGCACTAACAACAAAGCAAAGCCAGTCACCGGTGGCACAATGCGCACGCTGAGCTCGGGACCTCTGATCTACGTTCGTGTTGTCTAATGAGGATCACAAGCCAACAATCGCTGCTGGCGTCTTGTTAAAATCTCTAAAAATGTGTGGCACGGTTCCACGGCATAGCCGGTGGGCTGACCCAGAAAGCCATGCTTGGACGCTTAAGTCAAAGGAGCGCTGATCCATCCGTTTAAACGTCTATCCTGACCCCATCTGAGATATGAATCATGGCTCTGCATCAGCAGAATCCACTGCGGAGAGCGTCCGGCCGCTGACTATGAATTAATGAGCACTCCATCATCTCCCAAGCTGCCATCTACCCATTCATTTAGCAGCCCACTCGTACAAATCATCCAAAGCCAATATTAAGAGTCTAACAGCTGAGTAACCCCTCCCACTGGCATCTGGGATAATGCCGTCACTGAGATAAATGCTACAACCCAAGGGTTTTATTCCAAACCTGCGAGGAATCTTGAATTGGGTTCTTGTAAAGGTCTTTAACAAAACTTTTCTTACAGAGTTAGTCTGGTTTCCCCAACTGGGGTGCGTTTCACGAACAACGACGTAACTCGCTGCTTAAAGCTACACTGTGTAGGATTTTCTCCCATCTAGCGGTGAAATTGTTTATGACTACCAACTGAATATTACTTTCTAGCCCCTCCAATTTTGAGGGCGTTTTAACTCCTACGGTATCCGTATTATTTCAAATCTGCCGGCAGTCGCGAGTAATCTCCCCCTCAGTGTGTAAAAACGCGAAAAGCGAAGCTTGAATTTCCAGGCATGTCCCTCTTTGGCACATGTATTTTCAAGATGGAGGCGCAACATGGCTGCCGCCATTCGAAAGACTCGCTCGTATGTATTCTAAATGTTAGATTCTACACTAACGAGAATACTTGATTAGTTGGTAGAAGTAATTACACTTTAATGAGCACATATCATTTTGAAAGAACAAAGTGTTTTTTGCTAAGAATCAACTTAAAAAAATTACACAGTGTAGCTTTAACTACCATAGTACGATGCATCGTTGAAGAAATCAAGTAGCGAGTCACGGCTGTTTCCCGAAACCGTATTGTCGCAAAGTGGTCGTTCAACCACTTTGGGGTTAATGACGTCACGCACGTGGTGGGCTAATAACTTCTTTTAATGAATCTGTTTGAGATCGAATTAACGCTAGATGTTTGCTATAAATTACAGACATGGCATCTGAGGACTATTTCTCATTTTTCTCAGTTATTTTGCTTTATTTCCAGATTCAATCATAGGCTCGTTCTTACGCACTAGCGCACGTTCGCACATGCGCACTCTTCAGAAACTACGCTTTAAATCTCTTGACAAACTAAAAGACGTAAATGACATTTGTATGTATTCTAAGTAAAAGACACAGGTTGTACTGAATGTTAGCTTGCTTATTTTGCTCAAGATAAGGATTTATTGAGTCCACATGTCATGCAAACTAGAAACTATGCTTCTAACCACAGGTCGAGAGCTGTCGTTCCAACTACACAACTTTGTGATGCTGTTAGCGAATGTTTGTTGGAACGATGGTTTCGGGAAACACCGACTCGTTGAACTATGCTGATAACGACGGAACTTGCGAACATAGTTGGCTAACGATGCTTTTGGGAAACGCACCCCTGGATGGTGAAGGTGCCCAATCTTAAAGGATTAGTTCACCTCAAAATGAAAATTTCCTGATAATTTACTCACCCCAATGCCATCCAAGATGTTCATGTCTTTCTTTCTTCAGTGGAAAATAAATAAGTATTTTAGGACAACTTTTCAGGATTTTTCTACACACAATGGACTTCAATGGCAACCAGAATGTTGAAGTAGAAATAAGAGAAATAAGGGTCTTATCTAGTGAAACGATCTGTCAATTTCTAAAAAAAAATTACATTTACTTACTTTTTAACCACAATTGTTTGTCTTGTGCTGGTCTGTGACGCGCCACTTATTACGTCATTATGTTGGAAAGGTCATGGATTAAATAAATTAATAAATTAAAACAAAGATGTCGGACGATTTTGAAGTTGGAGGAGAAAATAAAATGGAATTTTTCGCCCTTCCCTACCTTTATGAACTGGAGTACACAGACAAATAACTTAGAAAGATGACGTGACTCATGACCTTTCCAACGTGATGACCAGCACAAGACGAACAATTGTGGTTAAAAAGTATATACAATTATTTTATTTATTTATTTTTTTTGAAAATGGCCGATCGTTTCGCTAGATAAGACCCTTATTTCTCGACTGGGATCGTGCAGAGCCCTTTGAAATGGCATTGATTTGAACTTCAACATTCTGGTTGCCGTTGAAGTCCATTGTGTGGAGAAAAATCCTGAAATGTTTTCCTCAAAAAACTTAATTTCTTTTCCACTGAAGAAAGAAAGACATGGACATCTTGGATGGCATTGGGGTGAGTAAATTATCAGGACATTTTCATTTTGAGGTGAACTAATCCTTTAAAAGGAGTTTGTTCCTCACATTTACAATAGGGATGCATCAAGTTTGACTGCTGGAAATGTTTGGCTAAAAGCAAGAAAAAAAGAAAAGAAAAAAAAAGACAAAGACTTGCTCAAAATAATTGCATAATAGAAACTTTAACATTGAGGGAAAAGCAACATGCATGTGCAATTATTCAGGTAGCTTGTTAATCAGTTACACTAATTGGAGGTGTTATGTGCAAGTTAAGTGTGATCACTATAAAATGTAATATAATTGGTTGTTTTGGGGGAAGGGGGTTCTGTTTCAGCCAAGAGGTTTCATCACAAGTTTCTATGCCAGAAAAATTAGCTCAACACGGACCAATGTTATATGCCCACTGGTTAGGTGAAAAATGTGGGGCTAAAAATAAGAGAAAATAGAGCATAACCCCTAGCTGAAAACATTGCATAACAGAAACATTGACATAAGAGAAAGCAAAGCAGCATGCTTGTGAAATTCAGGTTAACATATTAGCATATTCACCATACAACAGCTTATTAAAAATGAAATAAGCATATATACACACACACAAACACAATTAATAGAATTGATTTTTCCAAACAAAGGTTAATTATAAAGTTAATCATTGTCAGCTTCAGCCAAGAATATTCATTTCAGTGCATCACTAGTTATAAAAGAATAAAAGACATTTCTGGGATGAAAAAAAAACTGGCTCCACTCCAGCTATTTTTTTTTTTTTTTTAACTGTTGGCAAACCAGGAAAAAAAGTTTGCAAAACAACACCCGACTGATAACACAAAATTAAACCGAGGTCTAATCAGCAAAGCCGTCGACAGTGGAAAAGCACAATGTGGCGCCATTCAGATGAATAAGCAGCATCTAATTTTTATTCCTGTCATGTTTATTTTAATAGTCACATTTAAATAAATCCCGACTGAGAATTAAGTCACATAGGAAATTAAAGCGATTAAAAAAAATGAAAACTCATAGACTGTGATGAGCCATGTTTGTTTAAGGGCAGGTTATGCAGAAACACAATCAGTGGACGTTTCAGTGGAAAAAGAGTTTCTTTATCCAATTAGATCAGACTATGAAAAGTTCATCTGCAGTCAAAGCCAAATAATCCTAATATTTCATACTGGAATCGCACAATTGAGCGTTGAACTAAGCTGTCAGCTCCTGGCTCGTGTGTCAAAACAATCAGAGGGCCAAGCGTCATTTACCCTTTCACACCATTTCAACTTGCCCAATGGCTCTCGGAGCGAGTGAACGAGAGAGAGCGACTGAGAAAGAGAGAGAGAGAGTGAGGGAAGTGGGCCTCACATGATTCAACAGTCATAGGAAGCATTAGGAAGCTTTTCATCACTGTGGACTCACTCCACCCATCCATCGACCCACTTAACTGTCCTAAAACCACAGCATCTCGCGTTACTGCTGCTCTGGAAATGAGGAAACGCTCACACACAGCGACAGCGAGTCAAACACACACACACACACAGCTTAATAAGTGAGGAGCATTTCATTCAACAGCATCTGAAGGACAGATGACAGTTTCAGGCAGCCGATGTGGAAACACCTGCAGTGGACTGAAATGTGTGTTTTCATTTGCCTTCCTTTCCGAACACACCCAGTTCACTACAGTTAGTCGGATTGCTGCAGTAAATGACAATTTAACTAGTTAATCTGAGAGAAACCTTGTATTGCAACTGGTTTATGGCACCTGTCCACATTTTCAGTGACCTTGGAAGAATATTTCCTATCCATTTTCATAGATAGATTAGATAGATAGATTAGATAGATTAGATAGATTAGATAGATTAGATAGATTAGATAGATTAGATAGATTAGATAGATAGATAGATAGATAGATAGATAGATAGATAGATAGATAGATAGATAGATAGATAGATAGATAGATAGATTTAAGTACGAAGACTGCTTTGATTAGCTTGAATTAGCTTGCTTCGATTCCCAGATTGATAGAGATTTCTTTGCAGTGTCAAACTACATTCTCGGCAGGAATTCTGCAGTTAAACATGATTATTTTGAAAAGAAGTTTAAATAATGGCGTTTCAACAAAAGCATAAACCATCATAAGCACAATCAAATTAAAACTACCCATTTAAAAACGTTATATATGTTAAATATTATATTTGTAATATATTGTTTATAACAAAATGTGCTTATATTCAAATATTTAAGTATTTTGAGAGCGTAGGGAGGCCAACTCGATTACGTCGTATGCAATGCTTTATGGGAGTGGGCGGAGCCAACAAGATTGTTTTCGACTTTCTGATTGGTGGAATTTTCTGCACAGTATCATGGGTAATGTAGTTCTTCACCATGAATTCTGCTGTTCTGCTGCAAGTTGAAATAATGCGGGTTGACGGCTTCAACAGAAGCAAATACTATCGATCGACAACCTCGTAACTCACAGTAGGTCTGACTTTGAAGGTTTATAAGTTAGAAAATCAATTTCCCGAAGAAGTTTTTACTTCTGGAATCCAACTGTTGCACTCTATTGGGACTGTTTCAAGCTTGACGCATATCCAATGTAAATGTGGATATTCTAAAAATCAAGTTGAAAATTCTAAACTTACTTGAAAGGTTAAACGTCAACTAATGTTCACTAAACTGAATGATTAAAATCACTTTCGTCTACCACCGATCAAACAAGCAGACATTCCCAGCCAGAAATCACGTCACTGGTCAAGTCAGTGTTGCTATGTATGACCCATCTAACATCTACACAACACACACACACACACACACACACCTTCGTAAAGAGCACGCCACAGTTGAATAAGTGACCTTTGCAACTTTTCCCTCGTTACATCTCACCACATCGCTCCATTTATTTCCCACTCCAGTCAGAAATGCCCCAGAAAAAAAAAAGTCAGATTGCACCTCTAAAACAAGTACACTTAAATAACATCACAAAAAGGTTACTCCATTCAGTCAGATGCACTGCCGTTCCGACTAACCTCTAATGCTCTTTGGAGTGCATGTTATTTCAATGCATTCCCCCTTTAATTTGCAACACAAGGCATGAGCGAGACACGGGGAGGGAGCGAGCTCATCCTCCTCCTCTTGTACTGTTGCCCAATCTGTGGCCTGTTAGGCAGTAGGCGGAAACTAATGACCAACATGAGTGTGTTCATGAGCTGTTTATTTTGCAGCATTCCCAAGACGCTGCAACAGCTGCCAAGCAAAAGCCAAAAGAGATCGGTCTTTAGCCAGCGACACAACAAGAACAGCCTTTCAATGGCCAGCGCAGCCTTTGCTTCGCACGCCGCTCCAGGTGTAGATCACAGGTCATCTCCTTCAACACCTCGATTATTCGCCTCTGTTCCTCATCTTCCTTTTCGAAGACCATTGGAGAAAGACAAAGGGTTCATTAGGAGTAAATATCCCATTTTAATGTGTCCATAGAAAAATGTATTTTTAGTGAAAATGCAAAAACTGTTCAGGATGATTTAAGCTTCTGTAGTCGGTATGATTTCAACTTTATTCAAAAAAAAGTAAAAAATAATTCAATTTTCACCAGTTAAATACACTGTCAGACCAAAAAAAAAGAGTCACTGTTTGGATTTAAATAGGCAAATGCTTAAAGGGATACTTCATCGATTAGCATTAAGCTTTGTATCAGTAGAAGTCCCACTGAGACGAGAGATTTCTGTATTGTGTGTCTGGAAAAAAAACTCTGATGACGCAAAAATCATCATTTAGAGGCTCTTTTGTCCAGAGGCGAGAGACTCCAGCCTGTAGGAGGAGCTCGTCCCGCATGTCTTCAACCCGCCCATAGGGGGATCTCACCATAAAACACCGTCTTTTCAGTTTCCAGTCGACTAGTAGCCTAGATGTATCATTTCTCCTGACACTGCCCTCTGTAACCGGGAGGCGTGGCTTGGGCGTGGCCTCGTAGGGCAGCGAAGCAAGTGCATTCTGGGAGTTGTAGTCTTTCATCCACATGAGCCAAAAATACATTTTCTGGCTTTTCTCAGTCTAGAAGGCACCAACTTCTAAAATAATTTCACATTTCTACTACATAAATGACCCAATTTAAATTCCAGCAGTGAAATATCCCTTTAAGAGTCAATGACTGGATCATTATTGCCGTGATTATGATGTTTCTAGCATGTTATATGTTTGGCAACAGTTCTTCTAACCCTATTTGATGGAGTGTGTGGCTTTTCATTTCTAAAACAACCATGTAGGAAGACACATCATGGCCATATTCATGTCATTTTCACAAACTCATTGAAAGCCTTTGGGATGTGCTGGAGGAGACTTTACAGAGTGCTGGACTCTTGCATTATCAAAACAAGATCTTGACCAAAAACTGATGCACCTCTTGGTGGAAATAACATCACGACATTTATTTCCATCAAGAGGTGCATCGATTTTTGGTCAAGATCTTGTATAAGGTCTGGACTCAGAGGTGCCAATTCATGTGTGATAATGATTCTTCATGCTCCCTCCCAAACAATCTTTCACAATTTGAGCCTGATGAATCTTGGCTTTATCATCCTGGAATATGGCCATGATGTGTCTTCCTACATGGTTGTTTAAGAAATGAACACACTCCTTCAATTAGGGTTAGAAGAACTGTTGCCAAATAACATGCTAAAAAACATAATAATCACAGCAACAATGATCCATTAATAGACTCTAAAGTAGTAAGCCTACTTTTGAAATTGTAATGTCAATTAAAGCCATCTGAAAACATATTTTTTTATGATAGCATTCGATCAAGATAAGTGTGAAGGGTGCTAGTGTCTTTTATTTCCTTTTTATAATATATGTTTTTTTTTACTGTTTTATGATGTTTATACTACCTATTTAGATATATTGATATGCATTTTCTTTTATTTGTTTTTTCTCTGCTCATTGTTTTACTGCTTGTACAGCACTATGGTCAACTTTGTTGTTTTATTTAGTGCTTTATAAATAAATTTGAATTTGAATTTAATGTACCTTTTTATTTTATTTTTATTTACTCTTTAGGTGGCCTAGGTTAAATGTGCTTGGTATTATTTATTCTGTGTGTGTGTTTTTTGTTAATTGTGGTTG
This sequence comes from Scardinius erythrophthalmus, assembly GCF_964197995.2. Taxonomy (NCBI): domain Eukaryota; kingdom Metazoa; phylum Chordata; class Actinopteri; order Cypriniformes; family Leuciscidae; genus Scardinius; species Scardinius erythrophthalmus. Next base: position 3,103,117 of record NC_138224.1, on the reverse strand, counting down.
GAATTTTTTTTGTTCTTTCTGTTAAAGTTGGAATTTTCAATAAATATATATATTAAAAGAGAGAGAGTAAAATAGTAGTTAACCTATATTATTTAAATCCAAACAGTGACTTTTTGTTGGCCAGGCCATATATTTAGATGTAAACAAGTATATTTTATGCATACAATTAAATATTACAGAGTTAAGAGCTTTCTACAAAGCCAATGGTTTTAAAGATATTTGGCTTACGATGCATCTTGGAAATGCAATGGTTAGTTTTTCTCAAAGAATGTATTAATTCCTTGCAAGAAAAAAAAAAACGTGAATTGGAAAAGCGTGGGCGCTCACGTTTGCGCTCTTTTGGGATTAAAAAAAGAGTTACGAATTCTCTGCACGGTGACCACAGCAAAAGCCTGCATCCCAGCGTCCTCTGGCTAGCCGTGCTATTCCTGGGTGACACAGAAAAAGCATCCTCGCACACTGCAGTGCTTTTTAAGGAATTCTGACAGACTTGAGCCAATGGATCAAATACCACAAGCCACTTGCTGCTTCTGAGCGTCGCTCCTTCTCGAAATCCCTTAGTGACTATGTGCCAGTATAATGAATGACCCCATATCACTCTTAATCTCTGGCCATCCGCCATTTGCCGCTGCAGTAACATGAGCAAGTTCCTCACTAGTCAGAGTTTCTCCCATTGCAGGTCTTAGATCAGTATGAAGATCCACAGGCGCATTTCAAGTGCGTGAGCAACAGTTTCGGGCCTCCAGGTATCGTCAGCGCAGCAGTAAAGGGGTCCAGGGCGTCTGAGCGCTCACGGTAATCCACAGAGAGAAAGAAAAAAAAGGTGCATTCAAGCAAAAGACGACGCACATGACTCAGTCCTCAGATTTGTCCGGCGTTGAGATTGCAGTTGGATCATCGGAGGGTATGGCGTGTCCCAGGAGTGTTGGCCTAAGTAAAGCAGACAGTGATGCAGCGTCCACATGCCTCAGTGGAGCAGGAAAGGTCCAGAAAGGGTTAGGTTGTCAATCCTGACGTGATGACGTTTCAGCTCAAATCCTTGTGTTAAATCAGCCTCCAACTGCCTTGAAAAGCTCAGCCCTGGACTGGGTTGGGAACAAAACTACAAAGCACACACCATGCATACAAATTTTACATGAAGTAGGAAGCAGTTTGATAGACCATAGTGGGGAAAATAATGTCCTTGCTAAAAAAAAAAATAATAATTGTTCACAGCTGTACATCTATATTCATCTATTCATTCCAGACCGCCAAAGACGGGCTTTGCTTAAAGATCTTCTCACATGCAATGTAAACCGTTCAGATGCAAGTTCAATTTAGCGATAAAGTAAAACCCTGTTCAGATGCACCATTTTTTCACCATAAATAAATAAATGTGCAAGATATGCTACTGATAATGCTGCTCTAGTAATAATGCTGTTTGGTCATATTAAGGCACCGATGACGTAGAAAATAAAGTAATTGTGTTACTTTATATCAGAAACTCCTCCAACAACCAATGCATTTTAATGCACATTTAAATATTACATATCGAGCATATTTGCATATTAAAATGTCATGGCCGCAAACAAAAATCCCTGAAATTAACAAATGCTATTTTGCAAAAAAACGGCACAAGAAAAAGGTATTAATCTGATATTAAGCAAATCACTTATGTGAATAATCTCAAATAGCCAAATATGATACCAATAAACAACCAGGCTCATTTTTAACACATTCACTGATTAAAATAGTCTTGGAAAAGCCACATTCACTACTAATTTAAAACAGCCCATTACGGTCTAAAAATAACATATCGATCAGCTCCTCTCCAGCCAAGACACGCATCCAATCAAACACACCACGACCGGCTAAACGAAAAGCAGCGCATGAAAACCACATGAAGGGCGCAACAGTTTTTGTCCTAAACATGCAGTAGACAAGAGCTGAACAAACAAGGGTTAATATGATTCACTGGGTGGAAAACCAACAAGTTGAGCCTGTTCAACCAACAGAGCATTGAATCACACGGGCCTGTCAAGCCCTCCTTCACCCTCACGGTAATTACTTTTTCTTTTTTCTCAAACAGGGTGGGAAAGAGCTTGTGTATGCCTTCAGTGTGCGAGCAAAAGCAGTTATGAAAACGATATGGTATGAGTGTGTGTGTGTGTCTGTGAGGGGGCGGCGATCTGAAATCACGGCTGCTGTCAAACAAGCAAGAGAGAGCGAAATATCCTCCTTCCGCCAGGAGCTGAACCTCCAACTCACTTGATAAAGCAACGGGCTCCTTCGAACGTATATCCTTCCTCCCATCCAGTGGGTAAATCTGAAAAGGAGACACACGGGGACAATGAGTTTTGCATGCAAAAAGCATCTTTCAAGAGTGAGTGGCTGCAGCGGGCAGCACATTTCTCAATGATCTGCAGATCTGCCCACAAGCATTGCTGTGCTCCTAATGCATCTGTGCACTGCAGCTCAACATGTCACTGTGGATCATTTACCTTGCACTGTGACAAAGAAACTGTTAATGCTTTCATAAATCAAGTATTACGGATTTCAGGCGAATGGAAGTTTCTAAATAAGAACATGCATGCTGTCTAATGCTCTAACGAGTGCCATATAAATGACAGCTGTCAATCAAACGGACCTCGCGGGGGGGGAATGACCACGCAACCCTTCGGATATGTACATAAGCAAATGCGAGTTGTCAAATACCGCGCGTTCAGGTGTACTGCATGCATGCAACGCGACGCGAACGCGCTGACATTGTGCGCGTCGCGTTCTGCCACAGCTGCGGTTCTGCAGCTGCATTGATTGCATTTCTCCGCGCTATTCTCACGCACTGATTTTCCCCACTGATAAACGCAGTTAAACGCCTCTTACCTGGAGTTTTTCTGTGCCCTGTAATGACGGCTTCTCCTGTGACTGGATGCAGCCAGGTTGTGCTCTTCGCTTCTTCACTGTTGGGTGAGGAAAAAGGGGGAGAGAAGGTGAGAATTAAACAACCGACGAGAGGCATTCGAGACGAAACGAGCCCCAACTTTCCACCCCGCGGATATTTACTTGATAAAGAACACGCGTCCGTCCCGGGTCACGCCGTAACTCCATGAGGAAGGCAGGCACGACAGCCAGTCCGGGTTCAGGTCCGCCGCCATGTCTGAGCACTGAGAAGCGCTCGAGCTCGGAAACTCGGGATTCCTTAGCAACGGTGTCCAGGGCGCAGGCGGGAGAAGCGAGAGAGCCTCTGAGGGGGCGGAGTTTATGCGCGGACCAATCACATGACGCGATGACGCGATTCGTTTATTTAGTATTCGAATTACATTCTTTGTTTTTGTTTTGTGTTCGTTGAATATTATAAAAATACACGCAAAGTTTAAAGTTGTAGGCTATTAGTTGTAGTACCTTATGAAAACGTTTTTATTATTATTTATATATATAAAAAAAACATAAAGCTGTAAAATAAAAATTTAGAACGTAGAGTTTAAGTATGTATTGTTTTTTTTATTAATACTACATTGATCAAAATAAAGTTGAGGTTAACAATAAATAAATATAAATAAACATTGTTTTTTTGCCTGAAGATATGTTATTAAACATCATAATAAAAAAATATTGGGAAAAAACTATGATGCATTCAATATCAAATCAGATCGTTTGTAAACATCTGTTGTTGCTTTGTTCATAAATGAGGTACATTTTGAGAATTTTCATTTGTAAATAAAATATTTTGCCATTAAAATCATAAAATTAACTATATAAATGGATAATAAAATAATAAAATAAAATATTTGTTAATATTAAATAAAATAATAATAATATAAAAAATAGTAAAATAGTAAAATAAAACAAACTTAAAGCAGGATTTCATGGGGGTAAAACTTAACATTTAAACAAATTAACATCGAAAGTAAAATATGATCTGTCACTTTCAAACATTACATAAATATCTTCATGTGTAACATTTTAATCTAGCTTAGTTTATTTTGTGGGGTAAATAAATCAACTTTGTTTATATATCACATTTAAAAACAAAATAATTTTTTGTTTACAGAATAAATGTTACAAACACAGTCATGACATTATATGAGTGCTGTGATTAATCGCACCCAACATAAATGTTTGTAAAAAAAAATATATATATATATATATATATACACACACGTAATTATATATTTACAAACTTTTATGTTAGATGCGATAGATGAATTGATTTGACAGCACTTATACATAGTGTTATTTTTTTTCCTAACCGTACATTCAGAATTATTCACAGCACTTTAGCTTCACATTTTCACAGGTTTGAATAATGTGAACTCATGCTGTGACTGTGCTAACCCAAACATAGCGGCTCTTACCGTTCAGAGTGTCTCTCTCAGGTCAGTCTTCAGATACGAGTGTGAGATGTTCTCATCATGTCTTCCTCACAGCTCGATCAGTGATCTCCTCATAGATGACCCTCATCTGATCTCATCTTTACACTGAACCGTGTGTCCAGACACTGAACGACCTTACAGTGGCTCCCTCGTCTCTTAACCAGCTATAAATCCGGCCAATTAGTAATCCAGTCTGTCCAAAGAGCTTAAAGCAGATTAGCGCTGGTGTCTAAGATTAGGGATCCATCTGGTTATTTTACCAGATAAAATATTCAGCATTTAAGTTATTAATGAAAGTAGATGTTTACATTTTTCGTGTGCAAAAGCTATAGGGTGTTTCCAGGGTGTTGCTATGCAGTTCCTAAAATGTTCAGAGTGGATTCTAGTATATGATCTGTGGGATTTTTTCTCTCATTTGATCATTAAAATCATAAATAGGCTATAATCATTTAGAAAAGCAATAGCACACCTCACCCTCAACAATAGTGCAAGAAATAGTGATGCTTGCCAGTGTTATTTAAGTATCATTAAGTTACTATTACTTCTGAATTAGTTCAGATATTAATAATTTAGTATAAGTTGATTACACACACACACACACACACACACACACACACACACACACGTGTGTGTGTGTGTGTGTGTGTGTGTGTGTGTGTGTGTGTGTGTGCGCATATATATCACACATAGCCCATATATATTTACAAACTTTTGTTAGATGTAATTAATCATGATTAAATGATTTGACATCACTAATATATAATTTATAATAAATACATATTTAGCTATAATATACAGGCTACTGCAATAAGAAGAATTTATTTTAATGCAAGTAACGGAAAAGGTTTTGGCTTCTGCAAACATCTACTTGTTTTAGATAAGAACTTAGCATGACATTAGCATCAACTTTTATGTGAAAGGGCATCATGATAAGCGGACCTGAATTGAAACGTAAGCTGGTGCGCCGCCTCTCTCGGCTCTGTTTCTCCTTGAGTGTGTGTGTCGCACACATAATTAGTGGCGGTTCAGGAGGCGTACGGTGAATTTAGGATCCGCTGCTGTCACCCGGTTTGAAGTGTATTCCTGAGCGATTCTGCGAGCCACACCGCATCCTCACCGGCACGTCAAAGATACTCAAGATTGCCATCAAACTTCCACATGTTCTGCAGCTCTTCTTTCCCACTGATATTAAATGGGCGACGGCTTCTCATAATGAATATTGATGAGGCTTTCTTACGACTGAAGCCTGTCTGAGATGAGCTACATCCCCTAATCGCATCACTTCAGCTTTTCATACGACTGCTAAACTCAAATTTAGTTCTGATAATGTACCTGCACATAATACATCACTCACAAGTGGTGTTTTCTTAAGGATGTGACTGCTTTACTCTACTCTGATTGGTCAGATGGCCCAGTCTGTTATGATTGGTCTACTCTGCTCTGATTGGTCAGATGGCTCAGTCTGTTGTGATTGGTCTACTCTGCTCTGACTGGTCAGATGGCTCAGTCTGTTGTGATTGGTCTACTCTGCTCTGATTGGTCAGATGGCTCAGTCTGTTGTGATTGGTCTACTTTGCTCTGATTGGTCAGATGGCTCAGTCTGTTGTGATTGGTCTACTCTGCTCTGATTGGTCAGATGCCCCAGTCTGTTGTGATTGGTCTACTCTGCTCTGATTGGTCAGATGGCTCAGTCTGTTGTGATTGGTCTACTCTGCTCTGATTGGTCAGATGGCCCAGTCTGTTGTGATTGGTCTACTCTGCTCTGATTGGTCAGATGGCTCAGTCTGTTGTGATTGGTCTACTCTGCTCTGATTGGTCAGATGGCCCAGTCTGTTGTGATTGGTCTACTCTGCTCTGATTGGTCAGATGGCCCAGTCTGTTGTGATTGGTCTACTCTGCTCTGATTGGTCAGATGGCCCAGTCTGTTGTGATTGGTCTACTCTGCTCTGATTGGTCAGATGGCCCAGTCTGTTGTGATTGGTCTACTCTGCTCTGACTGGTCAGATGGCCCAGTCTGTTGTGATTGGTCTACTCTACGTTGATTGGTCAGATGGCCCAGCCTGTTGTGACACTTTGATCATTGAAATTTTGCAGACCTTTTAAATTCACAAACACCTATATTATACACTGCATGAAATCCGAAAAAGCATAATAGAGGCACTTTAATTGTCTTTAATTGCACTTTAAAGCATGTGACTTGTATTTGACACGTGTTGTTTCCAGTTGTCTGTCTCATTGTTCTGGGTGTCTCACTTGAGTCTCATTGCATTAGCTTACAGTAATGAGCCATTGTGTTGATTCTTCACAATCCATTGACTAAAGCTGATGAGTTTTTCGACTCTAGACAAGTACAACTGCAGAGGATCCATCTTTCCCTCTAAAAACTAATTTATTCTGTGTCAGTTTCTGGACCCCTGGTGGTATTTCCACTGCGCTCGAGTCACATCATCTTTATCATAAAAACGAGTCCTAACAGCTACAAAACTGATGGGTGTTTGTATTGTACGCCGCGCAGCCACTTGTTGCGTGTGTGATATGCTCTCCGAGCCTGTCTGGAAGTGAACCTGTTCAGATACGCAGATATGTGAAATCACTACCACCTGTCAGCCGGCCCGTTATCGTGTCTGTTTACGTCTCTTCTGGGGAGAAATCATGTTTTTACTTAGGCCTTTCTGAGCATTGAAGAATCTTTTAACTGCACAGAAAGTTGTTTTTCTAGCTCAAAAGCTTGAGAAGGTAATGTCTGCTTCATGATTTTTTTTTTTGCTGTTACTAATTTTTTACTATTACACTCAATTTTCACTCTATAGTAAATTTCACAATTATTTACAAGGAAACATCAAGTAGCATATTGAATGAAACATGAAATTGTATTTTCTTGTACAACATACAATAATTTTATTTACAATGTCAAAAAAAATCCTTTTTTACAGTTTGCTTATACTTTTTTTTTTAAACAAACCAAAAAAAGTATTAAAATTAAGACTATGGACATGATTAATACCTCAGATCCTGCCGATTTAAAGGGCTTCTATTATGCTTTTTTTTTTTCATTTTCAACTCTCTTTACTGTGTAATGTCGCTGTTTGAGCATGAAAAAGAGAGTTATCCTCTATATCAGTGTCAGTGTTTCTGAACTCCATGAAACGCCTCCGTTGTAGTCTTGAGTTTCTTCCAGGAACGAACACGTCACAATATTCCTCATTTAAATAATTAATGCGCAGAATAAAGGGGCGGGGCCTGGTTGAGTTAGTTAGTAGTGTGTTGAAACTGGCGGTTATGGTAAGGGGCGGGACATTTCCCAAACACAAGGAGGGGCTTCATAGAGACAGGAACTAAACAGAGCGTTACTGACAGACTGGGAAGAGAGAAGCCGCAACAATGGAGAATATGAGGAAAATAATCAACATTCAAGCATGAAAACCTGTTCTAGTAGAGCACAAAAACTAAATTCAATTTTTAAAAAGGGTACATAGGTCCCCTTTAAGATTTTAGTCTATTGGATAATAAAATGGGTGCCAAAAACTCACAGACTCACACTGAAAAAGTGATAGAAACCGGAATATCATAGAAACGTGAACATCTATAAAGGTTATTCCAGGTTTTCTGGTTCATCTTAAGATCAAGCGAAGGCGCCGTCTGTCCTCAAGAACAAAGAAAACAGTGCTATTGTAGTTAAATACTACTCTTACTCTAATCGATCCTGTCGGGCACAGAGGCTCCCGCGTCAATGATGAGCGGGACAAATAACCAAACCAACAGCTCTGCTAAATTAGCTTTGTGTATTTTGTGTGTGTGTTCCTTTAATGCCCCTAACTCACTAACAACAAACCAATTAATTCAGATATGTTACATTTAAATTATAATAAGCTTCGTATTGATTAATTCAAACACGCTTCTCGTACATCTAAACTGGATTAAAACGGCATTAAATAAAATGTATTAAAATATGTATATAGGGATCTGATATGTAATTTAGCAGTGTAAAATTATGCATTAAATGATGAAAATTCTC